>NC_056664.1:131634815-131948690 GCF_018350195.1 Panthera tigris
AGCCCCTTCAATCCATCCAGTACAAGAAGAATCAAGCAGTTTGTGTTAAATACATATATTCAAGCCAGGGTATTAACTTCAAAATAAGACATTCGCTAGGAATAATGACTGTTGTAGTTAATGAACTGTAATGTGGTTTGGTCTGTCAACTCCTCCCAGCTGGTTGATATTCCCTTAGGAAATGCCCTGTGCCTCAATCATTATTGACTAATTACTCCAGCTTTCCTGCATGCTTCTGTGTTTCTATAACATCTCACCTCCAGCAGCTGTGTTTGGTTATCCACTAAGCAAATGCTGTTGCCTAATTTCAGATCCTTCCAGACTAATATTGATTGATACTCTACTTTCACATAACTACCAAAAAAAAATGTTTTAAAGAAATAAGAATATACTTAAAGGGCAACTTCCGCACAATGCAAGTTTTCTCTCTGAGATAACTATGAGTCCTGAGATACTCAGAAAGTTAACTAATCTTTTTTGAGCTTCATCTCATAATCTCTAAAATGAGGATAATACAGGCCCCTGAGTGGCTCAGTCTGTTGAGCATCCTTCTCTTGATTTCAGCTCAGGTCATGATCCCAGAGTCGTGGGATGGAGCCCCATGTCGGGTTCCACACTGGAGCCTGCCTAAGATTCTCTCTCTCTCCCTCTTTCTCTGCCCCTCCCTCCCTCCCTCCCTCTCTCTCTCTCTCTCTCTCTCTCTCTCTCTCTAATAAAAAATAAAGTAAAATTAGGATAATAATAGCAGCTGCTATCACAGGGATCTTGTAAGAATTAAAAGGCAATGCAGAGAAAGCATATAGGACAGTGCATGATAGATAATAAATATAAATAAATAAACTGGTATTTATTATTTTCTTTGCTACAAAAGCAGAGGGCACATAGCATGGGTATAGAAAATCTTGCACTACAGCCATGCTCACCTTAATCCTAATGTGTTGGGCACTTCCCCCTAAAACAAATCCAAAACAGATATGCACAATGCTGATGGCTTCTTAATTCTAAGGAGGAATATAAGGAAAGAAGGGGTGAGAGAACAGATTTCTCACACAATCAGTTTCTGAACATAAAGGTGCTTAGCCAGCTGTATGTTTTATGTCCTCTATTACAATAATGATACCAGAAATGATGACTAAGTCCATCTGAGTATGGACTTTAAAAACTTGCTCCTATGTGTTATCCCACATTATTTTCCAAAAAGCATTGAGAAATAAGTAGGTAAGATATTATTGCCCCACCTAACTGAAAAAGGAATGAGAAACCAAGACTTGACCTACCTAAGCTCAGAATGCATGATTAATCTGAGGACATTAATCATAGGACAGCACTGTCCTATGATCTCATGCTCATTTCCATTCCATTGTGTCCACAAGCCACCCGGCAGAGCTTCCCAAACAAGCATGCCAATGGGAACTCTCTGAAACCCCAGCCCCATGTGCATGATAAAAATGCATTGAGAGTGAAGAAAGAAAATAGAGTGAGGATTACGAAATTGTATACTTCCACCAAATTATTGCCACTTCCTTTCCGTCAGTAGCCCTCAAACATGGCCACTGAAAGTGGCGAGTGATCGGAATGAAAAATCATTAGGTAAAGGTTCTGATATGCTTTCAGACACATATTTGTGCACTCAGACTAGAGAATTAAAACTGCCTGGTGATGAGGTTGAGGTCACAAGCCCAGTGGGAAGGGTGATAGCATGCAACCCGGCTGGCTGGGAGTCTCTGTGCTGGCTCAAGACAGAGCTTTCTACCAGATGGGTACCACCAAGGTGGCCACGGCCCCGTGGTAATGCAGCCTTGGGAACAGCAGTGCCCTTCAGAGTAGAAGAACTGTCATCTCTGCAGACCCTTCCTGGGTCCCACTCCTATCTGTCTCTCATGCCAACAACTTGACCTCCCTGAAATCTGGGAGAAGAAATAATAGCCTATGAACTGAAAACACTCAAACATGCCTCATCTAATGTGCTCGGTCACGTGAACCATTAAAAGTCAATGGCCTGAGCATTTTTTTAATTTTCAACATCTTACTACACCCTTTAATAGGGTTCTTTTGTGAATAAAAATGATTCAGTGCTTTTAAGTACAAGATCCTTGCTGCTTATAAATGCCAGCTGGAATCTCACAAGTGTAGTAAGTTATAAATGTGAAAGTAATAGACTTTTGATGTATATATTCTTTTAAATCATAGGAACAAAAATATACAGCTCTTAGTTGTTATATATAAAATCACGATAATTTACCCTTAGGCTATCATTTCAATATTTTTAAACCAATGCATTAAAGAAAAACATATTATGAAATTTTTATGTGTTAATAACTTAAAATAGTGGCATTATTAATGTCACTGAACTGTTTGAATATAGCCTTTCATTTAGATATTTACTCTGTATCTAAGTATCAGGTAGGGTCACAAAAGAATTACTTAACAGCAAGAGCCTTGATTCCCATTTTAATTTCTATGTGGAACTCCTGATGACTGGAAAGAAATTGCAGTTGAAAAGGGAAAATGCAGTTTGATCCCAAAAATGGCAGAACAATTGTGCAGCATGAAATCTCAAACAGTAAGAAGCATATAATTCACTACTGTACATATTTGGAAAATCATGATCTAACATTTGCTTTAGAAAGGAAAAAGACCTTGAGAAGATGTGCCGTCAGGAAGATTTTTGTATTGCTTATCAAAATGATTTCCTAGTTAGCCTTGCCATGCTAAACATGCCCTTCACTGAGAAATACCAGCCCAGGAACAAACTTATTTCCGATAAAGCTGATGCAGCTGTTTGATGCACAGAGGCGCTCATAAGGATTCCAGAAGCAGGAGTAGTGTTTATTCAGTATGCTGGCAGAAAAGGATCTTTCATTTAGATGCTCAGACCACATAATGAGATTTACCAAAAAGCAACGGTGGCACCAGAAGCTGTCAAGATAAAAACAAAGGGATGGGGATTTCATTTTACATCAAGGCAAGCCATCATCTCCCTGCCTTGGGCCCATAAACACACAGTAGTCAAGCCCAGGAGCATGAAAATTTTGATGGGTCAGTCTTGTGGCCCATAGAACTCACCCTTTGCATACCGATATGATAATAACATACCAATAAATGATGTGACAATCCTGTTTATTTCTCTATCATTAAGAGGAAAAGATTTTGTACTCACCCCTCCACCCCTTCAACTGAGAAAGGCGGCTTTGGGCGGGGGTGGGGAGGGGGTGGTTAGTCAAAGCATAGGCCCAGGAATGATGTCAGGGGAATATGTGGTCTGATCCACACAGTGCAGTCATAAAAATAAGCCATGGTTGTTCCTGGATTTGGGCCCGATTCAATTGAATTGAACATCTTCCTGCGATGACCACATCAACCATCTCTCGAGGGGGTGAAAGTTAGTATCTGTAACCTAATTTTGCTTTTGAATCAATGGCTTCCAGTTCCCCAGATAATGTTGTATGCTGCACAGAATTCATTTTCAGGGCTTAGACGAAGAAACGAGTGTCTCTCAAAGGAGTGAATCTTTTTTCTCTGTGGCAGTGGGCTACAAACTGACAGGAGGTCGCAAGAGTTGCCTTTCCTGGCCCGGATGAAGAACTGTGAGAAACAAATGTCCATTGTGGGCCCACCTTTGTGAACCCAGCCCTGCTTATTCCTAATCCATGCCAGGAAACCTTTGAAACAAAGAGGCTTTCTCCATGGAAGACTACGTCCTGACTGGCAGAAAGCATGCTGGCAAAGTCAAAGGGCAGAAGTTCCGTGTTACCTGCTCTCAAAGGGAGTTACTTATCATTTATGAGAGGTGCCAATCAACTCCCTACCCAGCAACGTAAGAAGTGAGCCAGAACTGCAAAAATGTATAAAAGACACAAAGTATATTGTTTGGAGGACATTCAAAGGCATTAACCTTTATAGAAAGAACAAGAAAAAAAAAAAAAAGAAGAAGAAGAAGAAGGAATGGGAAGAAAAGCTTCCTTCACTGTAAAGGCCTAGAAATGACTATAGAAATTTACTCTGGAAAATCAGTCACTTTGAAAAAAAGAGTCCTTTCTCAAATCAGTCTAAATACCATCTCTCTGGGACCAATTTTTACTTCATTTTTACCATGACTGAGACCATGACTTTGATTCTGACTGTGAACATTTTGCTTAAAATCTAATGCAGAGGATGTGAAGGGGCACGACAGTATAGGATGGGACACTAAGGCTTAAAGCCTTGAACAAAAGCTCTGGGCCCACGCAGGGGGAGAAAGTCCTAATTGGCCAATTATTTGAGGAATCCTTCAAAGTAATAAGAAGGAAGAGAGGAAGGATGGAAAAGCAAGAGAGAGAGGGCAACTCAAAAAAGCAATATCATCAAATCTATAAATACTAGAGGAAGTAAGAACAAAATCAAAAGGAAAAGTAATTTTAATTCAAAAACTTTATACCAAAGAGCTGGGTTCAACAATTCCCTTCATTCAGCTTAGTCATCCATGGGCTTTCTTTCCTGGAGCTCCTCAGAGATTGAAGCCATAAAACCTTAGGGCATCCTAGGGTATAGTGAGGAGTGGAGTCACTTTTCTCCTCCGCATCTAGAATTCCAGTTAGATACCATTGGGTGGGGAACCAAGAAAATAGGAACTCAAGTAATTTTCTTTTCTCGTGGTTCAAATGAGGAACTCAATCTAAAGCAATAATTTTCTGTAACAGTCTTCTTAAAACATTCAAACTCTCTCTCCCCTCTCTCTGCCTGCCTCCCTCTCCTCCATTACAATGAATCTCAACCTAAATACACCACACTTTGTCTCAACCCCCTATCCTCTCTATCCCTACTTCTCTGCCCCTTTAAGGTTCTATCTTCCCAGAAGCCTTTCCTGACCTCTCCCAGGCTGTTTTTGCTGTGTTCCTTCATCTCCCAAAGTACGTGCTGCTTACTTCTATTTTTAACTCTCATCATTGCATCGTAATCCACCGTGGATTGTCCCTTTGCCCCCTTATTTCACTCCGGGAAGAGTATCTGAGTTTTTTAAATTCCCAAGACCTGGCTTCAATTCTAAAACAAGAGATCCTCTCTAAATGTATACTGTTTGATTTAAAAAATTTTATAATACCAGCCTAAAAATATGTTGAGAAGCAGAAGCCACAATCTTTTGTGATATTTAATGATCTTTATTATCTGTCAGAATGGCTGTTAAATAAAATAAATATTTTTTAAAAAGAACAGCTGCCATGCCCCATTCTACAGAACCTCAGGATTGACTATATGAATTCATGGTCAAAAGCATACACAAAAATAAAAATTCAAAATAGATTAAAGACCTAAATGTAAAACCTAAAGCCATGAAACTCCTATATATGGGCAGTAATCTCTTGGACATCAGCCTTAGCAACATTTTTCTGGATAGGTCTCCTCAGGCAAGGGAAACAAAAGCAAAAATAAATAATCAGGACTACATCAAACTAAAAAGCTTTTTTGCACAGCAAAGGAAACCATCAACAAAGTGAAAAGGCAATGTGACTGGGAGAAGACATTTGAAAATTATGTGTCAAATACAAAGTTAATATCCAAAATATGTAAACTCATACAACTCAACACTCCCCCCAAAAAACAAACAATCCAATTAAAAAATGGGTGGAGGACCTGAACAGACATTTTTCCAAAGAAGACATACAGATGGCCAACAGACACACGAAAAGATGCTCAATACCACTCATCATCAGGGAAATGCAAATCCAAACCACAATGAGATATCACCTTACACCTGTCAGAATGGCTAGAATCAAAAAGACAAGAAATAACAACTGTTAGCGAGGATGTGGAGAAAGGATAACCCTCATGCACTGTTGGTGGAAACGTAAATTGGTACAGCCACTATGGAAAGCATCATAGAGATTCCTCAAAAAATTAAAAACAGGGGCATCTGGGTGGCTCAGTTGGTTAAGCGGCCGACTTCGGCTCAGGTCATGATCTCGCGGTCCGTGAGTTCGAGCCCCGCGTCGGGCTCTGTGCTGACAGCTCGCAGCCTGGAGCCTGTTTCAGATTCTGTGCCTCCCTCTTTCTCTGACCCTCCCCTGTTCATGCTCTGTCTCTCCCTGTCTGAAAAATAAATAAAACGTTAAAAAAAAATTAAAAACAGAAATACCAATAATTCCACTTCTAGGTATTTAACAAAAAGAAAGAAAGACAAAACAAAAACAAAAAAAACACTAATTCAAAAAAGATATATGCACCCCTGTTTATTGCAGCACAATTTATAATAGCCTAGATAGGGAAGCAACCTAAATGTCCATTGATAGATGAATGGGTAGAGAAGATGTGATATACACACACATATACACACATACAATGGAATATTGCTGAGCCATAAAAAAATGAAACCCTATCTGTGACAACATGGATGGACCCAGAGAGTAATACACTAAGTGAAATAAATCAGAGAGAGAGAGAGAGATAAATGCCATATAATTTCAATTATATGGGGAACCTAAAAAACAAAATAAACAAATAACAAACAACAACAGCAACAAGATAAATGGAGACAAATTCAGAGAACTAACTGGTGGATGCCAAAGGGGAGGGAAGTGCAGGGATGCGCAAAATAGGTGAAGGGGATTAAGAGGTACAAACTTCCAGTTATAAAATAAATAAGCTACAGAGAGGAAAAGTACCACATAGGGAATATAGCCCTTAATATTGTAGTAACTTTGTATGGTGACAGACGGGAACTACATTTATCATGGAAAGTATTGTATCATGTATATAATTATTAAATCACTATGTATTACACCTGAAACCAATATGACATTGTATTTCAACTATACTTCTATTAAAAATAGAATTATGGTCACCTTCTACATATATTTGTTCAGTAAATATTGAACGAATGAATGACCAAGCAAATGAATGAATGAATGAATGAATGGCATATATAGGAGGAGAGGTAAAAAATAGCAGATTGGATTCTAGGTATTTCAAATCCTTTCTAGAAAAAATTTGAGAATAGAAACATCTTTGTTTCATATTTCTACAGTTTTATTGCTTTGTAATTTTCAATTACAGATTTGCACTTTGTAATTTTCATAAGCATTTCTGTCTAAGACTTTAGGCCTCTTAATATCTTGGACCATGTCATAGATTATTTAATATCCCTAGAATTCTAAGCAAAATGATCATCACAGAACAGGTGCTTGATAAATTCTTACATTAATAGCAGCATTAAATGAAGTGAATATAAATTCTCTCTTAGAAATGATACATTGAATAGCTTCCACATCAAGAGTATTTTACATCAACTATATCTTCAAATAATAGTTGCTGTTTTGCTCATCACAACTCCTAACACATCTAGAAAATATGATCAGTTAATTAAAATATGGAATTTTTCAGTTAGGTTTCTCATGCATTGCACTTTTAAGAACTCTTCAGTTATTTTTTTTTTAAATAAAAGAGAAAACTTGACAGGAAAAAATAACGAGGAAGGCAAAATGGTGTTTTAGGGGGTAATGCTTCAAATACTGGGTTAAAGAATTTTGGCTTAATTTCAAAGGAAGTGAGGTAGCTTTTCTCAAAGGCTTTTTAACAAGTTTTGCATAAAATATGTTCTTACATTTGAGAGAATCAGAAGAGTTCATAAGACACCAACATTTCACTTAAAATCCATAAGGACATTAGTTGGTTCTACAGAAATCATGGCACAGCTTAGTCGTTGGGAACACAGATGTAGAATCAGGCCAACTGAGCTCAGGTCCCAGCAAATCCACTTACTGGCTAGATGAGAGAAGTCACTAAATCGTTCAGTGTCTCTGTAGTTTCCCCAACTCTAGGATGGAAATAATAATAGAACCTGTCTCATGAGGTTATTGGGAGAATTAACCTAGATAATACACGTAAACACTTAGCAGTGACTAGCACATAATAAATATATGTAAATGTTAGTAATTAATATCACCATAGGGACGTGATATCTGAGAACTATTTTTATATAAAGTAGAAGACTAAAATCAGAGGAAATGAAGATTTTTGTCGTAGGAGGTTCACTGTTAACTTTTCCCCCAAATGTTCATGTCTCACTTCCTGTCCCCTGAAAGTCTGTCTTTTCCATGAGCCAGGAAAACTTGAGGAAATAAAACTTGGAACGGAAGGTCGTACTTGATGAAATTCCCTATACAAATTACTTACCAGCACGCAGAAAGAGAAAAATGATGGAAAGACAAAAAGAAAACAAAACAGAAATCAAAATGGAAGAGCTGCCCAGAGGACAGAAAGGTTCTGCGTATGAAAGAAATCCATCAAAGTCCCCTGAACTCCCTTCCCCTGAACCCTCCCCGCGTGTGCTCTCAGGGCCGGCATCCATGCGAAGAGCATCCATCTGGAAGTGTGTACTTCACAACCCGGCACCGAGACCAGATGGCCCAGCGTGGAGACTTCATTTCTGAGTGCAAATGATTTCGTAAATCAGAGGATGAAACCTTCTGAGTAAGCATGGCTTCCTAACACGATTACACAGACCCAGTCTCTGACCCACCCACAGGTCAAAAAAGTCTCCAGAAAGCCACTGCTTCACTGCACCCACTGCACGTATGGTCTCCTTCTCAGAACAAACTAGAGGACGTTAGAGATGACAGCTCCAGATTAAGAAGGAGTAGCCAGGGAGAGAGGAGCACACATAGAAATGGTGATGGCATAGTATCTGACTCCACACTGCAAAGCCCTGGGTAAAGGAATTATTCACTAAGAAAACGTTTACTGAGAGTTCACTCATATGGCACACAGGCTATCCCAGGTAGCGTGCAGAGGCAAACAGAAAACCTCTGTTGTCACCGCACCTCCATTCCAGATGCAGGAAGAAGCAATCCCAAGCCCCATAAGTAAATAGAGAATATAATATCACATGGGGAGGTTTCTGAAGATTATGAGAAAATGCAAAATAGTATAGCCACTTGGGAAAACAGTCTGATGATTTCTTACAAAGCTAAAGATACTCTTATACAATCAAGCACTTGTATTCCTTGACATTTACCCAAAGGAGTTCGAACTTTAGGTCTGCACAAAAACCGGCACACGGTTTTAGCATAGATACTCATAATTGCCAAACTTCTGAAGCAGTCGAGATGCCCTTTAGTAGGTGAATGGATAAATAAACTGTGGTACATCCAGAGAGTGGAATATTATTCAGCACCGAAAAGAAATGAGTTATCAAGCCATGAATAGACATGGAGGGACCTTAAATGCATGTTACTAAGTGAAAGATGACAATTTGAAAAGGCTACATACTGTATGATTCTAACTATATGACAGTCTAGAAAAGACAAAGCTATGAAAATTGAAAAAAAAAAAATCAGTGGTTGCCGGGGATTGGAGAGAAAGGAGGAATGCATAGATGGAACACAGAGAACTTTTAGAGCAGTGAAAATACTCCGTATGCTACTCTAATGATGGACAGATACCTCATTATACACTGGCCCAAACCAATAGAAAGTACAACACCAAGAGTGACTCCTAATGTGAACTACAGATTTGGGGTGATTATAATGATTCAGGGTAGGTTCGTCAGTCGTAACATATGTAGCACTCTGGTGGGGGATATTGAAAATGAGGGAGGTGATGCATATGTGGGGGCAGGGGGTATATGGGAAACCTCTGTACCTTCCTTTTAGTTTTGCTGTGAATATAAAACCACTGTAAAAAAAGAATTTGTCTTTACAAAAAGATAAGGGGGGATGTAAATGTGGGAATCAGGAGCTCATCCTCAGTAGTCAATGCTTAGAACTGAGACCACCTGGTGGGCTAACAAAAATACAGCAAAGAAAGCATTCCAGGAAAGAAGAGAAGAAGTCAGAAAAGTGTGCATGTCAAAGATGAGCAAGAAATTTTCAAGAAGGGCAGATCTTATATTCTTTGTCTGAGCCAAGATGCCTGACGAGGCACATAGCAGCCCCAAATCCATGTTTTACTAGATAAGTTAATTTACTAATTTCACAAACCAAATACAAATCATAAATTTCCTCAAGATCCCCCTGCCCACCAAACACTTAAAAGTTTTCAATACAGTTTTAATTAATGGTAGCGGGAACACACTTTGGGCATCCCAAATCTATAGCCCTACCTCCCCACAAAAGTGCAAACGTTTAGCTTTCCAAAAGTTTTGAGATCCAAGTAAGGGCACCTGCTACCTACTTTAATAGTGTGTTCACTATATTCTACGCCTTGGGTTTTCTTAAATAATTGTAATAATCGAACTAAATGATTTTTTACTATATACCATGCACTGTGGTATGCACTTTATAAGGATTTTTTCAGTTAATCTCTCTCCCAAACACAAGTTTGATATTACTTTTATCCACCTTTTTGCATATAAGACTATTGAAATACAGAGAGAATAGGTAATTTATGCAAGGTCAAAAAGCTAGTAAGAAATGTAGCTGCCATTCCAACCCAGGGAATCGAGTTCCAGAAATACTACTAAAAGCACTATTTGAAAACAACATTAGTCACAAAGACATCTGAGGGAACCTAATGCCTAAAAAATAAATAAAAGTATAGTTCAATATATCAACTCTTCAAAAAGCTTTGCCCCTGACTATAACGGATGTGTGTCAGTAGGTAGGATACCGTGAGTGTGTTTAATAACTAGCTATAAATCCTCTCTACACCCTGGACTAAAATGATACTGTGTAGACATTAGAAACTTGCTTAACTAAGAAAGAAAATGTCTTAATTTATATAGCTGTTTTTAAAAAATTAAAGGAAACAGCAGCAGATTCAAAGACAACATTATTACTTGAGGTGCCGTTGGCAGGCAGGTAAACACTGACACCAGAGCTAAGTCAAAGCAGGTCAAGTGCTCACAGGGCTGGCCTTCTGCCTCCATTATTGGAGCCGTCAGTAAGCCCAGCACACACCTGGTGAAGGTACACTGTGTCACTAACAGTCAGGTATAAATCCAAGAAGAAAGAAACAGGGCATACGCACTGCACACACTCTGGTTGCCCCGAAGCTTCTAAAGTAAATGTCTGTAACTGGCAACAGAACAAGCGTATTCAGAAAACCAGATCGATGGGAGATAAACTGTAAAGTCTCTTTCTGTATCTTGACCGGCTGTGACAGGAGAAACCAGCACAGGCAATGTTCTCTTAACAACAGAACTGACCTGCCCCAGGGACACATCTCAGGGAAATGTTCCATTTGAACCGCTATGTTCCGTCCTATTTAAAATATGTTTCCAGCATTGCCTTTATGTTTTTTCTCATGGAAATAATAAAACCTAGGGGAACCGTGTGGGCAAAGGCTACCTGTAACCACTAAGCCGGCCTCCCTTCCGCTGTTAAATATAATCAGATTTAGCACTTCGTAGTAGGCAATGTGCTTTCACATACATTAGGATGGTTAATCCTCCCAATGACCTCGTGGATTATTTCTAGTCCCTCTTTATAGCAAAAGGCACCGAGTGCCTCATGGAACTTTGGACCAGAACTCAGCTCAGAGCTTCCACTCGCCAAAGAGGAAACCCTCTACCTTATGGTTACCCCTGGTCGCGTCAAATACAAATGATCACAGTTTAAAAATTAGAACCAGATTTTTGTCACCATAAGAAAATCAGCTGATGAAATCGTTCAACTGTCCACAAAATGAGGCCATATGGGAGCCTCGGAGAAGCAACTTAGGAAGGTAAGAGAAAAGAAAGATCGGAGATAAAACGTGACAAACCTACAAGGCACAGGGCAGAGAAAGAGACAAATTGGGACCTAAGAACAACCGGAACAAACCTTCTCAACATGAATTTGATTTGGCATGGGGCCTCTGACCCTTTCAGATTCAATCTCTTAAGGTTCTCTTCGTATTTTTCCATTTTACTGCCTGCTCACTACTCGCCATCTGAGTGAGTCCCTGGGGCTTGATTTTTGTGATTTACCTAAAACTGGCCATGAAAGGTGTTTATGTGCCGTGTCGTTTGGAATATAAGGAACAGTTGATTATTAGAATCACCAGCAAAGAGAGTCCTGATTGCTAGAGCAGTAAACCAAGGAGTCCCTGTAGAGAGGTGCCATTTGCAACCACCCAGGCCAGCAGAGCACAATTTGAGGAGGGAGGGGATCGCCATGAACCTCTTGAGAAAAATAGCCGTGGCTTTGAATTGTCAGTGAAAACTCAGGAGTGATTTTACTGCGATAAAACAACTCAGAATTGGAATAAACCTGCACAAGTTCAAAGTTGTATCCATGAAATAGAATCAGATCATATTGCATTTATTTTCCCAGAGAGAGTGCTAATGAATACACACCTGGACTTTCATGGTTTACAATTCTATCAGGACTTTGAAAATGGTAGCAGAACGTCTACTGAATCTCAGAGGAACGTCTGAGGTGAGGCAGGCAGAGGGGGCTGCCATGATTAACTCTTTAGTAAGTGTGGAATTCTGCCTGAGATCCTGCTGAGTGTTAAACAATAAATTCACGTTCATTGGAAATTGTGGCAAAGTTAGCACTGGGTGGATGAAATTGGGAAAAATTTTTTTTGAGGTTTTAAGAAGCTTCTATTTTCTTTTCTTTTTAATTCCAGCATAATTAACATACATTATGGTATTAGTTTCAGGTGTAGAATATAGTGATTCAACAATCTAGGGACTTTTTCAAAAGGGATATGTATGTCTGAATATTATCATCAATTAGAGGGTAAATGCTGATATCGATAAGATTTTAAATTTTTTTAAAAAAATCACAATCGATATTTGAATTGGCATTTCTATTGTTTCCAGAAAAAATTCTCTTATTTGAGAACAACCTGTGGCAATGGAAAGAATACTCATAAACATATAACAGTTCTTTCCTGAAAATGCAAGCTTCCTAATATTTTTGAATTTTTTTCATCAGAAAATAACTAACTACTAGAGAAATGAAGCAGTCAGGACTCCCTTGTTTAATCATCCATAGGTTCAGCTCCAAAACTTAGTCTGAATCCAGACTAAGTTATTTCTGCCTTTCCCCAATGACCTCCTAAAACCTTGACCTTGGCACCCATCTAGGAAAAGGGCCAATGGAATAATGTACACACATGGCTTGGTGCTTAAAAAATGTATTGACCAGTAGATCAAATTGTCTTTTTTTTTTAAGCACAAGAAAATAAATTATTATATATAACTAGAGGCTTTTGGATTTAGGTTGAAACATTGCTCAGTCATTGAGATAGTTTTTTAATCCCATATCTGCCTGTCAGCATGACATTCTTATCTACGATCTGATTACAGATGTTTGGAGAAACCGAACTACATTATGGTTCCTTTTGCCCTTATTGTTTTTTTGTCCCCTAATAATATTAAACTAGCTTTCTAATTTATCATGATGATTATTGACATCAACATGATTTTTAATGGTCTCAAAGCTTCAAGTGTGTAAGGATCATAATGCATGTATTTTTTAAGCATTTATTGAGCCCTGTCCCCTGTGCAGAAGACCCACTCAAAAAAAATACTAGTTGCACAGCGGATCAGAGCATGCAAAGCCCTTCCATTATCTTCTTTGACCCTTGTGGCAACCCCGAAAGCTAGGTAGGGCAGTACTGTCAGTGACATTTTTCAGGGTAGGAAAGTAAAAAGAGATTCGTGACTCGTCCAACATTAGAGAGCCTATAAATAACAGAACGAGGATCCAAATCTGAGTCATCAATGTCTTGTCCCTTTTGTCTCCAGAAGTTTCGTTGTTAAATAAATTTTTAGGATTCCAAGTGATTGAGTCCTAAGAATTCTAGGAATTTAAGGTTTTAGTGTTTTCATGTCAAAAATGTTTTGATTATATATTTTAGAGCAATGTTCTCACTTATCGATGGTTCGCTTAGTACTTCGTAGGCCTTTTGTGCAGCTGTTTGACAACATTGCTTTATCACTTTCCCTGAGCTGTCAAACACCCTGCAAACATATTCCTTGCCATGTACACGCATGAATGGTTGAATAGATTCTGTTTACCAAAGAAGCCAAATAATGAAACATGACATACAAAGAAGGTCGAAGATAACCAAGCCAAATTATACTGTATTGTTTGCAGACTGTTGATTCTGTTCATTTGAACAGTTTTCCAACATAAATGTACAACGTAAAGGTCATGATGAACAGGAGTCAGACTCAGCAACCTCTGCTCACTTTACAAACTGGTCTTCTTGCATTCCTTCAAATGATAGCTACAGGAAAACTGTCAGTCTAGGGGTGGAGTTAGCCTCCAAAGGAAGGACAAGGAGAATGGTACTAAGGACTGTGTGAAGGTGGGGAGGACATTCTCCAAGTTTTCTGGTTTTCTGGTTTTCTCTTAGTGCCCTAGAACTCAAAGGCGATGGTTTTTGGCTCACCCCCAGGTACACAGTAAGCACTTTCATCTTTGTATGAGCCTCTCAAAGCCTCAAGAAATGTCGAGTTCCTTCAGTGGGCTTTGGTTTTAGATTTCTAAGTTTAGTGATTGTTATAAGTTTAAGAACTATGTTTTCAAACATTATGTTGTAAGACTCCTATTAAAAATTATGATCAACCATCCCGGGCAATAATTTCCATATTCTAGGGGAAACATTTTTATTTTAAGGTATGTATCAATTATTTGAAACTTCTCTCATTTTCCCTTCCCATCCTCCAATTAGTAGAGTTTGACTACATCAGAGATATGACATTTCCAAAAGCTTTAAATACATTTTACAGGCAAGTGCTTACTAACAATACCACTTTTTTTTTATGTTTTTTGTTTTTTAATCCCTTGACTTACGCTTAGAAGAGGCTAACGTATTGAAACAGCAAGTCAGTTCCTGGATCCACTAAAAATAAAATTAACATGACGCTTTATAAGACAATGATTCATTAAAATGTCCTGCCATGAAGACAAACTCAAGAGTCCCTGTATTAAAAAAAATTCCCAAATTATGTAAAATGCCTACGATACCCCAAAGCATGCTGAGTTTAGTTTTCTCCTCCAAGGCTCAGAAGGTGAGTGGTGATATTTTCTGGCAACTCAGGCAGCTGGGCAGAGAGCAGATTACCAACCAGAAGAGTCGTTGCCCCATCACCACACACGCATGGGCTTGATGGCATGAAGCCAGCAAGCAAACTGGGAGGACTGGCTGGCAGCAGAATATACTTGAAGTTACCTCCTTCAGAACTTACAGAATAGTTCACCTGCACTCTCTTATGGCCACTTGGCGTTCTACCTCCTATTAAAGTGATTTATAAACACATTTGAGGTCTCCTACTGGATTGGAAAAGCCTTGAAGACTGGACCTATGACTGGCTCATATCTGTGTCCACACCACCAAGCCCAATGTCTTGCTCCCAGTTTAGGATAAGTAAGTATTTGATGGACAACTGAAACCTCCCATAAAAAGCTTGGATTTTCTCTTCTGGGGCCTGTCCTGGGTGCTCACTTTTGCCAGTGGGGAGTGGGAAGAATGAAGATTCCTTGTAGTACTGCACCATTTGCAATAACCCTTATGAATGAAAGATGTAATAAAGGTAAGCTGTGTCTGTTTGTCCACTCTCAACTTTCCCCTTTCCCTTAGAAGAAGAGAATGAGGACAAGAAGGTTTCTCCTTCTCAAGGTCTAGATTACTGCCCGACATCAAGAAAGTCAAGAGTCCTCAGTGAACAAAAGAGGATGTGTATACACTTCCCAGAAGACTTAAATGATTAACAGACAGTGATTTAGGCAATATTAAGAGCTTCTTTATTTTCATTTTCATTACATTTTCAATGTAGAGCTTCTTTCATTTCTATTATGAATCTACTAGAAATAGAGTTTCAGATTTTATCCATTTTGTTCCCTCACAATCATAGACACAAAGGGCGAAATTTTCGTCTTTAATGCATGCTCACAGTTGCTTTTAAATTAATCACGAGCTGTGTTCATGCATTCGGCAACTAAATTTGCTGCCATGGAATATTTCATGACTTGATGCTACATTTATTCATGTCTTAAATATTGCTCAAGAAGTGCAAATGATTCCAATACAAAAAAATATATCAAGAAAAGGAAACAAAAAACCTAAATCCATGATCAAGTATTTTAGAAACAAATTTACAACCCAGTCACAGACTAAGCTGAGCATGACTTTTGTTTTGCATTCTCCCTGTATTCTAAGTAATGTTTCTCAAATAATCCTGTTAAGAACAAAGGACTTGCAGAGTCTTCTAGCAAAACTCACTTTACGTTAGAAATAGCAACCCACTTCTTTCACCATACCCATACTTGACAGATATTACCTATCAGTCTTTTCTGCTGAAACTTAGACTCCCTCTATTAAACTATTTAAACATTAATTTTGGTGGTTAAGATAAAACCTAATTCCCACCCTTGCTCTAGAGCAGTTCTTAGCTTTCTGAATCAGAAACACATGAAAACGTAAGAAAAAAAAAATCTACATACCCAGCAAAATTCACATAAGCAAAAAGCTATTTTTATGCTATTGCTTTAGTTTGGGCACTCCTGAAGCTTATCTATTAATATTTATGAAGTCTATCAACTCGTGGGAACAACCTCTGCTCTAGACTATGTATTTTCTATGAAAATTCAGGAAAAAATGGAAAGTCTTCTTCATGAAAATGAGTATTTTATTTTTCATTTTTCTCCTTAAATTCCCTTTCTCTTTCCTTCCCCCCATATGCCTAAACATCTAAGATTTATAGCAGCTTCTTTTTCTCCAAGTGGTGACCAGCCAAAGAATGAGTCAAACTCTCCACAAGTAGGTGGGAGTATCTTAGCATTGATATTCTCTGAGGCACCACCTACAGAGACTCATAGGGGTGGAGAAGACGTGGGTGGATAACACAGCAGTCTCAGATGTTAGAATGGTAACTGCCGATGACCAGGCAAATACCTTTCATTGATATCAAAAATCTTATTTTTCACTGTTTCATTAATTGCTATTTAGCCTTCTTTCTTTAAAAATGCAAAGTAAGTGTTACTCTGGATCCAGACTTATCATTTAAAAGTATCACAAATGCTGTGAGAAAATTCAACAGTTTCCACTTTGAGACTTTCATAAGACCTCAAACCATGTCCTTGAGACAGAGGTGCTAATTAATCCACTGGTATTTTACAGGCTAACAAGCAAGCTTGGGATCTATAGAAAGCAGATGTAACAGTGTTAGACTATCATAGCCTTATTGGAATGTAAACTCTGCCCAAGTGGCTCAATCAGATGGGAGTGCTTTCCCTCATTACTAGTTTCTTGACCATAGTGCTCTTGTAAAATCTTCTCTATTAAACTTCACATCATGTGATACTAAATTCTTTGTTCGTATTAAAACCTTTGACACTGTTGCTCGTGGGGCGTCCTAGAAAACATCTAGCCATGAATCATATACTCTATTTTCCTTTCCTCTTTTACTGGTTTTCTTTCTCCCTCCTTGTTCTCATTCTTTTTTGGAAACTCTCATTCTGTTCTAAGGAGATTATCTCTTTTGGTTCCTATGGTCTTTCACCAAAGCAATACAAATGACAATGCGGCAGGACAAAATCCACTGTAATTACTGAGATTTCCCCCCAACCTCCAGGCAGTCTCTAGTGGTCTCTTCTACCCTCCTCAAAATTGAAATTGCCTCCATTGCCTCACAGGACATCCCTTTGCCATGAAGAAAGAAGGACATTAGAGAATTCAGAGAATATTGAACCCAAAGACATTTTAAAAATTAAATTAGACTCTAGATAGATTTTAAAACAATCCTAGTGGAGACCATAGTCTTCAAAGACAAGGGATATGTAATTTGAAAGAGCAAGATTTTATCTTTTTTTTTCTTTCTCTCTTTTTTTTTTTTTTTTTTTTTTTTTTTTGAGAGAGGGAGTGACAGAGAGAAAAAAAAGATTACTGAATTATAAATGTTTGGCTTTGAAAATCTGGGGACAAAAACCTAAGTAAGGCAAAAATCTATATATAAATAATAGAGTTGAAAACAAAGTAGAAAAACTTAAGAGTAATTCCTCTGTTCAAAATGAGATAAAACTGGGAGGACAGGGCATAAGGACAGGCATATAGACCGTGGAATAGAGTGAAGGGTTCAGAAATAAACCCAGACATCTCTGGTCAATTGAGTTAACTCACAGTGAATCAAACACTAAATATAAGAGCTAAAATCACAAAATTCTTAGAAGAAAACATAGGGGTAAATCTTATGATGATGGATTTGGGAAAGTATTCTTAGATATGGCATCAAAAGCATAAGCAAACAAAAGAAAAAAGAATTTAACCTCATCAAAACAAAACAAAACAAAACAAAAACAAAAACCTTTTGTGCATCAAAGGACATTATCAAGAAAGTGAAGAGGCAACCCACAAATGGGAGAGAACAGTTTCCAGTCGTATGTCTGGTAAAGATTTAATATCCAGAATATATTTTTTAAACTGTAAAACATAACCTCTCTCCAATAAAAGCTGTTAAAAATTGGACAAAGGACTTGAGTCAGCATTTCTCTAAAAAAGACACATGGAAAAGATGTTCAACATCCTTAGTCATTAGGGAAATGCAAATTAAAACCACAAAGAAATGCGACTTCACATCTACTGAAATGGCTACCATAATTTTTTAAAAACTCAAACCAAAACAATAAGTGTCAGGTAGGATGCAGAGATACTGACATTTTCATAAACTGCTGGTAGGAATGTAAAGTGGTGTAGCTACTGTGGAAAACTGGAAGGTCCTCAGAAAGCAACGTAAAAGACCCAGCAATTCCACTCCTCGGTGTGTCCCCAGAAAACTGAAAACAGGGATTTGAACAAATATTTACACACCAATGTTCATTGTAGCTTTCTTCACAACAGCTAGAAGGTGGAAACAACCAAAATTTCCAGCAACAGATGAACAGATAAACAAAATGTGGTATATAGAAAACAATGGGATAGGGGTGCCTGGGTGGCTCAGTTGATTAAGTGTCTGACTTCGGCTCAGGTCATGATCTTGCGGTTTGTGAGTTCAAGCCCTGTGTCGGGCTCTGTGCTGTCAGCTCAGAGCCTGGAGCCTGCTTCAGATTCTGTGTCTCCCTCTCTCTCTCTGCCCCTCCCCTGCTCATGCTCTGTCTCTCTCTGTCTCAAAAATAAATAAAAACATTAAAGAATTTTTAATGATTACATCAAAAAAAAAAAAAAAAGAAAGAAAGAAAAGAAAAGAAAACAACAGGATAGTATTCAGGCACAAAAACGAATGAAGTCCTGACACATGCTACAACGTGGATGAACCTTAAAAACATTATGCTAAGTGAAATAAGTCAAAGACACAAAGACAAGTATTATTTGATTCTCTTCACATGAAATATCAAGAATAGTCAAAGGCATAGAGTCAGAAAGTAGACTGGAGATTGCCAGGGACTACAGGAAGAAGGTAATGGGGAGTTCCCACTTGATGGCTACAGAGTTTCTATTAAATCAAAGAAGATTCTTCAGTAAACAGTGCTTATACTTGATGCGATACTTATACTTGGTGTGATGTTGCACAAATGTGTGAATTAATGCCACTAAATTGTACCCTAAAAATTGTTAAAATGGCAAATTTCATTATATCTCTATCTATCTATCTATCTATCTATCTATCTATCTATCTATCTATCAATCATCTATCTAGCCATCACCACACACAAAAAAAGAGTTGGGGGATATGGGAGAAAGAAAAGAGAAGAGTAGAATTAAATGTCCTTGAATTGCCAAGAGGTGCAATGGTATGAAGTGATATTGGGAATATCAAAAGGGCCTTCTGGTTGCAATATGTAAGACACGGAGTATGAGAATTTGTCCATCATCTCTCAGATGCAGCTTGGATGGCTATCAATGACCACAGGTCAAAGGAGATGGAAACTCTCCATGGAAGCCAGTAGGCACAAATACCTGCCCCGTGGATGAGACCCCTCTCCTCTCACGCTAAGTCCTTCTCCCTTGATGCTCTGACAGAGCATAAACTTTTCTCTTCTACTTTGGGAGTTGGATAGAAACGTGTAGGCTATGAGAAACCTGAATTTAACCGAGCATTCAAAATATTCTGAAATGGTGAAAGAATTAAATCACCCCCTGGAAAGGACTGAACAATTCCAGCATCCCTACTTTATTCCATAAGCATTAAGCAAAGCCTACGTTTGTCAGAGAAATGTTGACAAAGAGCTGCTAAGAGTTTTTAAAAGGCAAGTTCTTCTCTTTTTGTTTTCCTGTAGGAATATTGTGAATCATGATACAGATCTTAGTAGGTTTATGAGATTTCAGGAAACCAGACAGGGACGTATAGGGCAAATTGTTCCACAAGAGCCAAGGCTAACTGGGTCTCATTTCCAACCTGAAACCGACAACTGGGGCTCAAAGCCAGGGCCATGACTGCACAGAGTAAGGAATTGTGTTAGAAGGCCAGGAGAACCATGTGCTCGCTACCTTTCTAAAAAGGCTGCTGTTCTGCTCCTCTTTCCCTCTTTAGGGAAAGCTCTCCCTACCTTCACATCTGAGTCACTTGGGAAAAATATCAAATTAAAGGAGATTCTTCAGTAAAAAGTGCTTATACTTGAGGTAAGAACTTCACCCAGAACTGGTTTCCCACATAATGCTTTAGTACCAAGGGCAGAAGATGATATCACTTCCATGTACTTCCTTATATGTGGGAGTACACATCTGAAGAAGCAGATACGGGACAGAAAATGGGGAAACCCCATTTTCTTAAGGGAATAATGCTTAGAATGGGGGAAGAGCATACTCTTTACAGGGATAAAAACATTTAGCGTGGACTTAAATGTGGAGAAATAAAATTCTGTGAAAACCAACCCTTTTACCCATTGAATCACTTGGCACTTGTTTCCTAAGTGAAAAGATAGATAGAAAGTGAAAAGATAGAGCTGAGAACCTAAGAGTAAGTTGAGTTTATAAATAGATTTTGGAACTCGGAGCAAAAAAAAAAAAAAGTAGCTTGAAAACCATGGCATTTTTTTATTTGCAAGTATCAACCTTTTTTTTTTTTTTAATAATAAGGTGTTTGAGTACCAAAAGCTTGAGTTTAAACATAAAGAGCCAAAATCCTGAAAGACCCATAAACAGAGGCTGAAAGGATAGCTGCCCCCTCTGTTTTTCCAACCTCTTAGAAGGAAAAGATTTCTGGGCTAGTGAGGGGAATTTTCAGAAAAGAAGAAAGAAAGTGAACTAACTCTTTATGGTTCTCTGAGAAGGAGGGCCCTGCCCCTCAGCCCCTGAAAAGAGCTGAGCCTAGGGTATGGAAACTACAGGAAAGCCAGATAAGTTTGCTGGTATCCCAGAACAGAGAAGGTATGTGCCTCCCTTCCCAAAGTGCAGCCTAGAGAGGCTTCCCAAAGCCTAGAAAGACTTCATGAAGGAGGCTCCATCCAACATGGCCCTAGAACAGTAAGATGGCTTCTGCTGACTAAGTCATCTAGACAAGTGAGCCTACAAGGAGGCCAGCAAAGCCATGGCCATGCTACAGTGTTTTCAGGAAGACAGTTCCTAAGCCCTCAAAGAGGAAGTATATAAGGTTGGGAGTGTGTGTCTTGCAATTTGAAAGAGGAAACTTCTGAGCACTTGGACCTGGAATCCAGGAACTTTTGGCATTGGGAGAAGATGCTAAAAACCATCAACAAACACCATGTGGCATTGACCAAGATAGGCAGAGAACACTCAAGGAGCAGACCCTCCTCTTCACTAATGCTGTCGATGCTACTATAAACCTTCTGGAACTTAAACACAATCCAATACGGAGAAGCAAGGAAAACCTTAACTTGACTGAGTGTGTAACCAGATTAGTCATTACTTTAACCAAGTTTACCTGAATGTGAACAAATTTAGTTTTCTGCTGTCTGACAGAAATGGCATCTCATGAAAAACAAACAAACAGATTTGATTTAAAAAAATTAAGTAACAAATTTGAACTTGAATTTTATAAGCTCAAGTTTTTCCCCTGTGAGATTTCCACAAATCACATGTGGCTTCTAATCCCAATTATATTTCAATCCTGCTCTTACTCTCAGATTATTTTTTTTTCTTTTGTGTATTTCCATTCTTGCAATCTCTTGGTTTACTTCTCTGATTTTCTCCTGAACATACCATTGTATGGAGATTTCACTCATTAAGTCTTATGTTATTGTTCTAAACTAAAAGAGCTATCCCATGCTTTGCAATTTGGGTTTAGAATTTTTTGAGTAAAGATGCCAGAAGGTAGCTGAACACATATGGCTTGTGGATATGCAAAAAAGGACAGGCAAGGAACAGCTGGCCTACTCTGCCCCAGCAAGCTTAAGAAGAGGAACCACCATGGTTCTTTTGTTTCCTAAGCCTTGCCGCAGTGCTGAGCACAATAAAATTGCACATTATAGATGTTCAATTAATAGTTATGTGTAGAGTTGGACTGAAAGAAATAGAATTTAAGTCAATTGGCATAAATATGGCTTGTTTTCACTGTTGTTTGTACATTGGCATACAATTGTATTTGCAAATAATTTACCCTCTCCTAGCTCACTAAATGAGTAAATGAGTAAATGGCTAAGTGCAGATATGTGGGGAGGTAAGCTTCAGTAAATACTAATCACAACTGCACTGTTTTGGGAGGGCTTGGCTTCATTCAGAGCAGCCTGTAAATGGCTTCTATATTCTGATTAGTAGGATTGGTTCCTTAAAATTCTTTCAATCCTGATCCCTCAAATCTTGCTGGGTCTCTTGAGATGGTGTTAACCCCCAGGCATGGTTGTTGTAGTAAAGTAAAAAGGACAGCCTTTGGGGCCGCTGCGTTCAAGGCTGCGTTCTTTTGTAGATTTCCATACTTGCAATAGTATGACTTCCAGAAAGTTACTCAATCTCTTTAAGCTTTGTATTCTTTATCTATAACACAAGAATAATTATCACTCTCATTTGGGTACTATAGATATTGAATTTGATTTAAAAAACGTAAACGCTTAGCACTTTTATTTGCAAAGTGCATGGCAGGGCAGACATTCAAAAGCTGGGGGTATTATGCTAAGCGAAATAAGACAGCAAAAGATAGATATTATGTGATTTCACTCGTATGTGGAATTTGAGAAACACAACAGATGAACATAGGGGAAGCGAAGGAAAAATAAGATAAAAACAGAGAGGGAGGCAAACCACAAGAGACTCTGAAATACAGAGAACAAACTGAGGGTTGTTGGAGGGGAGGTGGGTAGGGGGACGGGTTAAATGGGTGACGGGCATTAAGGAGGGCACTTTTCAGGATGAGCACTGGGTGTCATATGTAAGAGATGAATCACTGGGTTCTGCTCCTGAAACAAAGACTGCACTCTATGATAACCAACTTGAACTTAAATAAAAAATAAAGAAAAAGAAAAAAAAAGCTGGTGGCTCTTGCTGATATCATTATACAAAAAATGCAATGATCAGATGCTATTCTTTAAACATTATAAGGATGAAAATTTTACTTGTATATCCTTTCTTGAATATTTGATGTGAAACAAAGGCATCTTTCACCTAAGTTATATCATATTCTATGTATCTACGCATACAATATATTGTGGCTAAGAGTGATGGGTTTATACTCCAAATAGGTATCTAGATAAGCATCCCCAATATTCATCATATTGTCATCACACAGAGTCATTCATTTAGCACACCTCTGTCCATCTGTGTGCCCTAGGGTCCATCGTGAATAAACAGGAGGGATCCCTGTCCTCCGGTGGCATCACATGAAAACTCCCCAACACCATACTATTCTACACAGAACCAACTGAACAAACACTGGATGAATAAACAAATTTCAAAACTAAATAAGTAGGAAAGCACGTTAGCAACAAATCTGAACTTGAAATTACCTCTTGGCATTGTCTATGTAAGCACAGAGCTCCGCAAAGGGAAGGTACCTTCTAAATAGGTCAGCGTGTAGGAAATAAAATACCTTAACATTCCCCCAGCTGGTTTGAAAATACACAAGAAATAAATACGTGTTATTTGACTCTACTGAACTCCCTTTTATTCAGTTCCAAATACATTAGAGACATTCAAGAAACACATAAAGAAACATTAGAGAGTCAGTCATACTGCTATATCACTAATCATTTAGGAATGCATATTCATTTTTGTGTCTTTTTTTTCTGGGAAAGTGTTGAAAACTATGCAAAGCATTGTATCAATATGAAGCATTATTATTTTTATTATTTCATAAAATTCTGCAATCTACATGCACATGCCAGGGGCTAAAAATGGTTTTACAATCCAGAAACAGCCACAGATGCTATTATTGCTGGCTTCTTTGCATACATATCTCTGAGGTTGGCCTCATTTCTTAAATGTAGCAGCTACAAAATGGCAAAGAAACGATATGAAATGTGAAACTCATTCAGTCTTCCAGATGTTCTTGTTAACATGACACCAAACAATGAAATGGTTGATTGATTAACTGAACCTCCCTTTTGTATTTGAATTTTTGTGTATTGTGTATCACAGATTTAAATTTAATCCAATAGCTGTAGTATCAACATTTCTGTGAATTTGAGGTTGTCCACATACATTGAAATAGTAGTATGTATCTATGTCATAATTTGGTCAGATGCTTGTTGAGAGCATAAAGATCACAAGCTATTGAAAAGCTGTGCTTTTCTTATTTTCTTGAGTAAACTGGTGTGTCTTTTTTGGTGAATATCTTCACCATTGATAAGGCAACTCAAGAAACCGATTCATCTTTTTCCCCTCTTTTCTGCCACACTCCCTGAAGTGGTTTTGGGTTCCATCCCCATTTTAATTGTCCTACTTGTGAATTTCATGATCTCTACCTTGGAATTTGCTTTGGTTTTGTACCTTTAAGAGGTAATTTGTTGTAACATTTAACAGTATGGACTCTGCAGTCAGACCAATGAGCTCAAACCTGATCCCATCACTTACTTGCTATGGAACCTATATTGCTTCCTCATCTATAAAATGGAGTTAATAATAGAACCTACTTCTTGGCATTGTGTTGAGTAGTTAATATGTATGAAACACTTAGAATGTTCCTAGCACAAAGTAAATACCATGCAAGTGTTAGCCATCAATTTCTCCTATTTTGTCATCCTTCTCCCAAATTCAATTATCTTCCAAAATAAATGCCATCATGCACTCCAGCTCAGAAACCTGTGAAGGTTCCTTCTCCCTATAAATAACACCATTCAAACTTTTCACAGCCTTGCCCTAGAGTGACATTCCAGCCTTCTCCTGGCACACCCACCCCCTATACCCCAGCCACATCAGAATTTGCCATATTTTACACACCTGTGGACTTCAGATCTCCTAGCTTTGCTCACATCCTTCTCTTTGATTAAAACACCCTTTCTTATGCTCTACCTAGTCATAGTCTATGTTTCCTTCAAGGCCCAGTCCAAATGGCAAGTTCTTAGGGAAATCTTACCTGAAACAACGTAAGCAGAAGGCGTCATCCCCACATGTGTGTTCTTCCACATTTCTGACTCATCACCCTGGCAGACATTGCCATTACTTGCTTATGAAACTTTTCACCCTGACATTTGTGTTTCTTGAAGAGAAGGATCATATCTTAACACTCTGTATATATGGACAGTCTAGCATACTGCCTGACAAATTCTAGGAGCCAAACAAATAAGTGGGTATCTATCTGTTGAATGAACAAGAACCCTTATCAGAAATTCATTTCTCCCTTTCATAAGATTCCAAGGTGAATCTTAATTCCTTCAAGAAACCTTCCCGTTCACCTCGGTTCAAATGAATTCCCCCACTTTGAACTCCTCCACTATTCATTCTATCTGCCATTCACCTGACATTTGTAATCTATCGCATAGTGATTTTCGTTTCTTTTTTTAACGTATCTATAACTCAGATGTCAGATAGAGCGTTTCTACCCATTAAGATCTATCTTGGCGTGTCTCAAACCCTTCTCCTGCCAATCCTTAACACACCACAAGATTCTGGTGAATTGCTGGGGATGGCTTTAAAAAAAGGTTTATTTATGTACTTTTGAGAGAGAGTGAGAGAGAGAGAGAACATGAGCAGGGGAGGGGCAGAGAGAGAGAAGGAGAGAAAGAATCCCAAGCAGGCTTCGCACTATCAGCACAGAACCCGACACTGGGCTTGATCCCACAAATTGTGAGATCATGACCTGAGTCGAAATCAGGAGTAGGACACTTACCTGACTGAGCCACCCAGGGGCCCCACTGGGGGGGGGGGTGGCTCTTATGCTTATATTCATCTCTGACTCTGAACTCTTTCTTCTGTGCAAGTAGTTGTGTGTGGATTATCTTCCTCTCCTATCCTTGATGTTCCTGTTCTGCCCCTGGTTAATTCAGATGTGGAACTCAGCTCCTTTGCCTGATGTCCACAAAGCAAAACCAACCCATGATAGGCAAATAAACTCCACTCATATAAGATTTGATAGACTTAACCAAAAGTTTGGAAAACAAGAAATGTATATCACAATTACATAAATATCTAGTCAGTTGCTGTTTTGCACCTTATTCATTCAGAAATGTGTTTGTGTGCACAACGGCACAAGGATATTATATATACGGATATCCATATATATTCTACAAGAAATGTACATAATTATCAATCTGTACTTAATAGTCCTTACAAAACAGCTAGTAAGACCAAGCAGGGTCTACATCACAACAGTCCAAAAAGGCAACTCGCCCACCCACTTTCTGACAGCCTCAAGCCCATCCCCCTCCTTTCTGGAACACCTTCTAGAAACTATGTTTTCATCAAGTTTAGTAAAAAAATTCCCTCCAGTCCTAACTCTCAAAATCAGTATCAAGCCTACATTTGCATATGGAAATCTATCAACACACTCAGCTAAATAACATGATCTCTCATTTAATGAAATTTATTCTCCTTAGACTTCTGTGTCTTAACCCAAAATTTGTTTTTCTTCCTTACATATATATGTTTTATTGTGCCAATTAGATATGAAATTCCTTAAAGACTAGGATAATCTGATACTACTTTGATCCCTCAAAATACTATTGTATTTTTAAAATTAGTCATTCATCCATTCAATAAATATGTATTGAGCAACAGCTACATGCAAGGTGTTACAATGTAAGCAATTCCCATTCTTGCCCCCAACATGCTCCTAGGAGGAGGAGATAGACATAGGAATGAAGACTACCAATGCAGTATAGAAACTACCCTAAGACTGCAGTGTAAACTTGATTTTGTAGGGCCACAGAAGAGGAAGGCTCCTCATAGTTCTCAACTTTGTCTCCAACATTTCTGTGGGCCACTATATTCTCCGCTCTAGAATAGTAATGCTCCACAATGAAGATTATTACTCACCACGAAAACAAGAGGTGAGAACCCCCATTTCCCTTGTAAGGACACAAGCAGAACAGCAGTGAGAACATGGGAATTTTCAAAAGGACCCATAAACATCTGTGATTCTGATATACCTGCTCAGGAGTATGGCCTTGGGGAATCACTGATGTAAAACTTGCATCAATTTAAGTTGCCATTAAATGAGAACACAGGTTTTCCAAAACATGTTAATTCCATAAAGAGTCAATGCATGCTTTAAAGTATGAAGCCCCTAAAGCTATAGTATACATGGATACTGCAGATTTGAAAGAAGTGAAGAACTGAAATAATTTTCTGAGCAGTCATTCGAGGACTTTTATGTGCTGTATCCAGCAGAAAAGAGGAGGAAAAAATGGGAATGTATACAATCAGCAAGCTTGAATTGATGGACTTCATTCCCTGTGGCACTTAGGACTCAGTTCTATGGGCATCTTCTGACGCCCTTCTGCACACAAAAATTTAAGTACTGTATGTCTACTCATCCTTATCCAGTAAGGGTATACCTGGGCACATCCGTGTAAGTGCCAGCGACTAGTAGATGTATCTGCATAGCAATCCCTGTGACATTTGCTTAACTCACTAGCAGAAAGGCATAAACAGCTTGCCGCAGGTCTGTTTGTAATGGCAGGATAATGAGGTCTCCAGAGGCCTGAGCTGAAAATGACTTGAGATTTCTCTTTAAGAATATACTTTAGTTGTTGTGAATTGGCTTTGCTTTATGCAATGCTCAGAATGAGAAGAAAAAAAAAAAATCATTGCATAGCGATTTTTTTTCCAAATGGGAATACAGTCTCAGCTATTTTTAGATCATTGTTCTAAATCCCAAAGACTGTTTTATTATGTCTTTCTCAAATACAACTAAGCATATGTTGGAAGTTATTTGTTAAATCCTTTCTCGAAAAAAAAAAAAAAAAATCCCTACCAGCAATAAGGACATAATCTCCAGAGAACAATTTACTTTCAGATTGAAATTACCTGATAAAAACATCTAGCTCACTGAAATAGAAGTTTGTTGCCTTTTAGATCACGTCGCTCTGCTTCATGAAGTAGAGATCAGTGCAGAGATTAGAGAGGAAATCACAATTCAAACCCAGACCGCTATTTGAGTATTAAAAGAGGGAACAAGACACAAATAGAAACAGGGAAGAAATTTTTCCTTGAAAGAATTCAGCAGATTTTCCTTAACTCTTGGATGCATATCTCCACCAATGGCCACTCAGGCCTTCTTTGGCTTTGTAACTGGTCACCTCTATGTGCTAACTCAAAGAACAAGCACCCACTTAACTTTATCAGAACATATATTTATTGACAGTTGCTCACGCATGCATACTGACTCTTATAGCCGACAGGAATACTTAAATTTTATTACAAGTGTTAATAATTGCTTTAAAGTATGCAGCCCCTTTAGGCTATATATTACATAGATAGGAAATGGAGAACTGGAACAATTTTCAGAGCGACCCACTCATTAAAACACTTTTATATGCTATCTCCAGCAGAAAAGAGGAGGAAAAATGGGGGGGGGGGGTGTTATCTTGCTGTTCCCTCTGCCTGGAATCTTCTTCCCCCCAGAAATACACAGGACTTGCTTCCTCATATCATTCAAATCTTTTCTCAGATGTCACCTTCCCTGTGAGGCCTGCCTCAGAGGGAAAATCATAACCCTCTCTCTGCTTCCAGTTCTATTGGTTTTCCTCGATTCGCTTTTCTCTATAGCTCTTACATCTTCTAATAAGCGACATAATGTACTCATGTTGTCTATTGTCTGTTTCCCTCCAACAGGCTGGAAGCAGGATGAAGGCAGCAATTCCGGTTTCTTTCATTTTTCTGCTCTATTTGTAGGTGTCTCATTCACAGTAAGTGCTCAAAAACGTGTATAATGAATGATGTGTAGAATGTATGTTTTAAAGTAGGCAGTCCTTTCAGGCTATGTTATACATGGATACTGACATGAAGAATTAAAATGATTTTCTGATGGGCTTCAAACTATACTACAAAGCTGTAATCATCAAGACAGTATGGTACCAGCACAAGAACAGACACTCAGATCAATGGAACAGAATAGAGAACCCAGAAATGAACCCACAAATACATGGCCAACTCATCTTTGACAAAGCAGAAAGAGTATCAAATGGAATAAAGAAAGTCTCTTCAGCAAATGGTTCTGGGAAAACTGGACTGCGACATGCAGAAGAATAAACCTGGACCACTTTCTTACACCATACACAAAAGTAAACTCAAAATGGATGAAAGACCTCAATGTAAGACAGGAGGCCATCAAAATCCTCGAGGAGAAAGCAGGCAAAAACCCCTTTGACCTTGGCCGCAGCAACTTCTTACTCAACACGTCGCCAGAGGCAAGGGAAACAAAAGCAAAAATGAACTACTGGGACCTCATCAAAATAAAAAGTTTCTGCACAGCGAAGGAAACAATCTGCAAAACTAAAAGGCAACAGACAGAATGGGAGAAGATATTTGCAAATGACATATCAGATAAAGGGTTAGTATCCACAATCTATAAAGAACTTACCAAACTCAACACCCAAAAACAAATAATCCAGTGAGGAAATGGGCAGAAGACATGAATAGACACTTTTCCAAAGAAGATATCCAGATGGCCAACCGACACATGAAAAAATGCTCAACATCACTCATCAGCAGGGAAATACAAATCAAAACCACAATGAGATACCACCTCACACCTATCAGAATGGCTAACATTAACAATTCAGGCAACAACAGATGTTGGCGAGGATGCAGAGAAAAAGGATATCTTTTGCACTGCTGGTGGGATTGCAAACTGATGCAGCCACTCTGGAAAACAGGATGGAGGTTCCTCAAAAAATTAAAAATAGAACTACCCTACGGCCCAGCAATTGCACTACTAGGTATTTATCCAAGGGATACAGGTGTGCTGTTTCAAAGGGACATATGCACCTCAATGTCTGTACCAGCACTATCAACAATAGCCAAAGGATGGAAAGAGCCCAGATGTTCATCAACGGATGAATGGATAAAGAAGAAGACACACACACACACACACACACACAAATATATATGGTGGAATATTACTCAGCAATCAAAAAGAATGAAATCTTGCCATTTGCAACTACACGGATGGAACTGAAGGGTATTATGTTAAGTGAAATTAGGCAGTCAGAGAAAGACAAAAAGCATATGACTTCACTCATATGAGGACTTTAAGAGACAAAACAGATGAACATAAAGGAAGGGAAACAAAAATAATATAAAAACAGGGGCGCCTGGGTGGCGCAGTCGGTTAAGCGTCTGACTTCAGCCAGATCACGATCTCGCGGTCTGTGAGTTCGAGCCCCGCGTCAGGCTCTGGGCTGATGGCTCGGAGCCTGGAGCCTGTTTCCGATTCTGTGTCTCCCTCTCTCTCTGCCCCTCCCCCGTTCATGCTCTGTCTCTCTCTGTCCCCAAAATAAATAAAAAACGTTGAAAAAAAAATTAAAAATAAATAAATAAATAAATAAAATAATATAAAAACAGGGAGGGGGACAAAAACATAAGAGACTCATAAATACGGAGAACAAACAGAGGGTTGCTGGAAGGGTTGTGGGAGAGGGGATGGGCTAAATGAGTAAGGGGCATTAAGGAACCTACTCCTGATATCATTGTTGCACTATATGCTAACTAACTTGGATGTAAATTTGAAAACTAATAAAATAAAAATTTTGCAAATAAATGAAAGAAAATATTATAAAATTTAAAAGAATAAAAATAAAAAAAGTAAAATGATTCTCTGAGCAGCCCAGTCATTAGGATTTTTATCTGCTGTATCCAGCAGAAAAGAGGAGAAAACAATGAGAATGTATGCAATCAGTGCTCCTGAATTGATGGAAATCATTCACTGTGGCACTTAGAAGAGCTCAGCTCTGCGGGTATCTTCCGACTCCCTTCTGCACACAAAGATTTAACTACCATATGTCTAGTTATCCTGACCCATTAATTCCTACAAACTGCCCTAGAGGACAACATACCTTTATACTATAAAAGATCATGTAGTTGATGAGATTTTCAGAGTAAGTTGGCAGAGTGACACTATCACAGATTCTCTCCCACCACAACTAAATAAATTTACAAATTTTAAGTAAAACAAGACCTAAAAAAACTAAACCAGTAGCAATCAAACATAAGAAGAGACAGAGCCTTATGCCTACTCTGTGAAAAGCATAAGCTGAAGAGGGGGAGGAGGTGGAGAGAGAGATTATTCCAGGAAGTAGTGTATCTACTAATAGTGAAGGGAAAAAAGGAAGAGGGAGAAAGAATAAAAAGTTAAATATACATATAAAAAGAATACTTCCAGTGTAGGAAGAAGATAAAAGTTGTGGAAAGTCCAAAGAAAGAAAACGTAAAAATCTACCTGTGTTCCCCCAGAAGCAGGAAAAAAAAAATCTCCAGAGCTCATTGTCTATTTTGTATCTTGTTGAGTTTTTTTTTTCCTGCTCAAAACAAAACTGCAAAGAAAAGACAGGCTATTCACGGTGACCTAGAGCTAATTATATCCAACAAAATATATGCATCCAGCAAAACAGAACACCAAAAACAAAACAAAACAAAACAAGAAATATGAACAGAAGAGAAGTAAAACAAGCTCATAGAAAGTGCTAAAGGCCCAGGGTGAAAAAGGCACAAAGAACCCTGGGTGTTGAACCCCTCCTTCCCTGCAGATGATGAGGTTGTAAGTCCAGCCCACAGGTCTGATCTTAGTTCAGCCATATGAACAGTAGTTGGGAAGAAGCAGTAAAGAAGGTGAAGCTTATCTCCAGGTGAGGAATAATTTCCAGAATTCACCCCACGTTTGTTATCTCTTCAGGCCTCAGACATCAGCTCACATAGTTCTAGTAGACTCTGGGCAGGGCTTTGGATCAAACTGGAGTGACAAAAGCAGAAGCATAAACCAGACTCACAAAAAGTAGCTTCCCACAATCCAAATGAGCTGTCCTCCTCTCCCGTCCCTCCGACACAGAAAAGAAGCACAATACACATTACCCAGAGTGAAGATACAAACCAGTCTCAACTATGATGTGAAAGGAGTTTAAGGGATCCCACCAGCACAATGTCAGAGAAAACCATGGGTCTTAAACATCAGTGACAGTTAACATTTATTGCTCACTGTGTGGCAGGCACTAACCACTTCACATATATTAATTCACTGAATCTACACAACAGCCTAATAAGGTAGGTACTACTCTTGGTACGTAATTCCATAATCAAAAACCCCAAAGCCAAATGTGTCTTGAAACTCAGATTATTTTTCAGATTTTAGAAAGGGATGAAGGTGTATGTGCCATCAAAGACATAAAAACCACGGGTCCCACAGAAGCACGCTGTAAACATGTTAAAATTTCCAATTAAATCTATGAATATTCACACTAATTGGGACAATAAAACCTATAGGGGGATGCCTGGGTGGCTCTGTCGGTTAAGCATCCGACTTCAGCTCAGGTCACGATCTCACGGTCCGTGAGTTCGAGCCCTGCGTCGGGCTCTGGGCCGATGGCTCAGAGCCTGGAGCCTGCTTCTGATTCTGTGTCTCCCTCTCTCTCTGCCTCTCCCCTGTTCATGCTCTGTCTCTCTCTGTCTCAAAAATAAATAAACGTTAAAAAAAAATTAAAAAAAAAAAAAAACCTATAGGTAGCTCATATCAATTCAAATCAGGTCAAGTTGTGCCTCTAAATAAATTTATGGCAAACATACAAAAACTTAGGGCTTTCAGAGCCTTTTAGATTATGAAGAGATTCAGACTTGTAGTGGTAGTCCCTGAACCAGTGAGAAAACTAATGTAGAGGAAGTTTCAGCTCACAAATTCACCTAGGTCAGAAGGTAAAAGTAACAGAACCTAGGTAAAAACCCAGACTCCAGGGTCTAAAAGTTTAACTCCGTTGACGGAATCACCGGTGCACATCCATTGACGCAGCAAGTGTTTATTAAGCAACTACTAAACTATAGGAGCCAGGGATCCAGCAGTGAACAAGGTGGGTGGAGCCCCCATATTTATGGAACTTACAGTTTAGGAGGGACAATAAACAAATATGTAGTATGCCAGGTAGTGATAAATGCTAGAGGTGGCCCAGTGACTACCTTTCAGACCAGGCCCTCCCTACCCCCCATGTAAAACAATAACCCAGTTTCCCTTTGGTAATAGTGATCAGGCATCATGGCCTGCTGCTTCAGTGCCTTGGAGAGCCTAAAATGGCCAACGGGGCATTCTCTCTAATTTACTTCAACAAAACTGTGTAACCTGATGGAAACACCCATCCCTTAGGCAATAGGAGTCCCAACTCACTAAGACCAAAGTTGCAGAAATGAGAAGGAGAAATTCTAGATTCTCAGGTGCAATAGTGAGAAGAGTCACTCATAACTCCACTTCTGGGTTCCCAGATTATATATCCTGACTGTAAGGGAAGAATAAAAACAATATTGAAATAAAGCGTAGATTACTTCCTGCAGGAGAGCACTAAAACATCACAAAGCACTGTCTTCAGGCTGACACTGTAACTCAGATTTTATACCTTTCTATCAGTTCTGCTGTTCTATCAGTCCACCTGCTTTTAGATCATGAGTAAGTGGGAGACCAATGAATCTCATGGGCGTGAACTTATTGCCATACTTCTTTCACTATGAAATGAGTTTCTTGGTGACAGATGATGTTGTAAGGAACAACATACCGTTTTGTGGATCTCTCAATAGTAGATGGGAGTACTGACAGAAGAAACGTGTGAAGGGAACCAAATCTGCAACCAGAACGTTAGTCCTGTAAGGATAGCCTCAATCAACATATTTGATTTATCACTGGGTGGCGGACTGATTCTGCTGAAGAAGAAGCCATGTTGAGGGCAAAGTGTTGGCCTGTGCTGCAGACAGGTTGACCACTCAGCAATAGCAACAGTCTGATTAGCCTTGTTAAGAGAGAGTCTATGCTGTTAAGCCTACGCATAACTTCGTCCCTCATGCCATGCATGCCCACTTTGTAGATGAGTCTTTTTTTTTTTAATGGTTATTTATTTGGAGAGAGAGAGAGACCAGGAGCAGGGGAGGGGCAGAGAGAGAGGGGAGCAGAGCGTTTGAAGTGGGCACTGTGCTGATAGCAGACAGCCCGATGTGGGGCTTGAACTCACGAACCGCGAGATCATGACCTGAGCTGAAGTCAGACACTCAATCTACTGAGCCACCCAGGCACCTCTGTAAATGAGTCTTTTAAGCAACTACTATGGCTGGTAAAAGGCTGACATCTACAGCGCAGGACATCCTGCCACCTCATTACTGACAGCCGGCTCGGGAGGGACATTCCCTTTTTCTAAGACTTTCTTGTCATGAACCTGCCAGTTTGTCTAAGACCCTGAGGAGTCAGCTAATCTGCTAGCAGGCCTGTGACCCCATGCCCATCTATACTTCAGACCACCTTCTTTTCTAAGGGCAGAAGAGCACCAGATGTACTGTGAAAGCTCTGCCCCTAAGGAAGTTCCCCTTCACCAGTGACCAGAGAGGCACTCTTAACCAAATCTGTACAAATACGTTAACTCTCTGCTACCAGCTGGTGCCGGTGTATTAGACACACTCACATGTCAACCAGGCTTTCAATGTTTCCTCTTCTGTTCATTGGTCATAGGCAACTCCCCACGAGGCCGTATGTATGAGATGAAGGAAAGGTGGTGAGGAGAAAATGGTACCATGAGAATCTGAGCCACCTTTTCATCAAAGTTACTAGCACCCTTTGGAGCTGCTCCAACCTAGACCCACTTTTCGTAACAATGGATCGTTTCTATGCAGTTTAGGATATGGTAGATCAGAAAATGCCAGACAATAATGAGCTTCTCAAATTTCACGGTCCCTTGGTATCTCATGGTCAGCTATCCTTTCTTTTTTTTTTTTTTTTTAATTTTTTTTTTAGCGTTTATTTATTTTTGAGACAGAGAGAGACAGAGCATGAATGGGGGAGGGTCAGAGAGAGAGGGAGACAAAGAATCTGAAACGGGCTCCAGGCTCTGAGCTGTCAGCACAGAGCCCAACGCGGGGGCTTGAACTCACGGACCACGAGATCATGACCTGAGCCGAAGTCAGATGCTTAACCAACTGAGCCACCCAGGCGCCCCAGCTATCCTGTCTTTCTAAGGACCCCATAGCAAAGCGGAAACTGCTTATCACACAGAGAGTCTTGACAGAAGGAAAGGTCAGAGTTTCCTCTGAAATCCTAGGGTGGGAAAGCCAATACACAATGATCCTCCTATTGAGGCTTTACTGAAGGCCATATACACAACAAGAATCATTAAGTGCAAGTGGTAAGGCAGCTCCCACCACTGTGCGAAGCTTCTATAGAGCTCTCTTTAGGTCTCCTCTCAAAAACAACAGCCTCATTGAAAAAAAAAAAAAACAGCCTTTTAAGCAAGTCAGTAAATGAAACAGAGTAACATACACAAAGGTGGTTTATAAACCACCTTTTTGGGCCTCCAAAATCCAAAAAGGCCCGCCCAAAATCCCAAAATTGCGGTGTGCAGTTCAAGCTATAATAACTTGACTTTCTCTTTAGAAGCAATATACAGATAAACATCAGAACATTAGAATTCTAGCAACTAACCAATATAGTAAAACCTTGAATTTTTGTCGGGTTTATCTCCCACCCACAGACACACAAAAGTCTTACTAAGATACATAAGTCATTGGCTATTTTTTACTCACCAGATCTGATTATCAAAATGTCATCAATGCAATGGATCGGTGTAATTTTCCGCAGGACATCAAGACGAGCAAGGTGCCTCTAGTACATTACGACAAAGTGCAGGAGAGTCGACCTGGTCTATTAAGAGGTTACTCTGGGCCCTCTGTAAAAATAAAAAATGCTTTAGATTTTACTATTGGAGATAGGAATTTTTTTGATAGGTCAGTAGCTACAAACAAGGGGCAAGACTTTCCTGATTTACTCCAAGAAAGATAGCATATCTGAAGAGCAGCTATAATGGTGTCACTATTTAAGTTTATGACAACTCATGGTCATTCTCCAAGATCGACCTAGCCTTTGGGTCAATGACATAAGTAAGTTAAATAAAAAATATGGCCCTAATCTCCACAATTACTTTCAGAAATGTTGCACAGCTTTTAGTTTATCATTTTGACTTGGTGAGGGTACTGAGAGGGAGACTGGAAACTTTTGGAATAAATGAAAGTCTACAAGACCAATGACCCAGTTTCTTCACCAAATATCATAAAGAGTAGGGAGAGGGAACTGTTATAGATTAAAGACGCTTGAGATATATCAGGAATTTATTTAGGTACTGATTCAACCAAATCATCAAAAAAGTCATTTTTTGATGCACTTGGGGAAATTCAAATGTGGGCTGTGCAGTAGATAATATTAAGAAACTATTGTTGGGGCACCTGAGCGTCTCAGTTGGTTACACATCTGACTTTGGCTTAAGGAATGATCTCACGGTCCGTGAGTTTGAGCCCTGCATCTGGCTCTGTGCTGACAGCTAAGAGCCTGGAGCCTGCTTCAGATTCTGTGTCTCCCTCTCTCTCTGTCTGCCCCCCCCCAAGGCTTATGCTCTATCTATCTCTCTCAAAAATAAATAAACATTAAAAAAATGTTTAATAAAATACATTTTAAAAAATTTTTTAAAAAGGAAACTATAGTTATTTCTTTCAATGTGTTCATGATATTGCAATTACGTTAAAAAGAAAAAGTCCTGGGCATCTGGCTGGCTCCACTGGAAGAGCATGCGACTCTTGATCTCAGGGTTGTAAGTTCGAGCACCACATTGAGTGTAGAGATTATAAATAAATAAATAAATAAATAAACAAACAAACAAACGAATGAATATTCCTTATCTGTTAGAGGTACATAATAAAGTGTTTATAGATAATGTGATGTCTGGAAATTCTTTTTAGAACTCTCCCATACATGGGGGAATGTGTTAGTATGGTTAGACAAAACAATATATTAATAATTGTCAGAGTAGAGGATGAGGACTTCACTATAACCATTCTCTATACCTCTATGTGTCTGAAATTTTTTTGTAACAGGTTTGAAGTTTTTCATAATAGTAACTTGTTTAAGAATGATGCCATCTATACAACTCCATTGCCCCCGCACTGACTGGTGGGTGGGTCACAATGGCATAATGGGTATTTAATGATCAACCTCAACCCAGAGTATCTTATATGGAAGGTCTGGAAAATACCCTTTCCCCACGGCCCCAATGCACAATCACCCTATAAATGGCCTGTGGGAAACACTTAAAGATTTACAGTTTACATCTGTGGCTATGTGATTTTCCACAGAACACATCACAGGGACCCAGCTTCTCCTCAGTTACCCCTCTAGTTCTGAATTGACTTACCTCTAGAATTGATGATAGCCTGTGAGTTCTCATTGTGGAGTGTGTAATCACGTTTACACCCACAAGGTTCTTTATCTCAGTCAATATCTCGGCGGAATACACATTCATTTCATTCCTGTAACCCACAATCAACTCACTACTACCACAGATTCCAACAAGTCAAAGCAGTTGGCCATTCTGACTCTACCTATGATAGGAATTGTGCCTATTTTTTCTAATGGTTAAGGACCACCACTTGGCCTCTGCCTAGCCAGGACCTCATCATTCCCATTAAAGCTAGGATCCCGGGATCCTGGGAAGATGGCGGCGTAGGAGGACGCTGGGCTCACCGCGCGTCCTGCTGATCACTTAGATTCCACCTACACCTGCCTAAATAACCCAGAAAACCGCCAGAGGATTAGCAGAACGGAGTCTCTGGAGCCAAGCGCAGACGAGAGGCCCACGGAAGAAGGTAGGAAGAGCGGCGAGGCGGTGCGCGCTCCACGGACTGGCCGGAGGGAGCTGGGGCGGAGGGGCAGGCTGCCGGCCAAGCAGAGCGCCCGAGTCTGGCTGGGAAAGCGGAGGGGCCGGACGGAGTGTGTTCTGACAGCAAGCGCGACTTAGCGTCTGGGAGGTCATCAGTGAACAGCTCTGCTCGTGAAGCGGGAAGGCTGGAGGACAAAGGGAGGGAGAGCTGCTGAGCCCCCGGACGGCAGAGCTCAGCTTGGCGGGGAACAAAGGCGCTCACCAGCGCCATCTCCCCTGCCCATCCCCCAGCCAAAATCCCAAAGGGAACCAGTTCCTGCCAGGGAACTTGCTGGCACCGCGCAAACACCCAACGCTGTGCTTCTGCGAATCCATCCCTCCGGCAGGTCTGACTCCCTCCCGGTGTCGCAGGGCCCCTCCGGAAGCGGATCTCTGAAGGAAAAGCGAGCTGAGCCTGCCCCTTCCGCCCCTGTGCACCTTGCCGATCCACCCCAGCTAATACGCCAGATCCCCAGCACCACAAGCCTGGCAGTGTGCAAATAGCCCAGACGGGCCACGCCACCCCACAGTGAATCCCGCCCCTAGGAGAGGGGAAGAGAAGGCACACACCAGTCTGACTGTGGCCCCAGCGGTGGGCTGAGGGCAGACATCAGGTCTGACTGTGGCCCCGCCCACCAACGCATCTTATTCAAGACAGCACAGGGGAAGTGCCCTGCAGTCCTGCACCATTCCAGGGACTATCCAAAATGACCAAATGGAAGAATTCCCCTCAGAAAAACGTCCAGGAAATAACAACATCTAATGAACTGATCAAAAACGATTTAAACAATATAACAGAAAGTGAATTTAGAATAAGAGTCATAAAATTAATCACTGGGCTTGAAAACAGTATAGAGGACAGCAGAGAATCTCTTGCTACAGAGATCAAGGGACTAAGGAACAGCTAGGAGGCTATCAATGAACTGCAAAATAAAATGGAGACAACTATGGCCTGGATTGAAGAGGCAGAGGAGAGAATAGGTGAACTAGAAGATAAAATTATGGAAAAAGAAGAAGCTGAGAAAAAGAGAGATAAAAAAAATCCAGGAGTATGAGGGGAAAATTAGAGAACAAAGTGATGAACTAAAGAGAAATAATCTACACATACTCGGTATTCCAGAGGAGGAAGAGAGAGGGAAAGGTGCTGAAGGTGTACTTGAAGAAATGATAGCTGAGAACTTCCCGGATCTGGGGAGGAAAAAGGCATTGAAATCCAAGAGGCACAGAGAACTCCCTTCAGACGTAACTTGAATCGATCTTCCGCACGACATATCATAGTGAAACTGGCAAAATAACAAGGATAAAGAGAAAATTCTCAAAGCAGCTAGAGATAAACGTGCTCTAACATACAAAGGGAGACCTATAAGACTCGTGACTGATCTTTCTACTGAAACTTGGCAGGCCAAAAAGAAATGGCAGGAGATCTTCAATGTGAGGAACAGAAAAAATATGCAGCTGAGAATCCTTTATCCAGCAAGTTTGTCATTTAGAATAGAAAGAGAGATAAAGGTCTTCCCAAACAAACACTGAAGGAATTCGTCACCACTAAACCAGCCCTACAAGAGATCCTAAGGGGGATCCTGTGAGACAAAGTACAAGAGACATTGCTACAAGCATGAAACCTATGGACATCACAATGACTCTGAACCCATATCTTTCTATAATAACCCTGAATGTAAATGGACTAAATGCGTCAACCAAAAGACATAGGGTATCAGAATGGATAAAAAAAACAAGACCCATCTATTTGCTGTCTACAAGAGACTCATTTTAGACCTGAGGACACCTTCAGATTGAGAGTGAGGGGATGGAGAACTATTTATCATGCTACTGGAAGTCAAAAGAAAGCTGGAGTAGCCATACTTATATCAGACAAACTAGACTTTAAAGGCTGTAACAAGAGATGAAGAAGGGCATTATATAATAATCACAGGGTCTATCCATCAGGAAGAGCTAACAATTATAAATGTCTTTGCGCTGACTACAGGAGCCCCCAAATATATAAAACAATTACTCACAAACATAAGCAACCTTATTGATAAGAATGTGGTAATTGCAGGGGACTTTAACACTCCACTTACAGAAATGAATAGATCATCTAGACACATGGTCAATAAAGAAACAAGGGCCCTGAATGATACATTGGATCAGATGGACTTGACAGATATATTTAGAACTCTGCATCCCAAAGCAACAGAATATACTTTCTTCTCGAGTGCACATGGAACATTCTCCAAGATAGCTCACATACTGGGTCACAAAACAGCCCTTCATAAGTATACAAGAATTGAAATCATACCATGCATACTTTCAGACCACAATGCTATGAAGCTTGAAATCAACCACAGGAAAAAGTCTGGAAAACCTCCAAAAGCATGGAGGTTAAAGAACACCCTACTAAAGAATGAATGGGTCAACCAGGCAATTAGAGAAGAAATTTAAAAATATATGGAAACAAACGAAAATGAAAATACAACAATCCAAATGCTTTGGGATGCAGCGAAGGCAGTCCTGAGAGGAAAATACATTGCAATCCAGGCCTATCTCAAGAAACAAGAAAAATCCCAAATACAAAATCTAACAGCACACCTAAAGGAAATAGAAGCAGAACAGCAAAGACAACCTAAATCCAGCAGAAGAAGAGAAATAATAAAGATCAGAGCAGAAATAAACAATATAGAATCTAAAAAAACTGTAGAGCAGATCAATGAAACCAAGAGTTGGTTTTTTGAAAAAATAAACAAAATTGATAAACCTCTGGCCAGGCTTCTCAAAAACAAAAGGGAGATGACCCAAATAGATAAAATCATGAATGAAAATGGAATTATTACATCCAATCCCTCAGAGATACAAGCAATTATCAGGGAATACTATGAAAAATTATATGCCAACAAACTGGACAACCTGGAAGAAATGGACAAATTCCTAAACACCAACACGCTTCCAAAACTCAATCAGGAGGAAATAGAAAGCTTGAACAGACCCATAACCAGTGAAGAAATGGAATCAATCATCAAAAATTTCCCAACAAATAAGAGTCCAGGACCAGATGGCTTCCCAGGGGAGTTCTACCGGACATTTAAAGCAGAGATAATACCTATCCTTCTCAAGCTATTCCAAAAAATAGAAAGGGAAGGAAAACTTCCAGACTCATTCTATGAAGCCAGTATTACTTTGATTCCTAAACCAACAGAGACCCAGTAAAAAAAGAGAACTACAGGCCAATATCCCTGATGAATATGGATGCAAAAATTCTCAATAAGATACTAGCAAATCGAATTCAACAGCTTATAAAAAGAATTATTCACCATGATCAAGTGGGATTCATTCCTGGGATGCAGGGCTGGTTCAACATTCGCAAATCAATCAATGTGATACATCACATTAATAAAAGAAAAGATAAGAACCATATGATCCTGTCAATCGATGCAGAAAAGGCCTTTGACAAAATTCAGCATCCTTTCTTAATAAAAACCCTCGAGAAAGTCGGGATAGAAGGTACATACTTAAAGATCATAAAAGCCATTTATGAAAAGCCCACAGCTAACATCATCCTCAATGGGGAAAAACTGAGAGCTTTTTCCCTGAGATCAGGAACACGACAGGGATGTCCACTCTCACCTCTGTTGTTTAACATAGTGTTGGAAGTTCTATCATCAGCAATCAGACCACAAAAGGAAATCAAAGGCATCAAAATTGGCAAAGATGAAGTTAAGCTTTCACTTTTTGCAGATGACATGATATTATACATGGAAAATCCGATAGACTCCACCAGAAGTCTGTTAGAACTGATACATGAATTTAGCAAAGTTGCAGGATACAAAATCAATGTACAGAAATCAGTTGCATTCTTATACACTAATAATGAAGCAACAGAAAGACAAATAAAGAAACTGATCCCATTTACAATTGCACCAAGAAGCATAAAATACCTAGGAATAAATCTAACCAAAGATGTAAACTATCTGTATGCTCAAAACTATAGAAAGCTTATGAAGGAAATTGAAGAAGATACAAAGAAATGGAAAAACACTCCATGCTCATGGGTTGGAAGAATAAATATTGTCAAAATGTCAATCCTACCCAAAGCTATCTACACATTCAATGCAATCCCAATCAAAATTGCACCAGCATTCTTTTCAAAGCTAGAACAAGCAATCCTAAAATTCATATGGAACCACAAAAGGCCCTGAATAGCCAAAGTAATTTTGAAGAAGAAGACCAAAGCAGGAGGCATCACATTCCCAGACTTTAGCCTCTACTACAAAGCTGTAATCATCAAGACAGCATTGTATTGGCACAAAAACAGACACATAGAGCAATGGAATAGAATAGAAACCCCAGAACTAGACCCACAAACGTATGGCCAACTAATCTTTGACAAAGCAGGAAACAATATCCAATGGGAAAAAGACAGTCTCTTTAACAAATGGTGCTGGGAGAACTGGACAGCAACATGCAGAAGATTGAAACTAGATCACTTTCTCACACCATTCACAAAAATAAACTCAAAATGGATAAAGGACCTGAATGTGAGACAGGAAACCATCAAAACCCTAGAGGAGAAAGCAGGAAAAGACCTCTCTGACCTCAGCCGTAGCAATTTCTTACTTGACACATCCCCAAAGGCAAGGGAATTAAAAGCAAATATGAACTACTGGGACCTTATGAAGATAAAAAGCTTCTACACTGCAAAGGAAACAACCAACAAAACTAAAAGGCAACCAACGGAATGGGAAAAGATATTTGCAAATGACATATCAGACAAAGGGCTAGTATCCAAAATCTATAAAGGGCTCACCAAACTCCACACCCGAAAAACAAATAATCCAGTGAAGAAATGGGCAGAAAACATGAATAGACACTTCTTAAAGAATACATCCGGATGGCCAACAGGCACATGAAAAGATGCTCAATGTCACTCCTCATCAGGGAAATACAAATCAAGACCACACTCAGATATCACCTCATGCCAGTCAGAGTGGCCAAAATGAACAAATCAGGAGACTATAGATGCTCGCGAGGATGTGGAGAAATGGGAACCCTCTTGCACTGTTGGTGGGAATGCAAACTGGTGCAGCCGCTCTGGAAAACAGTGTGGAGGTTCCTCAAAAAATTAAAAATAGACCTACCCTATGACCCAGCAGTAGCACTGCTAGGAATTTACCCAAGGGATACAGGAGTGCTGATGCATAGGGGCACTTGTACCCCAATATTTATAGCAGCACTCTCAAAATAGCCAAATTATGGAAAGAGCCTAAATGTCCATCAACTGATGAATGGATAAAGAAATTGTGGTTTATATACACAATGGAGTACTACGTGACAATGAGAAAGAATGAAATATGGCCCTTTGTAGCAACATGGATGGAACTGGAGAGTGTGATGCTAAGTGAAACAAGCCATACAGAGAAAGACAGATACCATATGGTTTCACTTTTATGTGGATCCTGAGAAACTTAACAGAAACCCATGGGGGAGGGGAAGGAAAAAAAAAAAAAAGAGGTTAGAGTGGGAGAGATCCAAAGCATAAGAGACTCTTAAAAACTGAGAACAAACTGAGGGTTGATGGGGGGGGTGGGAGGGAGGGCAGGGTGGGTGATGGGTATTGAGGAGGGCACCTTTTGGGATGAGCACTGGGTGTTGTATGGAAACCAATTTGACAATAAATTTCATATATTAAAAAAAAAAGAAATAAAAGAAATAAATTAAAAAAAAATAATAAAGCTAGGATCCCAAGGCACCTGGGTGGCTCAGTCAGTTAAACTTCCGACTTCAGCTCAAGTCATGATCTCAGGGCTCATGGGTTCAAGCCCTGTGTCAGGCTCTGCACTGACAGCTCAGAGCCCGGCCAGAGCCTGCTTCAGATTCTGTGTCTTCCTCTCTCTCTGCCCTCCACCACTAGTGCTCTGTCTCTCTCTCTCTCTCTCTCTCTCTCTAAAAAATAAACATTAAAAAAATTTTTTTTTAACTAGGATTCCAATTTAATGGTGACACTTGAAACTATTATCTCAAGGATAGGGAATACGGATCAGCAAACTTTTTTTCTTTCAAGAGACAGACTGTAAATAATTTTTAGCTGTGAGAGCCAGTTTCTGTCATGAGTACTCACCTTGCAGTGCAAAAGCACCCAAAGATAAAGGGCATGGCTGCATCCCTTTATTTATGGACACTGAAGTAAAGCTTTACTTATGGACGCTGGAATTTGAATTTTATATCATTTCCATGTGACATAAAATACTTTCTTTTCCAACCATTTAGAAACGTAACAACCATTCTTAGTTTGCATGTCATCTAAAAACAGGGGGTGGGCCACTGGCCTTCAAGTCAAAATTTGGAAATCCTGATCTAATAGGATCTATTCTGTTATGTACTACTTCCTGGGTTCTGGCCCATCTAGAAGCAGTAAAAAGCACCTGTAGTTCCTTTGGCCTATTTACCATGTCTTCCACCCCCCACGTGAATGCACAGATCCCCCCTGTGCCGGGCGGTGGTTTAATTCTCCTTTCGGGCTTGGAGGCGTTATGGTCGGGTCTATTAGAAAAGGCATCCCCCAGGTAAGGCAACAGCCTCAGGAAATATCATTCCAAGTTCTCAGGGAAAGAAAAGGGTGATTTCCTGAGACAGGAGAGGAGGGACTATTTGAAATCGCAACAAGGGAGGTTCCGGATGATTTGAAGATTCAAATGCCTTCTGCACGAATGTCCCTACTTGAGAATCTCTTCCTTCCCAGCCAGTGTTCTGATCTTAGCAAAAGAGACTCAGGCTTAACCAGAGTTGTAATTCGGCAACCAAGCAGTTCAGTTTTAGGTCTGATCCTTCTTCATTTTGGCTCTGCAGCTATAGGCCGGAAGGAATTCTTCTACACTTGATCTTAGCCAGAAGGCCGAGAAGCGATTAGGAAGGAATTCTTTCGAAGCCTCCATAGAACCTTTCTGGTTCTCCACTTTTGTCTTGAAGGTAAAGTAATCTATTTTTATACTCTCTGGCACACTCAGAGTCCGGCAACACTCCCCGAAAGATTTGTCATCATCCTTGTCATAATATCAGGGAGTACAACAGCCTGGTTATCTTCCAAAGCCTTGCCCTTGCTGCCTCTCCAGCTCACACCCCTATGAAGAGTAATGTAATCGTGATGCCACAGCATGCCATCTATTGCGTGTGCCCTGTGGCCCCAGGCACGGAGGTTGGCCACAAAATGACGGTTAGCAAGTCAGTCTGAGAGTTGTATCTTTAAGAGAGTCCTAAGGACTGGATCAGTCAGGATCCCGGCAGGCAACACACTTCAGATGAAGAGACTAATACAAAAACTGCTTAGGAGGCACCTAGGTGGCTCAGGTTGGTTGCACATCGGACTCTTGTTTTGGGCTCGGATCAAGATCTCACAGTTGCTGAGGTAGAGCCCCGTGTAGGGCTCTGCGCAGACAGCATGGAGTCGCTTGGGACTCTCTCTCTCCCTTTCTCTCTGCGCCTCCCCCACTAGCTCAAGCACATGCTCACTCACACGCCCTCTACGTAAATTAATTAATTACACATTACAAAATAAAAAAAACTTCTTAGAACGGTCAAGCAAAAGAACAAGTTAAAAGTTAGTTAACGATTAAAGGTTGAAGGCTAACCTTAGTCAAGGTTAAGGAACAACAAGATCTGGCAAGATGTGCCAAAAACCGAGCAGAACATCATTCCCACTCTCAGGATGGAGAAGAGGAGAACGCGGTGTCGTCAGAGTTCAGTGAGAGCTGGAGCTAGGAGTGGCCACCTCCAGGGACTATCCTCACAAGGGTTGCAGAAAGGGAAGAAAGGAAGAAATACCCAACTCGCCCTTTCCCACCCCTGCCGCCTGATTTCCTGCATCCTTTCCCCTTGGCCCAATGTAACTGGAAGCCAATGGTCAGGCAGCCCAGATGATGGACAGAGCAGTAGTCAGCCTCCTGGGGGAAGAGAATGAGGCAGAGCAGGGCCCAGAGAGGAGCTGGGGTGGATTGCAGTGGGGCCAACAAATAGAATAAAGAGCACATATGGAGGTCCCTCGTTTAAGGAGGAAACGTGAGAGGTTACTTGCTCAACATCACATCGTGAGTGGCAAAGACTAGAATTCAAACCTAAGAGGTCCACCTACAGACCTAAACAATGGCACTGCACAGCCACACACAGGTACTTCCAAATACTGGAGAACTGGGGGTGGGGGGAGAAAACTCACAAGAGCGTCTTTAAGAGAAGAAAACTGGGGGGTGCCTGTGTGGCTCAGTGGGTTAAGCATCTGACTTTGGCTCAGGTCATGGTCTCAGTTCATGAGCGGAAGCCCCATATCAGATGAGCTGGAGCCCTGCTTTGGGATTCTCTCCCCCCCTCTCTCTCTCTGCCCCTCACTTGCACTCTTGCCTACTCGCGCTCTCTCTCAAAACAAAACAAAGCAAAACAAAACAAAACTGTGCGGTAGCCAAGTAAGAGAGGCCTAGGGAATCGGTGATAAAGGCATTAGTGATAGCAGTAAATAACCAAATGTACGAGAGAATGTTTCTGCAGGAAAATGTTATGAATATTATCAATTTAACAATAGTAATACAAACCAAATGGGGAGTGAGTGGCAGAAGGTAGTTTAAGTGCACTGATTTCATCTTTCTTCATGGGTAATCGACAGTGACAAAGTTAATGAGTAAGAAAATTACGTTCTGTTTTTTGGGTATGAATACAATCATAGTTTTCAAATGTTATACAGTTTTTTCACTTGTGCCTCCTCAGAGAGTCAGGGGTCCAAAAGGGAGAGTTAATGTTACCATCACCCTCCCATTTCTGAACGCATCTGTCCATTTCTGTCCAAATGTGTTTCTGTTACATTTCCTGCTTTTTATTCTGGATATACCTTGGTGTTGTAGTAAAGAGAAACTTGAACAGTAAAACAGTATTTGTAGTGGAGCCCAGGCTTAGAGAGATTTCTTGAATAAAGGTTTTAGCCAGTATTTAAAAGATTAAAAAACACCACAATTTGTCTGTTCGTTAACCCCACTGACAGTGGGGATCCATTTTCCCTCAAATGATCATCCCCTCTGCAAGAATTGCTGCTTATCTTCAGATGTCAGAGATAGCATTGCTCTCAGAGAGTCAGCAACTTTTACAGCAAAGAGCCATGAGGCTTTATTTCTGGAGGGGACACAAGCATTCACGGTTTTTCACATTTTAACTCGGAAAGTACTTCTTTCTCTGATGGTGGCACAGGGTGTGCACACGGCATGGTGGCGGCCAGGCCAAGGATAAGGTTTTGTTTCTCATTTGGGTATTTATTGATGAAGGTCAAAACGGTTGCATCTACTTGTGGATTTGGACCCTTTATTATTCTTAAAGTACATTTCCTTTTCTCATTGAGCATTTTTGCCCTGATGGACTGATGCGTGTATCATAACTCCATCTTGTTGCTTAGCATTTATCCCCTATTTCCTTGTCTACGTTTTTAATCTTTCTGAATTGTTTTGAGTCTCTCCTGGGTACAGAGCTCCTGGGTTGATTCTTCACCCAACCTGAAAGCCAGGTGATGACAGGCGAGTTGATAGCTGCATTTCTGCTACACACAGTAAATAGGTAGGAAATGCTGTAGTTTGTTTCTAAATGCTTTGTAATTTTTATGGTAGTTTCCTCTCTATTCTGCATAATGTAAAGGTGAATTTTTTGTTCCCCCAAATATTATTTTTTAAATTTTATTAATTAATTAATTTATTTATTTATTTTGAGAGAGAGAGAGAGAGAGAGACTTTTATATTAAATACTCAAGTCAACCAACATATTTTTATCAGTTTCTGTGCTCATTGTGTTTTATAGCCCGTATGCCTAACCACTGGGTTCACTTTTCCTTAACCTACTGCTTTTGCTAATTTTTTGCTGAGTCATTGACACAATAAACTCTTGTTTATTACATGTCTTTGTACGCCTGAAATATCTGTATTTGCTCCTCCTTTACCCACCAGAGTAGAGAGTCTGGCTGTGGCTTCCCATGTGGAACTGAACGCATTTGGCCTCCTCTACTCAGCAGGAGCTGTAATCCCCACTGGGAACCAGGAGACCAGTCTAGGTGCCTTCCACCCTGCCCCCCATTCTATGCTAATTCTGCTGGATGGAGATGTCCATCTGGCTTAAAAGTCCAGCTATGTCTCTTTGCTTTCTCCTCTTACATATTATCTTTCATTGCAGTGCCTTTGATGGAGAAAGGGGTGTTTAAAACAGATTCACTCTTTCCTCTGTTTCAAACTCTTGTTTTTCAAAAATTATTTATTATGAAGTTTTGGTTTGTTAGATTATAACTTCTGAATAGAAGGAGAAAATCAAGTTTCTCTTTTCTTCTGACATTGACATAGACCTTTTCCCCAGTAAACTCTCACTGTGTTAAATAATCTATCGTAGAAATCAAGCATGGTATACTTTTTTTTTCTTTTTATTATTCAATTCAAGTTCAGTTAAAGTTTATGGAAATTTAGACCAGTGAGCTATTAATTCTGACTAGGATTAGAGAAGGATTCACAGATTAGGGACATTTGGTCTGTGTCCTAACAGATGAACAGGAGTTGGCCATACGAATAACGATGAGATGTTCAAAGAAAAAAAGCAGAGTTCACAAAATGACCCAAATATAAGCGGTCTTACAAGGTGAGTTCAAAATATGAGCCAATTATCTCAAAACCAAGGGACTTCAATAAAAATCAGGATTGCTAGCTTCTGACAGAAACAAAACAAAAAAAGTAAAAGCTTTGGCAAAACAGGACCCAGCCCTCCAGCATTCCCACAGGGCCGGAGCAAAGGAGCTGTGCCTCTTTCAGATAGGGTGCGGCATCTGCACGGTCTTCTCTCCCTGTGCCACCTGCTTGTCCTCTGCAGGCTTTGTGTGTGGCCCCTGCAGAAAGTCTGGAAGCCTACAAAGGTGTGCAATGTATTTAGAAAAGGTTTGAAAACAAGAGAGTAATGTGATTCGATCTTTGTTTTCAAGAAGCAAGTCTGGTGGCGAAAGAGGACAGGTGGACAGGGAGGAGAGGGGACAATTTGGAAGCAGAGAAACCAGTTAGGAGGCTGTTACAATAGTCCAAGAGAAAGATGACAAAGTGTAAAACTACTTGGTAGCAACGGGACTGTCATGGAAGGTACAGAATCGGAGAATCTCGAGACATAAATCGGAAAGACTTAGAAAATGGACTGAATGCCATTTTGTGGCGGTTGTGAGGGAAAATGTGCCAGAAACTATTGAAATGTTTCTAGCTGTGGGGACTGCATGTTGCCATCCACCAAGACACGGAACTCAGAAAAGAGCAAAAGTTTTGGTGAAGAATTAATTCTGGTGGTTGTACGTGTGTGTGACCTCTTTGAATCAGAGGCTGGATCTTAGTTATCTCTGTGTCCCCAGCTTCTAACACATCTACTGAAAGGGGATCCATAAATGAATGTTGAATTGAACTCAATTAAGCTTATTGATTCTTTTAGTTGTTTGTGGGAAGGTCATACAGGTGGAAATATCCAGAAGTCAATTTGTCATTTTAGAGCTCAACAGAAAGTTTCAAGCTAGAAATACATTTAGGTGTTGTCAACATATTTATTTCCTTGACTGATTTCTATAAGTTGTATTGTATTAAGTCATATTTATTGATAATATGTGTTGATTAAAAGTTTGTGATTTTGTTTATTTGTATGATTGTCACATATGCTTAATACATTGTAATACTGAGGATTTATAGAGATTCTCACCATATCCTCTCCTGTACCTTCAGTAGTATAGATAATCCATAAAATGTTTTTTTCACCAAAATACATTTCTGATAGACTGTATTGTTGTTGTTTTTTTAAGTAGGCTATATGCCCAATGTGGGACTTGAACTCAGAACCCTGAGATGGAGAGTCTTCATGCTCTACTCCAGGAGCCCCCTGATAGTCTCTAAAACGACAACAAATTTAACTTCTTACAGTCATCTGACAGTGTGAAAGGATGTCAAGTGATTTAAGCATAAACACCCCAACCCCAGCTTGACTGAAGTTTCAAGTCGAGTGTTTTTGTTTTTGTTTTTGTTTTTGTTTTTTCAGAAAAAAAGAACATTCAAAAATGATAAAAGCAACCTTCTTAAGCAAGCACTGATATTTCACTCAAAAGTAGTGTCTATACAGTATAAACTATTTTAAAAAATGAAGTAGTCATTGTTTAAATTGCTAAGTTAGTTTTTAGCTTAAACTTGCTGTGTTCAGGGAAAAAAGAAATATGGCCTGTATTTTTAAGTATGCTATTCACATCCTCTCCTGGGTTTATCTTTCCTTTAGAAAACATGTAAGTTGTGGGGGGCAGGGGGAAGGAAAGGAAAATGTACACAGCTTCTTTCCCAGTTTCCTGTGGTACTTGGTAACTCAACACTTAGACAACCGCAAGGGATCCTGAATCAATAAATCTAGCATGTTCCCTGCGTGGAGATACAACAGAGTTGTTACTTTGGTGACCATTCTAGAGGAAACCAGCACTATCCAGAGTGAAGTACAAAAAAACACAATGACATAAAAAAGAAGCAGGAATTCACAGAGTGTTCTTTTCTATTTCCTAATTTTTTTCCGTCTCTTTTATTTTTCATTGACAGGAGTACAGAATATCAATAAAAGTGGAATATGATTTCCCTGTACACCTGTCACCCAGTTCCAAAACTCTTCAACTCAGGGCTTTGCTTGTTTTATCTATTTTACCATCTGTTTCTTTCCTTCTCTATAACAGTGGGAATATTTTGAAGCAAATCCTTGCTATTGTATTATTTCATTCATAAATGTTTCAGTATGCATCTAAAAAAAGCAAGAACTCTTTTTTAAACATAATCAAAATGACAGTATCCTTGCCTCCCAAAAGAAAGTGATATTCTCTAATGCCATCAGATATCCAGACTGTGTTTGAATTTCTCTGATTGCATAATACATGTTTGGTTTTTGTTTTTACCATTGGGTTGGTTTGGATGTGGATCCAAATAACATCCACATCCAGCATTTGTTTGTTAGGTCCTTTGTCTCTTTCAATTGATAGAGACCTCTTCTCTCATTTTTCTCCTGGCAATTCATTTATTAAAGAAACTAGAGGTATTCAATTCAGCCAGGAGGAGGTCAAACTTTCACTCTCTGCAGATGACATGATACTCTATGTGGAAAACCCAAAAGATTCCACCAAAAAACTGCTAGAACTGATTCATGAATTCAGCAAAGTTCAGGATATAAAATCAATGCAAAGAAATTCGTTGTGTTCCTATTCACCAACAATGAAGCAACAGAAAGAGAAATCAAGGAATCAATCATATTTAAAATTGAACCAAAAACCATAAAATACCTAAGAATAGATCTAACCAAAGAGGTGAAAAATCTATACACTGAAAAATACAGAAAAATTCTGAAATAAATTGAAGAAGACACAAAAAAATGGAAAAAGGTTCCATGCTCCTGGATAGGAAGAACAAATATTGTTAAAGTGTCGATACTACGCAAGCAATCTACATATTCAATGCAATCCCTATCAAAATATCACCAGAATTCTTCACAGAACTAGAACAAATAATTCTAAAATTTGTATGGAACCAGAAAAGACCCCAAATAGCCAAAGCAATCTTGAAAAAGAAAACCAAAGCAGGAGGCATCACAATCCGAGACTTCAAGCTATACTACAAAGCTGTAATCATCAAGACAGTATGGTACTGGCGCAAGAACAGACACTCAGATCAATGGAACAGAATACAGAACCCAGAAATGGACCCACAAATGTATGGCCAACTCATCTTTGACAAAGCAGGAAAGAATATCCGCTGGAATAAAGACAGTCTCTTCAGCAAGTGGTGATGGGAAAACTGGACCGCGACATGCAGAAGAATGATCCGGGACCAATTTCTTACACCATACACAAAGTAAACTCAAAATGGATGAAAGACCTCAATGTAAGATAGGAGGCCATCAAAATCCTCGAGGAGAAAGCAGGTAAAAATCCCTTTGACCTTGGCTGCAGCAACTTCTTACTCAACACGTCGCCAGAGGCAAGGGAAACAAAAGCAAAAATGAACTACTGGGACCTCATCAAAATAAAAAGCTTCTGCACAGTGAAGGAAAACAATCAGCAAAACTAAAAGACAACTGACAGAATGGGAGAAGATATTTGCAAACGATATATCAGATAAAGGGTTAGTATCCACAATCCATAAAGAACTTACCGAATTCAACACCCAAAAAACAAATAATCCAGTGAGGAAATGGGCAGAAGACATGAATAGACACTTTTCCAAAGAAGATATCCAGATGGCCAACCGACACATGAAAAAATGCTCAACATCACTCATCAGCAGGGAAATACAAATCAAAACCACAATGAGATACCACCTCACACCTATCAGAATGGCTAACATTAACAATTCGGGCAACAACAGATGTTGGCGAGGATGCAGAGAAAAAGGATATCTTTTGCACGGCTGGTGGGATTGCAAACTGATGCAGCCACTCTGGAAAACAGGATGGAGGTTCCTCAAAAAATTAAAAATAGAACTACCCTACGGCCCAGCAATTGCACTACTAGGTATTTATCCAAGGGATACAGGTTTGCTGTTTCAAAGGGACATATGCACCTCAATGTTTGTAGCAGCACTACCAACAATAGCCAAAGTATGGAAAGAGCCCAAACGTCCATCGATGGATGAATGGATAAAGAGGATGTGGTGTATACATACAATGGAGTATTACTTGGCAATCAGAAAAAATGAAATCTTTCCGTTTGCAACTACGTGGATAGAACTGGAGGGTATTATGCTAAGCGAAATCAGTCAGTCAGAGAAAGACAAAAAGCATATGACTTCACTCATATGAGGACTTTAAGAGACAAAACAGATGAACATAAGGGAAGGGAAACAAAAAATAATATAAAAACATAAGAGACTCTTAAATTTGGAGAACTGAGGGTTACTGGAGGGATTGTGGGTGGGGGCATGGACTAAATGGGTAAAGGGCATTAAGGAATCTACCCCTGAAATCATTGTTGCACTATATGGTAACTAATTTGGATGTAAATTTAAAAAAATAAATTAAAAAAATTTTTAAATGAAATAAAAAAAAAAGAAACTACATAATCTATTCCTGAAGAATTCAGCATATTCTAAGATTTTGCTGACTGCGTCTGTATCATGTCATTTAACATGTTCCTGATATTGTAGTTAGATCTAGAAGCCTAATTTAACTCAGATTCAGCTATGGAGTAGAATATTCATAGAGGTACCTACAATTCAGCTCTCTTTTAGACAGCTGTGAATCAATGATGAAATACTGTTGCTTCATGAGGGGTTCAAAATATGGTAATATGTTCTCATTCCTTTGTCATCTATTAGCTGACATACCTCTACAAACTGAATCTTTATCAGTTCTGTGTTTATCCTGAAGACAACACATTCACACAATAGAAATAAATGCTTGATTCTTTCATCTTATTTACCAGTTTTCAGAAAATAGGTTGGTTCCCTCACAGCCACCAAAGTTTAAAAAGTGAGTTGTTGGGGCACCTGGGTGGCTCGGTCGGTTAAGCGTCTAACTTCGGCTCAGGTCATGATCTTGTGGTCCGTGAGTTCAAGCCCCGCATCGGGCTCTGTGCTGACCACTCAGAGCCTGGAGCCTGTTTCAGATTCTGTGTCTCCCTCTCTCTCTCTGCCCCTCCCCTGTCCGTGCTCTGTCTCTCTCTGTCTCAAAAATAAATAAACGTTAAAAAAAATTTTTTTAAAAAGTGAGTTGTTTAGTATCACTTGGTAGTCCTAAGTGTTAAAGTGATGTGTTTCAGCCCCTTCCGATAATTTCTGATTGATGCTCAAATTATCCCAGTACAATCAATATTTTGGCCAGTACAAGCCTCTTCAAGATGGCTCCCAAACCCTTTTGACAGAATCCCAGTAGTCTGTTCTTTCCTTACTCTTTGGTAGAACAAGATAAAAATCTAGTATATTTCCTACTCTAAACCAGGATTCAGACATTTTTCCAGGTTCCTCTATCTGGTTTTGGCTGTATGTTACATTTAGAGATCACAGTCTGGGCATATTCTGATTTTTAGTGCTTCGTGTGAGAAATGCCAACTGCAGGGCTGTATTTTACCTCTTGCAATGTGCTCCTTCCCACCAGAAGTCATTTACACCTGCCATTCCCTCTTGTCTGGAACACTCTTCTCTCTTCTCTCCACTTCTAACCTACTTACCTCTCTCCACTCATCTTTAATATTTTAGCTCAAACCTCAGTATCCAAGAAGGCTTTTCCAACTTCCTGGCATGATCAATTTCTCCTGATTCATGCTCTCAAAGAGCACATGCCCTTCCATACATTGGTGCTCTTGAAAACACTGCTTGATCCACACCTAATTTCATGCTAGACTATAGTATCTAAGAGAACAGGAACCATGTTGGTTTTTGCTCATCATTGTGCCTTGAGTGCCGAGTCAATGCCTGACATGAAATAACATCCTGTAGTGGGTTGATTAGTTTCTCCCGCTATCCCTGCCCCCCCCCCCAAGAACTCATGTCCACATGGAGCCTCAGATTGTGACCTTTACTTGAAAATAAGTTCTTTGCAGATGTCCTTAGTTAAGGTAAAGCCACACGGGATTAGGGTGGGCCCCAGATTCAATGGCTGGTGTCCCCAGAAGGGGTAAGGACACACAGACACAGGGAATAAGGCCCTGTGAAGAAGTGAAGACAGGCACAGAGGTTGGAATGGTGCAGCTGTAGGCAAGGAATACTGAGGATTGCAGGGGACCACGAGAAGCTGGAAAAAGCAAGGAAGGATTTTTCCCTATAGCCTGCAGAGAGAGGATGGCCCTGCTGACAACTTGATTGCAGACTACCAGCCTCCAGTACTGTGTGTGAGAGAATACATTTATATTGTTTTAAACCACCCGATCTCTCGTACTTTGTTATTGCAGCCCCAGGAAATATGATGGGCATTACATTTTAAAACTGCATTAGGAAGGGTGATTGCTTTAAAAATCAGTGCATCGACCATAGAAGCAGCTTCTCGGCTTCTTCTCGAACCTCAGGTAGGCTCAGCCTACTCGCCTCCACTCCAGCCTCCACACCGGCCTCCACCATGTCCATCAGGGTGACCCAGAAGTCCTAGAAGGTGTCCTCCTCCGGCCCCCGGGGTTTCAGCAGCCTTTGTTATTGAGGCGCCAGGAAATATGATGGGCATTACATTTTAAAACTGCATTAGGAAGGATGATTGCTTTAAAAATCAGTGCATCAAAGGGGCGCCTGGTGACTCAGTTAGTTAAGCATCCGACTTGGGCTCACGGTTTGTGTGTTTGAGCCCGGGGTTGGGCTCTTTGCTGTTAGCACGGAGCCTGCTCTGGATCCCCTGTCTCCCTCTCTCTCTCTGTCTTTCGTGTGTGCTTCCTCTCTCTCTCAAAACTAAATAAACATTTAAAAAAATAACATAAAAATCAGGGTTTCATGGAATATAATTTATCTGATTAATCAAATCCCCCACAAATCTGGTATCCCAGATAAAAAGGGAGTGCTTCCTTCCACCCTTTGCCATAAAGAGACTCTTCTCCCCACGACCCACCCCCCTGCTCCCCATGCTGAGAGCGCTCAAGGCTTGCTGATGACAGAGGGAGAAGATGGTGACTATGCCACAGAGTATGGAGATGCCTGCTTGGGGAAAATTGGGGTAGATGGGCGGACTCTTTTTGAAGCTGCTAGGGACATGGGAGCCAATATTTGCAGACAAAAAAAACCAAAAGGCAAAGAAAAAGAGGGTCTTTAAAACAGAAATATGTGAAGCCCTGGGGACTCGGAGTTGCCAATAGACTTTCAGTTTGAGAATGAGAGTCCTGTTCACGAGATCCCCGCCCCCCACCCAAGATACCTGTGGTCACCAATCTGCACCTGTTATAACACGTGCCATCTGCCTCTACTGCTCTTCTCAGCTGGTTTCTTATTCAAGGCAACAATATCCCCTTCCTTAAACCCTGCCTCCTTTTCATTGCATCACAGCTTCTCACTCATGCCATTCCACAAGAACATTCCCGATCATCTGTCCATTATTCAAAACACCCTAAACAGCTAAACGTTACCACTGAGTAAATCTCTTTAAGCAATGCAGGGTTGAGTTTGATTCCAGCAAGCAGCTAAACCCAAAATAATCCCTTCTAAAGTGCTACAAACTATAGAGTAGGTCTCATTTAATAGAAATGATGCATGACATTTACGAAGTTGTAGTCTGATTTTAAACTGATGCCTCACTCAGTGAGTGGAAACAAGTGAATTATAGACTTTCCTTTGTCTGAAAGGAAATCAGATTAAAGGCTTTCTGAGTGCGACCAAAGATCCCACCTCAAGAATTCTACTTAATGTCATACTGGGCTTGATTGAGAGTTCAGCCTCACATGGTAGAAACACTGCTCAATCTGAAGTCATAAGACCTGGATTGGAGACCTGCTACTTCCAAGCAGGGCAAGATTGATCAGGCCACTTCACATGATTAAATGAGGTGGCGGTGAGTCCAGAAGCATCTAAGGGTACGACCTGGTGTGCAATTGTCATGTAACAAAGGTGGGCGTGGGATATAATTAGATGCAGATTGGGATGACTGGGAGCAAAGGACCTCAGAGCGAAACAGAATCAGGCTCAACTTCTGAGTCCGTCTCTCACTGGCTTTGCATGTTGACCTATTCAAAGGCTTTCTCTGCCTCAGCTTCTTCCTCTGTAAAGAGGGGGAGTCCATTCCTACCGAATAGGGCCCTTATGAACATTGAAAAACAGACTGCATAAAGAGAACTTAACACAGTGTCTAGCACATTAGAAGCAGTCAATAAATGCTTTTGTTACTATCATTATTCATACAATTTAAAGTTTCAGAGAGCTGCTTTATAGCGATTCTAAGTTTTTGGATGTTGAAAATACTAAGATATTGAAATAAAATAGTATTTGGACTCCCAGTGTTTTTTAATACATTTTTAAGTTTGTTTATTTATTTTTAGGGGTGGAGAGGGAGGGGCAGAGAGAGGAGAGAGAGGATCCCGAGCAGGTTATAAGCCGTCAGCACAGAGCCCCGACGTGGGACTCGGTCGCACAAACTGTGAGATATCACAAACTGTGAGATCATGACCTGAGCCAAAACCAACAGTGGGAAGTTTAACCACCCGAGCTGCCCAGGTGCCCCTGGGCTGTCTTGTTTTTAACTAAATGCAAATTAACGCTAAGTCATCACAGGCTAAAATCTGAACTTTAAAATTATGATAATGATGTTAGCAAAAAAAAAAAAAAAGTAACAAGGGAATATCAAAATATTTTATTACCAGAATGTGATATACAGAAGATCTATCCAATCCATGTTCTTTCTCTAATAGTACTAGCAAAACATAGTTTATGAGAGGATTCAAGATAGGTAAAAGCATGTTCTAATACATACTCATTTTATTACATCTGAGGCACTGGGTGATTATCTTCTCCCAGATTGTCTCCTGTTTTTTGATAGTCAACATTCAGCCATTAGAAAGTTAGTCCTTTGACTTAGAAACATATTCTCTGGCAGGAAGACAACACACTATCAGATATAAACATCCAAGTGGACATGAGGTTATCAGATACATTCCAAAAAGAGATTATGGATTCATAAATATCTTAGAGCCAGAAAGGATCACTACCCAAAGGGAAAAGAAAGGTGACCAGATGCTCCGAAGACAAACTTTACCTCCCTCCCAGCTTAAGCGGGCTCCACCATCGGCAAGGGGAAACCAGGAACATTTTATGGATAAGAATGGATTTTATTTAAAAAAAAAATCAAGTGCGAACTTGCAGTTGTGTAATTGTGAAAATAGATCTGAGTAAAAGATTCCAAAGGCTATATTTTTTTTTCAAATTCTGTCAATGATCCAGATACTTGAGATACTTGTGTAGAAGAACATGATCTGCATAGAACACTGCCCTGTCTAAAATGTTTTTATAATATCTATTGTGGAGTTATAATTTTACTTAGGACAATGCAATGAAATGACAAACTCTTAAAAATCACCTATTTTTAGTCTTTGCTTATACATAAAAATAATATAAAACTAGGTGTCAGATTGGCAGGTCTGCCTTTTGGCAGCCAAAGGCATGGCACCGAGAATGTATAATTATAAAATCACTCAACAACTATTTTGTCATGCAGCATGGCAGGTAAATAATGGTTGTTTAATGTGTGAATTATTTTAGGATCAGGTTATGCAAATGTAGGCATTTGTTCCAGTGAAGGTTAAGCCTCTGAGAGGTAAGGGCTACCATCCCCCTGATAATATTCTCTATTCTCAACAAAGGAAGTGTAAGTTTTCCTTTGAGTACTTTTTTTAAAATTATAAAATTTCAGAAGAAATGTGTGCTTATTCCTTTTAAACCCTAACATATGAAAGTATAAAGTAAACTATGAGGGGCGCCTGGGTGGCTCAGCCGGTTGAGCGCCCGATTTCGGCTCAGGTCATGATCTCGAGGTTCGTGGGTTTGAGCCCCACGTTGGGCTCTGTGCCGACAGCTCAGAGACTGGAACCTGCTTCGGATTCTGCGTTTCCCTCTCTCTCTGCCTCTCCCCCCGCTCATGCTCTGTCTACCCTTTCTCTCAAAAATAAGTAAGCATTAAGAAAAAAAAAATTTTTTTAAGTAAACTACGAATATCTCCCTCTTACCTACTCTCCCTGACTCAGTCTGTCATGTTGCCTTTGCACGTGTGTGTATGTGTGTACATGCTCCAGGGTGTGGAGACAGACACAGAGAGAAACAAACATTCTTCAAACTATATTGTCAGCGTTGTCAAAACCTAATATGGAGATTTTACAACAGCTGAAGAAGGATCCTTCTAGCTGTGGGGGTCTTCTGAATTAGGCCTTTTTCACCCTTATTTCAACTGACTGTCTTATGATAAAACCTTTAAGCAATCCAAATAGGAATCATGGGTATTCATAGCCCAGGGCTGTCCAGTTCAGCAATTCACAATTCTAGCTGCTAAAAGAAAAAAAAAAAAAAAAAAAAAAAAAAGTATCAATATGCAAACTTTGAAAGTTTTTTGAAGTTCAGTTTAAATATTTACTTCAAATTTTATAGACCTTTCCAAAAGTTGCCCAGCTTTTAAGCGTCTGCACATCTAACAAACGGGAAGACGTCTGATGAACTTCTTGACCTTACTTGGGGAGAGGACAGGCTGCCTCCCCTCCGAGGAGAGGGAAGCACTCTGAACAGAGACGCTCATGCAATTTCGGTACGTTGTTTTCAGTCCTAATTGAAACTAGGAAATGCAGGGAAGTGTGATAATGAAAATAACAGGATCAGGGGAGTGTGGAAATTGGCTGACTTCCCCCCCCCCCCCCCCCCCCCGCCAAAAAAAATCTGTAAAAACCGACTAGCTTGAGTTTCAGGTGTGATTTCTGGGTTATGCGTGAGGAGAGGTGTCGCACAGCTAACACCATGAAACCAACAAGGGAATATCCTTCACTCCCCTGTGACTCCAGGCACAAGGCAAGAATGCTGCTGAAGAATAAGCACAGGACTGTCCCCAAAGCAAAAAACACAGAGGTGAGGTTGGGAGTAGTGATCCATTCAAATTAGACCTAGCGCTTACAGTTTTGAGTGTTCCACGAGTCTCTCTCGGCATCTAGCACAATTGCCTACTTTATGGAAGCACTCAATAAATGGTCATTGGTACAGTTATTGTTATGCTTTGTCCTAACTCTAAGGGCATCACTGTGCCACTTCCACCATGGAGAGCAGCCCTTCTTTGTTAATGGCTACACAAATCATCGGCAATGGGGAAAATCTTTCCCAGCTATTTGAAACTTCAAAGGTGACCTCAAGAGGCCCCTGGGTGGCTCTGTCAGTTAAGTATCCAACTCTTGATTTCTGCTCACGTCATGATCTCATGGTTTGGGAGACTGTGCCCCATGTCCTTGGCTCTGTGCTGAATTCCTACTTGGGATTCTCTCTCCCTCTTTCTCTACCCCTCCCCCCACACTGTCTCTGTCTCTGTCTCTCAAAATAGATGAGCTTTTTAAATAAATAAATAAATAAATAAATAAATAAATAAATGTAGTAACCAAAACATGTAGAGTTTACACACCTCAACACCAAAAAAAACACAAATAATCCAATTAAAAAATGGGCAGACAACATGAATAGACATTTCTCCAAAGAAGACATCCAGATAGCCAACAGACACATGGAAAGATGTTCAACATCACTCACAATCAGGGAAATTCAAGTCAAAATGACAATGAGATACCACCCCACATCTATGAGAATGGCTAAAACCACAAATACAAGAAATAACAAGTGTTGGTGAGGACGTGGAGAAAAGGAAATCCTCATGCACTACTGGTGGGAATGCAAACTGGTGCAGCCACTGTGGAAAACAGTATGGAGGGTCCTCAAAAAATTAAAAATAGAATTACCATATGATCCAGGAGTTCTACTACTATTTACCCAAAGAATACAAAACACTAATTTGAAAAGATATACGTGCTATGTTTATTCCAGCATTATTTATAACGGCCAAATTATGTAATCAGCCCAAGTGTCCACTGACAGATAAATGTGTAAAGAAATGGTGTATGTATATACCATGGAATATTATTCAGCCATAAAAAAAGAATGAGATCTTGCCATTAGCAACATGGGTAGATGTAGAGTATAATGCTAAATGAAAGAGGTCGGTCAGAGAAAGATAAATACCATATCATTTTACTCATATGTGGAATTTAAGAAACATAACAAATGAAGAAATAAAAATGAGACAAACCAAAAAACAGACTCAACTCTAAAGAGCAAACTGGTGGTTAGCAGAGGGGAGGTGGATAGGGGGATGGGTAAAAGAGGGGAAGGGGATTAAGAGTACATTATCATGATAAGCACTACGTGTAGAATTGTCACATCACTATATCGTACACCTGAAACTAATATAACACTATGTTAATTATACAAGAATTAAAATCTGTTTATTGTTTATTTGAGAGAAAGAGAGAGTGCAATGGGGGGGGGGGGGGGATGGGTAGAGAATCCCAAGCAGGCTCTGCACTGTCTGCACAGAGCCCGACGCAGGGCTCGACCTCATGAACCCTATGATCATGACCTGACCAAAGTCAAGAGTGGGATGCTTAACCCACTGAGCCACCCAGGCACCCCTGGAATTAATTTTTTTCTAAATGACCTCTAAAGATGGGAAGAAGAGAGATTTGTGCCTATGTGTGCTCGACTGTTTATCCCCTGAGGATTTTTTCTCTCTCCAGTATCAGTGCCTAGCATAATGCACGATATATAGTATGACCTCAATAAATGTTGCCATAGAGGGCAGTGGTTCAGACCGCAAACTCTAGGGTCAGGTATTTGGATATGTACTCTGGTTCTCCCACTCACTTGTGTAATCTGAAGCAAGTTACTTCACTCTCTGTGCTTCACTTTCACTTTCTTGCATCCTCACTTGTAAAATGGGGGTGATAATAGTTACTACTTCCCAGGGTAACCCTAAGGTTCAAATGAATTGTTACATGAAAATTGCTCATAGTAGTGCCTACTACCACGGGATGCTATAGATTTGCTATTATTATTGTACCGATAATGATGAAGAGCTCTCTCCCAACCCTTAAGCACCAGCCTTAGAAATACAGCATGAAAACACGCTCTCTGCCACACCTCCAGTTACGTACTGACCCTCTGAGAAATTCGTATGGTCGTCCTTTTTATATCCAGTAATTGATTATGACAATAGCTACTAAGTGGAACACGTGCTACCTAAGTGTAGTTTTTTTTCGAGAAAAACTGATGCCTAAGAAGCTGCCAAGTGCCTCTGCTATGCTTTTCAAAAGGCAAACTTGAATCTTTGCTTGCCGTTTTTTTTTTTTTGAGCATCATGTGAAAATGATTAGAACTGTAACATTTATGCTCTATTTACGAAAATAACAACCTTTTCTAGATTATTGGGTAAATTATATTTACCAGTGGCACTATTAACTCTAATAGGGTTTTTGGATCAAATTAGCCTATTTAAGAATAAATAAAGCACAATAAACCCATTCTCTCTAAAAAAATCAATAAATAATGCTTTTAATTCACTTTGATTACTGCACTTGGCAGGAGAATAACCATGTGAGGAAACTGACACCACAACAAAAAGCATTATGCTGATAAAAACAAGTAAGAATAAGCCAACAACTGAGCTGCAGAAAGAAAAACTTATGTCCGGAAGTAGTTTCTGCCATGAAATGAGAAGCTTGGGCTCTGCCATTGGCCACAGTGCGAAGAGGAGCAATTCTGTCTTGTAAATTGCACTCGTGGCAGCTGAATGACATTATCTCCACCTGTGCAACAGTTCTTTCCGCCAACGGTTTCCATAAGCAGCGTGGAAACTGCCTCTAACCCCTCTTTAGTAAGCTGTGCTAGTGGACGAGATGACAGACCAAATGGGGCATGTACTAGATTTCCTGTATCATGAGAACAGGACCACCGACTCACTTTTGGGTGGCATCCGGCCTGATGATGTCATTCTGAAACACCAAGAAACAGCAGCACTCATTTCTAAGAGGTGATAATTGATGCTAATTTCAGTTAACAAAATTCATGCAAAGCATCCCTTTTTTTCCTCCCCTTTGTTTCCTGGAATCGAAAATGAGAGTTTAAAAGGAAGGAAGGTCAACGGTCAGTAAAAGAAGCCCAGGAAGGAAGACAGGCTGTAGAGTCAAGAAGACCTACTCAGACTGGGAGCTTTGCCTTCCACACAATGTCACAAGTGAATTCACTTCCCATCTACAGACTCCGGTTCCTCAATAGCAGAAGGGAATAATAAAATCTGTCTCAGGGTCGTTATCAGAATTTAACGAAATACGTAGGCATCCGGCACACGGTATAAGATAAACAAAATGAATAATATGAAAATTGTCTGTAAAATGACTCCGTTTTTAGGATTCTTTTTGAGAAAGACAGAGAGCGTGAGAGGAGGAGGGGCAGTCAGAGAGGGAGAGAGAGAATTTCAAGCAGGTGTGGAGCCGACGCAGGCCTTGAACCCACAAACTGTGAGATCATGACCTGAGCCGAAATCAAGAGTCAGAAGCTTAACCAACTGAGCCCCCCAGGGGCCCCTAAAGTGACTCTTTTTTCTTGGTCTTTGATGTAGAGCAGAGACTCCCATGGCTCCCGTGTATAAGAGGACTGAGGCCAAGCTGCGGAGCCCTGGAAGGTGAGAGAAAAATCTCTGGAGTCTGAAGATGCAGGACACATGATACTTACAGCGAGCCTTGAGACCTGGCCTGCAGTCTCTCCGCTGGGAGTGAAGTCATCCCCTGGAACGCCGTCAGGAGGGTCCTGAAGTCCATCCCTCTGCTCTCCCATTTTCACCACAATCTTCTCTTGACCCTAGTAACCAACCATTGCAGGAGGAGGAAGCCATTACCATACCACGCAGGCTTCCGGAGAGCCTTACAAAAGGCTCTTCTGACTGCAAACTTCCTGACAGCTCTTACACCATAACCATCAGGTGTGCAAGCTCTTTTGATGATTCCTCTAAACAGATAGAATGTTAAGAGCCTCAAGCCAAACATGTGACTCCAAAGTGAGTGCCTCAGGCTTATTTATATACTGGGATGGGAAGAAGAGGGACTTTTCTTAATTTCTACTTTACAGGTTGTTATTGTTCGAGTATCCAATGGCCCTCTCTGAGCCTGAGGCATAGACTTAATAATTCACAAACAGTATGGGGAAGAAAACACTGTATTTTACATGCATCCAAAATCCAAAAACTAGAGACAAGGGGGGGGGGGGTATGCAGTTAGAAGCAAAGAGCTCTAACTGAAACCTGAGTCACACTTACAATACCTTCAGACGAAGGAACACAATGTGGTCTCGATGCTGTGCCCGGTTCCTCCACCCCAGTAATCAGCAACACCCAGGAAGATAGAGTTTAATTCCACCTCAGGCAAAGAAGAAGAGGCGAGAGAGAGGATTGTTCTCTCTTTTCCTTCCTCCCTCTGTTAAGCTCCAAGGAAAAGTGAGTTTCTAGACGTAGGCAGTGAATGAGAGTGAAGAGAGGTTTTGTTTCACCTCTTTAAGTCAGGTTAAACCAAACTTCTGCCAGAAAACACCCTGGTGGGGCATCTGGGTGGCTCAGCCAGTTAAGCGTCTGACTCTTGGTGTTGGCTCAGGTCATGATCTCACAGTTCATGGGCTTGAGCCCCACATCTGGCCCTGCCCTGACAGTGCAGTGCCTGATTGGGATTCTCTCTCTCCCTTTCTCTCTCTGCCTCTCCCCCACTCATGTTCACTTTCTCTCTCTCTCTCCCTCCCTCTCAAAATAAGTGACCTTTAAAAAAAGGAAAAGAAAAGAAAACGTCCTGGCAATGTATCTAAAGCTAAAAGATTGGCAGATGTATCTTCCATTCACAGCCAGTCACACACACCCCCTTTCCCATTGCTCCCCTCTTCTTGTGAATGGCCAAGAAATACATGGCAAAGAACGGGAGGATGCGACACAGCTGACTCGTTTTTTTCAATCATTATGCAAAAACAGACTCATCAAGAAATATGCACTAAACACATCTAGAATGTGCGAGGTCTCACTGCTTTCTTCATGCATCCCCTGACAACACAGCCTCTTATCTTTATTTCATCATAAGGGGATATGGTGGTAGCAATGTCACAACCTTGGTTATATACTTCAGTGTAGTGGTTAAGAGCATAGACTCTGAACACAGGCAAGAATGTAAAGGATACTATGAAGATAGTGGAAGGCATTATCTGATGAGGGAGTAATATCCAGAATATATGAAGAACTTCAATGGCTCAAAACACAACAAAACAACTCTATTTAAAAATGAACAAAGGATATATAGAGACATATTTCCAGAGAGGATTTACAAGTGAGCCAATAAGCACATGAAAATATGCTCAACAACACTAATCACTAGGGAAATGACAATCAAAACCACAATGAGATACTATCAGAATGGCTATTAGAAAAAAAATGTTAGCAAGAAGGTAGAAAATTGCGACCCTTGTACACTGCCAGGGGAAGTTTAAAATGGTGCAGCCACTATAGAAAACAGTATACAATTCCTCAAGAAATTAAACATTGAATTTCATAGGTTGTAGCAATTCCACTTCTGGTATATACCCAAAGAACTGAAAGTAGGCACTCAAACAGATATTTGAACGCCCGTGTTTATAACGCCCATGTTGTATATGTACATTTAACACAATAAAGTATCTACAGGAGGGGCGCCTGGGTGGCTCAGTCGGTTGAGTGTCCAACTTCAGCTCCGATCACGATCTCACGGTTCATGGGTTCGAGCCCCTCGGCAGACTGTGCTGACAGCTCAGAGCCTGGAGCCTGCTTTGGATTCTGAGTCTCCCTCTCTTTCTGCCTCTCCCCCACTTGCTCTCTCTCTCTCTCTCTCTCTCTCTCAAAAATGAACAAACATTTAAAAAACTTTTAAAAATACATACAGGAATTTGAGAAAAAAGATCCTACCTTCCAGGGCCAATGTGCCATATTTGCCACCCTAGCTGCCCCATACTAGCTATGGGGCAAATGATTTAGCTTTCTGTTTTCTTATCTGTAAAATGGGATAATCAGAGGGCCTAAGTCATAGGTTGTTGCGAAGTTTATGACAGATGACAAAAAGAAAATCCTGGAGCATAATAAGTGCACAAGACATGTTAGTTATTATTATTGTTTCTTTGTATAGATGCTAAAAAATATCAATGCCATGGACAAATATTTCTTCCTTTTTAGCATCCACCTTCAAGCATTTTCTATACATTGCTAAATACTTATTGACTAATTTATGTTTTCATACACAAGGACGAACCTTATGGACTCATATCAGTGGTTGTTTTTCCAACACAGAATATAAATTAATATCAATCCATTCATACTCTTGAGTAAGCCTCTTTGAACCAAAGATATATATTTGTAGACTCCTGGCTAATGCTGAGGTATTATCTTGAAAAGGACTTAATTCACATGGCTATACTCCAAGGCCAAGAGAATTATGAAATCTTCCCATTGCTGTTATGTTATTGTAACCAACCTATAGAACCAATCACAGAGCACAATGTAATTGGGACATCACCATTTAAAGAAAGATTCAGGGGCCCCTCGGCGGCTCAGTCAAACATCTGACTTCGGCTCAGGTCATGATCTCGTGGTTTGTGGGTTCGAGAGCCACATTGGGCTCTGTGCTGACAGCTCAGAGCCTGGAGCCTGCTTCAGATTCTGTGTCTCCCTCTCTCTCTGTCCCTTCCCTGCTCGCTCGCTCGCTCTCTCTCTCTCTTAAAAATAAACATTAAAAAAATAAAAAGAATAAAAAATAAAGAAAGATTCAAAGTAAGTTAGACAGAAGGCAAAATCTCTGAGTTCCAAAAGCCGAAACCTTCTTAGATCTTTTCATATCACTGAGGAAGGAATTGGGGTGTGAAAGACATACAGACCACCATTAATAAACTCTGGCCCAGATAACATTGGGGACCCACATTAGATTTAAAAGTAAGTGTACCTAAAGATGCTGTTATTTTGAGGTGACAGCATGAGATATAGAGCATTTGCTAACTCTCTCCATTTTAAACACATTTAAAATAAAAATGCTCTACGCAAAATCTGTTGTCATATAATATTAACACTCATTCTCAGAAATAAAAGGTGATTTCTGAAATGTACAGCATTTTTACCAACTTTTCCTAAAATGAGTTGTTTAAAACTTTGGCTGATGCTGGCTTCTAAAATCATCTCCAATCTGAGTGAGAGCAAATTCATTTAACGGTTTATTTCTCCAACAATTTGAGTGACTATTTCCCCTAGATATCTTTTTCAGAGCCCACACCCTAAAGCTTCATAATTCCATTAAATCAGAACACAGCTGGGCAATTCTTTCTTTGCTCACATGATAGTGGTCCCCAGGGAATTTATGTAAATCTATGGAAATTCATTTTAAAGTCTGTACTCTGAAAGGGAGGATGCATCCTCATTAAGTAAACGATTATATCTACAAACAAGCTAAAAGCAACATGCTGGAGAGCTGAATTAAACTTTCCATCAGGAAAACTAAACCATTCACTTTCATATATAAGCTTTACCCAAATGCCACCAGAATCACAAGACAAAAGATTTTGATGAAGTCCAAACAGATATCAGAGAAAGTGTAGCTGAGCCACTATGGCAGGACACAGCCTCCTTTCTGGCACAACCATGTAATGTCTTTGGGCCATGCTACACAAAGTGGTTCACCCTTATAATTCACAGAAACTCAGGAAAGACTTCTTACATAGGGGTGAAAGGAAATGAACTCACAAAGTCCTTCAAAGGGCACCCAAGTCACCCCTACGAATGTCCTAATAAAGCTAGAGCATTTGAAGCTTAAAGAAGAGGATATTGTATACTGAAAAGAGGACGTAGGCTTTACAGTTAGACTTATCCATATCCCACCCTACCTCCTTCACCTACTAGCTGAATAAATAACCTAGGCTTCATAGCATCAGTTTTCTTATTTGTAAATGGGGAATAATAATAATTCTTGATATGTTACAAATTTTTAATGAGATAAAACTATACAAAGCATTTAGTCCAATGCCTAGAACATGGTTGGTGCTCTAAAGCACCTGGACCAAAAAAATGAAGTCTGAGCAAGATCTAAGCTCTAGAAATGAGGAGCTAACTAGAAGGGAAAGCAGAGAATGCCTCCACTTAAAAGTTTTTGATCCTCAGACAACCATGGTGCCTTCCCCTCTTAGTAGATCTGCTCACCTTTCCTACTGCTGAAAAAGTAAGGCTAAGGCAATTTATGAGAACATTGGCTCAATATTGCCACAGACCCTTTCTTCTTAAGCTGTTCCAACATTTAGTCTTTTCTCATATCTGAAAACTCCATACTCTACACAAGTTACATCTTGGTTCTAAAGTCAGAATTAAAAGTGAAAATATCACTTGATCAAATTTACCCATGAAAATCTGTTAGTAAGGTCTGGTATTGGAATAGTCCCTCAAGAAGTCGGGCATAGGTCATTTTCCATTCATTATTGGGACAGGTTGCGGATTCTTCAGCTTAGCCCAGGTGAACAAGCTGGCTTGAGTTTGAGAGCCATGTCATCTCAAAAACATCTTTATAGACATAGATTCTGATAGTAGATTCATATTCCAATTAGCACGATTCTCATAATCCATAGGAGGTAAGTGGAACTGAGGCCAACAGGTGAAAAGGCAGATTCCCATCTCTATGCACAAATTGAGTGGGATAACTGGTGGAATAGCCTACACTATTTATATATTTATTTTAGTATGTCTTTATTTTGCAAAGCAATATGATATTTACATATGTTAAATATGCTTTAATCAAATGCGAGCATGATATTACACATTTTATTTTTGTGATACTGAAATGATGTTGTAGTCAATGGTAAACCCTACTAGCCAGGCCACAAATGAGGGCTAATAATTCTCCCCTAAAGGAAAAAAAAAGAGAGAGAGACATCTCCACACTTTAGGAATTAAGACAAAGCTTGGTCACCCCAAGTAAAAAGCTGGACAGAACACAAATACATGGAGGATAAAATGCTACTAAAAGATGACTAGGGCAACCAAGAAATCAAAGAGGAAATCAAAAAATACATGGATACAAATGAAAATGATAGCACAATGGTACAAAATCTTTGGGATACAGCAAAATGGGTTTCAAGAGGCAAGTTTATGGCAATACACACCTATGTCAAGAAGCAAAAAAAAAAAAAAAACCCTCAAATAAACAACCTAAACTTATATTTAAAGGACGTAGAAAAAGAATAAACAAAACCCAAAATCAGTAGAAGGAAGGAAATAATAAAGGTTACATAATAAATAATAAAGGTTACAGAAATAAGTGAAATAGAAACAAACAAACAAAAAAAACACAATAGAACAATGAAACCAGGAGCTGTTCTTTGAAAATATCAACAAAATTGATAAACTTTTAGTCAGACTCACCAAAAGAGAGAGAGAGAGAGAGAGAGAGGACTCCAACAAAATCAGAAATGAAAGAGGAGAAGTAACTACTGATACCACAGAAATACAAAGGATTTTAAGAACATATTATGAAAAATTATATGCCAACAAATTGTGCAACCTAGAAGAAATAGAAAAATTCCTAGAAACATATAATTTCCCAAAACTGAACCAGGAAGAAATAGAAAAATTTGAATGGACAGATAACCAGCAATGAAATTGAATCAGTAATCAAAACACTCCCAACAAACAAAAGTCTGGGACCAGATGACTTCACAGGTGAATTCTACCAAACATTTAAAGAAGAGCTATTCCCCATTCTTCTCAAACTATTGCAATAAAATTAAAAGAGGAAGGAAAGCTTCCAAACTCATTCTATAAGGCCAGCATTACCCTGATACCAAAACTAGATAAAGATACCACTGAAAAAGAGAACTAAAACAGGCCAATATCTCTGATGAACATAGATTAAATAGATACAGAAAAAATAATTTGACAAAGTACAACATCCATTCATGATAAAAAACCCTCAGTGTGGGTTTAAAGGGAACATACATCAATGCAATAAGGGCCATATATAAAGAAACCGCAACTAACATCATGGCCATTGGCAAAAAATCCTGAGAACTTTTCTCCTAAGGTCAGAAAGAGGACAAGGATGTCCACTCTCACCAGTTGTATTCAACATAGTACTGGAAATCTTAGCGACAGCACACACACACACACACACACACACACACACACAAATAAAAGGCATCCAAATTGATAAGGAAGAAGCAAAATTTTCACTATTTGCAGATGACATCATACTATATAGAGAAAACTCTAGACTCCACCAAAAAAAATGGCTAGAACTGATAAATGAATTCAGTAAGGTTGCAGGATACAAAATCAATATAAAGAAATTCATTACATTTTTATACACTAATAATGAAATAGAAGAAAGGGAAATTAAGAAAACAATCCCATTTATAACTGCACCAAAAATATTAAAATATCTAGGAATAAACCTAACCAAGGAGGTGAAAGACTTGTACTTTAAAAACTGTAGAACATTGCTGAAAGAAATTGAAAATGACACAAACAAATGGAAAGATAGTTCATGCTCATGGATTGGAAGAACAAATATTGTTAAAATATCCATACTATCCAAAGAAATCTACACATTTAATGAAATTCCTATCAAAGTACCAAAAGCATTTTTCACAGAACTAGAACAAATAATCCTAAAATTTGTATGGAACTACAAAAAAAATCCCAAATAGCCAAAGCAATCTTGAAAAAGAAGAATAAAACTAGAGGTATCACAATCCCAGATTTAAAGATACACTCCAAAGCTGTAGTAATTAAAACAACATGATACTGGAACAAAAACAGACACATAGATCAATAGAACAGAATGGAGAGTCCAGAAATAAACCCGTGATTATATGGTCAATTAATCTTTGACAAAGGAGGTAAGAAAATACATAATGGGAAAAAGTCTCTTCAATAAACAGTGTTGGGAAAACTGGACAACTACACGTAAAAAAAAAAAAAAAATGAAACTGGACCACTTTCTTACACCATACAGAAAAATTAACTCAAAATGGATTCAAGACCTCAATGCGAGACCTGAAACCATAAAAATCCTAGAAGAGAGAATGGGCAGTAATTTCTCTGACATCAGCTGTAGCAACATTTTTCTAGGTAAGCCTCCTAAGACAAGGAAATAAAAGCAAAAATTAATTATTGGGACTACATCAAAGTGAAGGAAATTAAAAGGAACAGCAAAGGAAATTAAAAGGCAACCTACTGAATGGGAGAAGTTATTTTCAAATGATACATACAATAAGGGGTTAGTACCCCAACTATATGAAGAACTTATACAACTCAACACCAAGAAAAAACAAAACAAAACAAAATCCCATTGAAAAATGGATAGAAGACACGAACAAACATTTCTCCAAAGAAGTCATCCAGATGGCCGACAGACATATGGAAAGATTCTCAACATCATTAATCATCAGAGAAATGTAAATCAAACCACAATACCACCTCAACCTGTCAGAATGGTTAAAATCAAAAACGTAAGAAACAACAAGTGTTGGTGAGGATGTGAAGAAAAAGAAACCCTCGTACACTGTTGATGAGAATGCAAATTGGTGCAGCCACTGCAGAAAAAATTAGAGTGGTTACTCAAAACATTAAAACTAGAATTATCATATGACCCAGTAATTCCACTACTTTGGTATTTACCCAAAGAATATGAAAATACTAATTTGAAAAGTTATATGCACCCCTACATTTATCACAGCATTATTAACAATAGCCATTATTAACAATAGCCAATTCCCTTAACAATAGAAGCACCCCAAGTGTCCATCAATATATGAAGGGTTAGATATACACGAAGGGATAAAGATATATATATATAATATATATAATGGAATATTACTCAGGTATAAAAAAGAATTAAATGTTGCCTTTTGCAACAACATGGATGGATATAGAGAGTAAAATAGTAAGCAGAATATGTCAGAGAAAGATAAATACCATCGGATTTCACTCAAACAAATAAACAAATGAAAAAAAAGACAAAAATACCCAGATTCTTAAATACAGGGAACAAACTGATGGAGACCAGAGGGGAGGTGGGTGGAGGATGGATAAAATAGGTGAAGGGGATCAAGAGTACACTTACCATGATGAGCACTGAGTAAGGAATAGACTTGAATCACCATATTGTACACCTAAAATAAATAGAACACTGTATGTTAACGACACTGGAATTAAAATTAAAAAAAAAAAAAAAGACAAAGGTTGGTCAGGATGAACAATCTAGTCACTGTTACAGTTAGGCTAGCCCCAGAGTCATAGCTCTCCATTCCTGTGTCTAGCTCCCTTTCACTGCCTGGGTTCTGTCTGCCCCATTTACAACATCTCTTCAACCTTATTTCATTTCTTTGGGAAAACAAGTTCAGACCAGGAAAGTGTTCCCTGGCAGCAGCATCAGATTTTGTTCCAGAAAACTCAAAATACCTAATCTTTCTAATCCATCTCAAGATCTGTATTTTGTTTTCCTGCAGCCCCCATTCCTTCAGCTCTTCACCTGTTCACTCCTTCATTCTCTACATGGAGGGAGAAAGACAAGGAACACAGAAAGCAATTTTTAATATTAATTCCATTTCAAGAAACTATGTAAAGATTCTGGCAAATCATTTTTAAAATAAACCCACAGGCGTTGTGCGGAAACATGAAAAAAAGTACTATTCACTTCCGGGTAAAGGAAAAATAAATTGTTTTCAAATTTTTAATTTCTCATTTCTATTTTCAGTGTGAAATATCTAAAATGTAAGGGTGTCATTTTAATAAAATACAGATGCAGAGATACAGTTGCTATAAGGAAATAGCCCTCACATGTTTATCAAAATTTTAACTTTAATCGTTAAAGCCACATGGAACTTTCTACAAAGACTCTGTTACTCCTGCCAGCAAAATTCACCGCTGCCTCCACTGTACTCCGCTTCTGCATGTTTATCATAGAGGATGATATTAACACATGGTGTCTTGTATTTCACATGTATATACATCTATTTCCTCCACTTGATGATAAAGCTTCTTGCTTACTTTCAGGGATATAAAAGTTTTTTTTAAGTTTATTTACTTTTGACAGAGACAGAGTGTGAGCATGAACTGGGGAGGGGCAGAGAGAGGGGAAGACATAGAATCTGAAGCAGGCTCCAGGCTCTGAGCTGTCGGCACGGAGCCTGACGCAGGGCTTGATCTCAGGAACCGTGAGATCGCGACCTGGGCCGAAGTCAGATGCTTAACCGACTGAGCCACCCAGGCACCCCATTTTGGGGGATATAAATTCAGTTTCTTGCAAAGAGTAGAGGCTCATTAAATACTTATTGGGCTTTATTTGAATTATTCTGTTTAAGACTTTGGGATATGAAAGTGCCTTTATGTCCTCCGCCCCTGGCCCATCCTCACCCCCTTAACTAGCTTGTCCATCATTGTCTTCTGTATCCACCACCTCCTACATACCAATTCACAATCTCTCTACTTCATGCGTATTTTGTTTCAACCACTGCTTCAGTAACCAGGCCTGCTTGAGTTGGGAATGATCTCATTCAGGCAGAACATGACAGTACCTTACTTTAAGACCGCACCAAACCGGGCATTTCTCACCAACCCAGAACTTCCTTACCGACACTGAGGTGTGAGCGGTCTTGTTAAAAGGCCCACAGCTGTGCAGTCTGGAACTTCAGGGGAGTTAAGTCCTAATAGAGCAAACTTTCAACCAATGGCCAACAACAACAAATAAGATAAGTCCTTCCTCTTTCTCAAGTCTCTATGATGATCTCTCTGAGATGCAGTTGATATGGCCTTACACAGGACACCCCTACAACACGAAGCAAGCTACATCAGTGCTAATAGTTCAGCAACACACCCTCTGGCCAGCTTTCCCTCTGTCCCTACTGTAAGATTTCTTTTACACTCATTCCTGCCTGCCTTGATAAAAAGTCACATAAATTCTTAGGTCAGACTCTGCTTTCTGGGGTGCTGAGACTAAGAGACCTGCTCAGATCACAGTCCCTGCTCGGGGGATATGGTGATGTCTGTATCAGATAATCCTCCCCACTTTTCAGGGGACGATTCCGTACCAGTGCACACCCACCACAAAGGCTGCTCATCCACTAACTAAGCCAGCAAGCAAGACTCTAGACCTGGTGAGAAAAGAAGCCGAACAAGTTGAATTCCTCTCTAGGGAACTCTGAAATAAAAAAAATAAGGGATGAAGCTAGTAGCAGCAGATTATGATATAAACAGAGAAGGTAGCAGGAAGCCATGATGCTCTAATTGCTCAGTTCAGTAGCAATTATCACTGCCATGTTGCTTCCTTCTCTTTCTGTCAACTTCTTCTTACATAACTACCGATGCTTAAGTCAGAGAATAGCTTTCATTTCCAGACCCTAGTTCACATCTTCATTCAGCCCTTTGGCCATCATCTCCGATTAATTAAAAAAGGGCTCCTAACCTGGCTTCCCGGAGATCAGGTCCTCCTAACTCAGTACCTATTATTCACAATTGCCATCTTCTCCAACAGCTCTCATCAGGTCACCTTCTCTTCTAGGAGAAAAGTTTGATAACTTTTACTCTTTTGATAACTGTAACATTAAGTGGCTCCATGCATCGTCAATCCATCAACATTAAGTTCAGCTTCATTTTTTATTCTATTATTCACTAGAATTTCATGCTCAGGCCTTATTCCTCAAATGCAGTTTAAGGACTTCCAGTTTATTTTTTGTCATGTTTTTACTTATTTTTTGAGAGAGAGTAGGGTGGGGGGGGGCAGAGAGAGAGGGGAACATAGATCCAAAGAAAGCTCGGTGCTGACAGCTGAGAGCCCGATGCAGGGCTTGAAATCATGAACCATGAGATCATGACCTGAGCCAAAGTCAGATGTTCAACTGACTGAGCCATCCAGGCCCCAAGGACTTCTAGTTTAAAGAATACTGTTATATCCCATCTGTTCAGCAACTCTATCCTAAACCTTCTGAAGTAACCAAAAATTTTAAAGCTAAAACATTTATCTATGTTAGAATATCTGGAAATTTTCCCTTAAAAGATGGAAAATTTAACAGTTTCTATAAAATATGGTGCATGACAGGTCAGATTAAGGGAAATACCAAGCACAATTCAAATCAGCCAACAGAGGATTGAAGAAAGGAGTATGTCCAGATAGTATGAATGACATGATATGAAGGCTAAGAAAGAAAGAAGGAAAGAAGCATAGAAAAAAATGGACAAACAGAAAGTACAAATTAAGATCATAGAAATAAATAAATATTATCACTAATCACAATATTTATGTATATAGGCAAAATTTTCCAGTTAAAAACAGAAATTTTAGGGCTAGGTAAACAAAAATTCAATTATATGCTCTTATGAAAGACATAACCTAAAATATGAAAGCAAAACATGACTGAGAGAGATATCCACAAAATAATAGCCAAAAGAAAGCTGGGAGAGTTATATTAATATCAAAAAAATAGTCTTGAAGGTAAATAAAAAACTATCAGGAAGAAGAGGTGATATTGTGTGAAGATTAAATTTCAAATTACCAATAAGATTTAACTTAGACATGTATTACGAACCTATCTCAAATTACATACTGCAAAACATTCAAGAACTACAGAGAGAAATTGACAAATCATCATAATAATGTGAGGATGAAATACACATTTCTCAATTATCCATAGTTTAAGCAGGAAAAATCTATATGAATCTATAAAAAATATTTTTAAAATCTATTTAAAATAACCTAAAAAATTCTTTGGACTACCAACCATGATTTAATGGATTTCTAAATTTCTCAATTATTTCTCAATTATCCATAATTTTAGGAGGAAAAAGAATCTATGCAAATCTATTAAAAATCTTTTAAAAATCTATTTAAAAAAACTAAAAAAAAATCTTTGGACTGCCAACCTTGATTTAATGGATATATATAGATAAACAGAGAGAGAAAGAAAGAAAGATATTCCATATTTACTTCTCAAGTACACAAAATTTAATACATCAGTCCATAAAATAAGCTCATTATGTGTGTGTGTGTGTGTGTGTGTGTGTGTGCAAGATATTCGCTACATTGTATAGAAAGAATATATATAATCTTTGTATTTTTGTGTATATGTATATTTGAATATATAATTCATATATATACTCAATATACTCTAATTCTCTAGCCACAATGCAACTAAATGAGAAATTATTATAAGGTAAACTTTTGACAACTTATGAAAAAGTTCACACACGCGGATATGGAATGCTTGTATCCTTCAGTTATCTTCATCAGTTATCTAACTCATAGTCAATCTTTTATCATCTATATGCCCACTCCCATCTGAATTTTTCTGAAGTAAATTCATTCCATAAATATTTCTAAGTCTATTTAAAAAGGACACTTTTAACATCACTATACTACCATGATATATATTTTTAATATATAAAAATTCCCCAAATATCCAGTCAGTGTTCAAATTTCCCTCGATTATCTCATATGTTTTCTTAAGTTTGTTCAAGTCAGGATCCAAAAAAGGATAATCCATTGTATTTGATGAATGTCTTTTAAGTCCCAAGTAGATACATTATTAATATTAAGACCCTATAGGATTGAAATTTTAAAACCACACTTCCAAATAACTCATAGATCACAAAAGAAATGGGGCGCCTGGGTGGCTCAGTCGGTTAAGCGGCTGACTTCGGCTCAGGTCATGATCTCGCGGTCCGTGAGTTCGAGCCCCGCGTCGGGCTCTGTGCTGACAGCTCGGAGCCTGGAGCCTGTTTCAGATTCTGTGTCTCCCTCTCTCTGACCCTCCCCTGTTCATGCTCTGTCTCTCTCTGTCTCAAAAATAAATAAACATTAAAAAAAATTAAAAAAAAAAAAAAAAAAGAAATGATAATGGAACACTGGGAAAAAACTGAACAATGAGCAAAATAACAATATAGCTAAAACTTTGAAATACAATGAAAGCTGTAATTGGAAAAAAAATTTACCCTTCAGGGCTTATATTAGACGAGGAAATGATGAAAAAGAATGATTTAAACATCCAACCTAAGAAGGGGGGGGAGAGTGAATGATACAATATAAACAAATAAAACAGATGGAAGATACAAAGAAAATAATAGATTGTTGAAATAGAAGACTAAAATACAACACAGGATCAATGCGATAGAATAAAGATAGCTCCAACTCTTTGACACTCTTTCCTTTGACGGGAGAGATCTATTTCCCTTCCCTTGAATCTTTGTTCTATGACTGCTCTAAAAGTATGGCAGAGTGATATTTTGCCAGTTCTAGGTCTAGACTTTAAGAAAACTTGCCATTTCTACTTCCCATTTTCCTGTACATTCTTAGAGTCCCAAATTGCAATGTAAGAAGTCTCAAAACTCCATTGGAAAGGCCATGTGGAGAAGCCCTGTGTTACGTGGTTACAGGGAGAAACCCATCTAAGCTTAGCCTTCTAGGTTTCCTTGCTCAGGCATCAGGCACCTGAGTGAAGCAATCCTAGACTCTCCAGACCACGCCAACCACCAACCAAATACCACCCCGTAAGCTTAGTCAATACCACAAGAAGCAAAAGAATGACCCTACCTGAATTCTTAACCCACAAAATCATGAGATAATGAAATAGTGGTTGTTTTAAACCAGTATGTTTTGAGGGTAGATTGTTACACAGAAGAAGATACATGAGAGCAATAAGTAAAGCCAAAAGTTGGCTCTTTGAAAAGACTAATAAATTTTTCTATAATCTCTAGTGAGATTTTTTAGGGGAAAAAATAAAACCAAGAAATTAAGAAAAAATAAGAAGAAAAGGACTATATACCAGACTATCTAAAAGGGAGATGACTCTGGATAAAAGCCATCAGGCAGGATCAGGACACTTTGATGTGGTAAAACGATCCTTAGTTGAGGTATGTATTCTTCCACCAGTTAATTTTGGGCAAGTTATTTAAATCTATTGGACATCACTGTGATCACAAAACAAAACAAAATAGCTATAGCTCCTTCTATAGGTGTGATTTCTTGATGTGACTTTCAGCAATGTTTAGTCTCTGTTATTTAAAGGAGTTGTACTTTGAAATGGTAGAATTTAGAGCAAGGAACAAAGTAGAATTCAGAAAGGAAACAACCATTTTTACTGATTCCTCTCTTTGCTGAAGATGAAAAAAAATGAAGAATGTATGATTTTTTTTTTACAAAATTTTACTACGTATATTCAGGACCTTCTCATGGTAATAAAGTTAATAAAAATCTGCTGAATTAAATTCACACAAACACACGAAAAGTCTTTTGCCTAGTATAGGAAAAAAACACATTAGCTAGTTGGATAAACATAATGCCTATAATGAAAAAACTAATTTTTACTCTTAGATATTCCATGAAACACTGTACAGCAAATTCTAGTTTTTGAAAGATTTTGCAAGATTTTATGACTCACACAAATGACTTGTGCAGTGAGATAGTAAGGAGTTCAGATGCAATTAAGTACTTATCAAAAACATGGCCACAGCTTCTACCTTGCTCTACCTTTTTCAACAGTAACTTAAAATTTTTCTAAGACCTGAAAAATTACTCATTTCTTTCTAAGGGTTATTTAACAGGGAATTTAGCTAATGAAGTTTTTTAGCATATTAAATCTTCGCTGATATTTTGGAATGATTTTGAAACATATGGAAAGAGGGGGTGGGAAGGGCCATAGTTCTATCAAAATGTTCTAGCTTGTTACCTTAGATAAAATGAAAAGCTGCACCATGTTTTCACCTTAGTTTCTGGTGAGGAAGTTTATTAGTTTAAATGCCTTTTCAAATACCAAAAGAAGCTCAATTCTGAAATTCACTATATAATAAAAACCTAGACCAATTGACATAATGGACAGGTTATAGGGTTCCAAAGGAAAGAGTAGGCCTGTCTAAAAAAGGATATCATTAATTTTTTTTAAATTTTATTTTAAATTAGCAAAGCCACTTCACTTATTTAATTGTTTTCTAATGAGGATAAACATTTGCATGATAAAATAAACATTTATGATTTAATGTACACAGTGTAAACATGAGCAACATCATACCCACTAACAGATACAGATTAACCTTTCTCTTCTCTGAGACATCAAAACATCCTTAAATAGATACAGCTATGTAATATGACATATTTATGTAAGAGTTCTCCACATTCTTATTAAAGTTAAGATTAGGACATCAATCATACCCTTTACCCATTACTGTTTCAAAAAATCAAAATCAAAAACCCTAGCTCTATGCTTTTTTTCCAAAGTATTCTCTTTATCTTTGTGAGCTAGCCAGTTACCTACTACAAGACATTAGTAATTCCTTGCTTTCCAAGTTATTTTTAGGGTGTTTTAGCCTTATTAAGATGTCCCCCAAATGCTAAAACATTAAATACTGAGTTTTCTCTTCTATGTCTATCCCAGAGATAGGAGATTTCTTGCTTCAAACCTCAGTGCACACATGTAAACACGATTACTCAAAACAAGGCAACAAGTGAGAAGCAGGTTTAAAATAAGAACTCAGACAATCTGACTCACAATCCAGCATTCAACTCCCTATAACTTGCTGTTTTCCTTTGTCCTCTTTGCTGGGAACCAAGATACTTGTTCTTTAGCAGGGTGTTTCTGCTGCAAATCCACTTGCTACCGCATTATGCAATGAAGTCAGAAGCCTGAGCTTGTGACATCAATATAGGTTGCTATGGTAACTCTTTCCATAAGTATTACAGGTTCATTGTGGGCTCAAAAAAGAGGACTTCAGCACAGCAGCAAAATAGCTGGCATTATTCAGCCTAAATTACAACAATAATCGATGCCAAAAAAATGTTTTATACGAGCTATAGCGTGTACAGATTTTTATATTTATGCTTTGTGTCATTATTGAAAGTCATTTTTCAAATATGTTAATTTTGTAAATGAAAATTCTCCAGTAGAAATAGCATTGCTACTGACCTTCTGATGAACAGCTCCACAAGATCTAGGACGAAGAGGGTCTCACTGTAACGTAGTTTATTATTCCATGCCTTGTGTCATTGCAGAAGCCAAGTAATGTTATTCATTATCTGTTTTTGAATTAATTCATAGTAGCATGATTTAAATCATTTTTTTCCCATTACAGAAATTATAAAAAGGTTGCAAGGAGTTGCACCTATGAAAGCAATTTTAGGTGAGACGTTTTCCCAGGGAATGTGTCCATTTGTAGCGTAACAATAGGAAAGATCACTTTTTATTGCACCTGTTCATCCTTATTTCCCTGGAATATTGTTGCCAATGGCTCAATTCAAATGATTAAATCCAGCGTAGGAGATATTTAGAACAAATTCTTTCACTATTACATTTAAAAAAAAATTTTTTTAACGTTTATTTAGTTTTTGAGAGACAGAGAGGGACAGAGCACGAGTGAGGGAGGGGTTAGAGAGAGAGGGAGACACAGAATCTAAAGCAGGCTCCAGGCTCTCAACGGTCAACACAGGGCCCAACGCCGGGCTCGAACCCATGAGAACGGTGAAATCGTAACCTGAGCTGAAGTCAGGCGCTTAACCGACTGGGCCACCCAGGCGCCCCGCTGTTGCTTTTTTTATACCCAAATTTGAAGCACATGGCCGAATAATTACAAAGCCTGAATTCCTTTCTCCCATAGCTTCTTTTTCTTTGTCTATCATCCAGCATCAGCAGCACGAGAATCTCAGTTCAAGTCTACAGTCATGCCTGGGCTAGGCATGGCAGTTACACATGTTGGGCTTCTGGTATAGATGCATAAGACGCGGTCCCTCCCATGAAAAGCTCATTCAGCTAATAGCAACAACAATAACAACTGATATTTACTGATATTTACCTGCTGTGTGCCAGATACCATGCTAAGCACTTTCCATTCATTATCTTCTTAATCCTCACACTACAGTGAGAGAGGGAGCTACAGGCATCCCCATTACATAGAGAAAAGAACCAAAGCTTGGAGGGATGGTCACTGGCCTGAAGTCACACAGGTAGTTAGGAACACAGCTGGTGGGGAGGGAGGAGGAGTGGCGGGGGGGGGGGGTGGAGGGGGGTTGGGAATTGTGCCTGGGTGGCTCATTCCGCTAAGCATCTGACTTTGGCTCAGACTGTGATCTCTCAGACAGTGGGTTCAAGCCCCCATCAGGCTCTGTGCTGACAGCTCAGAGCCTGGAGCTTGCTTTGGATTCTGTGTCCCCCTCTCTCTGCCCTCCCTTGCTCACTCATGCTCTCTCTCTCTCTCTCTCTCTCTCTCTCAAAAATAAACATTAAAAAAAATTGTTTTTAAGGGAACACAGCCGGAATTTGAACTTAGGACTAACAGAGTCCACAAATATTTATATGTTTTAACAGAAATGAAGGATAATTTCTTGTTACTCACTGCGGTAAAAATTGAAAATTGGATCATTATCCCACTGAGCAAGGACTGCTTGACATAGAATTCACTGAAGCAGAAAGCAGACGCTAGTCTTCAGATGAACTTCATAAACACTTTCAATGACTGGCTTTTCTGTTTTTGTAACACTCAGCCGTTCAGAAAGCGTTTGCCTGAAGACATTCGTACTCCCCTAGGTTATAAATGAAAATATCTCTCAAACACATTGGTTCTATCACTTTACTTAGACAGCTGCATTGATATTCTAATATGCTCCAAGCTACTCTACTATCTTGAGACCAGATAAATAGATCAGCAATTTAACTTGTATAGTGTGCTGCATTTTACAAATTATACCCAACATTCATCCATTCAGCACAAATTTATTGAGCCACTATTATGACTCAGGCACTGTGCTAAGGGTTAGATATGACACTAGAGCAAAAAGTTGAAATAGTCCCCAAATTAAAGGAATCTAAAAGGAGAGAAAGGCATTGATCAAATAACAACAGAAATAAATGTAAAATCAGGACTGTGTCCAGGGAGTAGAAAATGAGACTGAAATAGATAACCTAAACATTCAACCCTAAACGATATAAAGAGAACAGAAGAAACACAAAGAAGCAGAGGGAAGAAAAACAATGAGGAGAAGTAAAGTCTAAGGAAATGTAATTCAACATACGACGGGAATATAAACAAAACCAAACTGGTTCTTTGAAAAGATAAATAAAATCTCTGGCAAGATAGATCAAGAAAACAGAGACAAGACAAAGGTAAACAATATTTGAAACAGCATAAAGAACACAGTTACAACAGAGACTTAAAAAGGAAATAAGATTTAAAAAAGGGAATAAGATATAACGAACTTTATGCCAATACATTTGGAAGCATAGAAAAAAGGACAAAACTGATCAAGAAGAAACAGAAATTTGGGTAGACGTAATTACCAAAGAAGTTGAATTAAAAATATAAAATCTTCCCAGATAGAAAGCATCGGGCCTAGACAGTGGTTCAGCAAATCTGCCAAAATTCCAGGATCGATCATTCCAATCTTACAAATTTTTCTAAATAATTGGGAAAAAAAGAACTATCCAAATAAATTATTTTATGAGTCTAGTGTAATTTAATTAAAACAAAAAATTAAACAAGAGCAGTATGAGAACAGAAAAATAAAGAACAATATCTCCCATGAACATAAACACAAAAATCTTAGAGTATAAAATCCAGCAATGTAATAAAATGTTGTATCCCTACTCTTCTTCCACACTGAACCATTCATCAATATTTTTTAATCACTCTTTCCTTACTTTACATTTCAGTAATAATGTCAAATCATGATATTCACACGGATACACCTTACTCTTTCACACCTCTGTGCCTTTCCTGATAATGCTCCCTCTACCTAGACCTGCATGCCTCACTTTTTAAAAACTAGATAACTCCTACATACCTTTCAGAAACCACCATAATCCCTCTCCTTCTGGCCAGATTATTTTCTTATGGTTTAACACATACTAGTTTGTATAAAGTATTTTATTGCGGGTCTTTCCCACAAAGAACCATATGGTTACAAATCATATATTTTCCATCTTTTAACCCTCTGCTATTAATAGTATTTGCCTGGCACATTATAGGTGTCTGGATTGGAGCTAAACCTTTTGAATCAAATTCATTTATAAAGTTTGTGTTTCTACCACATAGTCTGCTAGACTGATAGAGTGACCTTCACTCAATTTTTTAGTATCACCTATAGTTTATACTATCCACATCCTTACATTTCCCAAAAATTTTATATGTAAAATTTGTGTAGTTTTTCTTTACGTGGGCCCCAGTGTGGACCCCAACATGGGGCCTGAACTCACAACTCTAAGATCAAGACCTGAGCTGAGATCGAGTTGGATGCTTAACTGACTGAGCCCCCGAGACACCCCACCATGTGTCGTTTCTTACAGATATCTTTATGTGTTCTTTCAGGCTCCTTTTTACAGTGTTAAGGTGTACAAAGCCATTATTTGATACATGCATATATTGTGAAATGATTACCACAATAGGATTATTTAACACCTCTATCACCTCACATAGTTAATTTTGTGTGTGTGGTGAGAACATTTAAGACCTACTCTCCTACAACTTTCAAGTAGACAATATAGTATTCTTCATTATAGTCACCATGATATCCCCAGAACTTACTCATTTTATTACTGGCAGTTTGTACCCTTTGACCAACATCTTCCCATTCCTCTACAACTTAGTTTCTGATTACCACCGATCTATTCTCTGTATTTATGAATTAGGATATTTTAGATTCTACATGCCAGTGAGATGATCCAGTGTTTGTCTTTCTCCATCTGACTTATTTCACCAGCATGATGCCCTCAAGCATCATCCTTGTTGTCACAAATAACAGTATTTTCTCCTTTTCTACAGCTGAATAGTATTGCATTGTGTATATGAACACCACATTTTCTTTAGGCACTCATCCAGCGATGGACACTTAGGTTGTTTCCATATGTTGGCTATTGTGAATAATACTGCAATGAACATGGGGGTACAGATGTCTCTTCAGGATAGTGACTTCATTTCCTTTAGATATACACCGAGGAGTGGGATTCCTGGGTCATATGACAGGTCTATTTTTATTTTTTGAGGAGCCACCATGTTGTTTTTCTTAGTGGCTGAGTCAGTTTACATTCCTACCGGCAGTGCACGGGGTTCCCTTTCCTCCACATTCTTACCAGCACTTGTCAGGTCTTGTCTTTTTGAAAATAACGGTTCTAACAGGTGTGGCGTGACATCTCATTGTGGTTTTGATTTGTATTTCCCTGATGATGAGTGATGCCAAGCACCTTTTCATGTACTTGGCAGTTTATAAGTACTTTTTGGAAAAAAGTCAGACCCCTCCTGCTCCTTCGCCTGTTTCTTTAGATTATTTAGTTTTGTTGTTGCTGCTGCTGCTGTTGTTGTAGACCTATGGGTTCCTTATATATTTTGGATACTAATCCTTTATCAGATAATGGCTTGTAAATATTGTCTCCCATTCCATAGGTTGCTTTTTAATTTTATTGATGGTTTCCTTTGCTGTAAAACATTTTAGTTTGATATAGTCCCACTTGTTGATTTTTGTTTTTGTTATTTGTGCTTTTGAAGTGTCATATACAAAAAAAAATCATTAGCAAAAACAATGTCAGTGAGCTTTTCACCATGTTTTCTTTTAGGAGTTTTATAGTTGAAGTTCTTACGTTTAAGTCTTTAATCCTTTGCAAGTTAATTTTTATGAGGAGTGTAAGAAAGAGGTCTAATTTCATTATTTTGTAGGTGAATATTCATTTCCCCCAACACTATTTATTGATGAGATTATCTTTCCTCATTGAACACTGTTGGCTCTCTAGTCAAATATTAGTTGACATTATATGCATGGATTTATTTCTGGGTTCTTAATCCTGTGACATTAGTCTATGTGTCTGCTTTTTCATGCAAATATCATACTGTTTTGATTACTGCAGCTTTGTAATATAGTTTGAAGTCAGGAAATGTGATGCCTCCAGCTTTGTTCTTTCTTAAGTTTGCTTTGGCTATTCGGCCCTCTGTGGTTCCACGTGGATTTTAGGATTTTTTTTTTTTCTGTGAAAAACATTGGAGTTTTGATAGTACTTGCAATGAATCTGTTGATGGCTTTGGGTAGTATGGACATTTTAACAATATTAGCTCTTTTGATCCATGAACACAAGATACCTTTTCATTTATTTGTGTTTTCTTCAGCTTCTTCTGATAGTTTCCAGTGTATAGATCTTTCACCTCCTTGATTAAACTTATTTCTAAGTATTTTGGTCTTTTTGCTGCCACTGTAAGTGAGATTGTTTCTTTCTTGGGTAGTTTGTTATTAGCATATAAAAACACAATTGGTGTGTGTGTGTGTGTGTGTGTGTGTATTGATTTTGTAACTTTATTGAATTCATTTATTAGTTCTTTGAGTTTTTGGTGGAGTCTTTAGGGTTTTCTATATATAAGGTTATGTCATCTACAAGCATAGACAATTTTATTTCTTCCTTTTCAATTTGGATCCTTTTAATTTCATTACCTTGCCTGATTTTCTGGCAAGGACTTCCAGTGCTATATTGAATAGGAGTGATGAGGGTGGATACCCTTGCCTTGTTCCTGATATTAGACCTTAGAGGAAAATTTTTCAACCTTTCACCATTGAGTATGACATTAGCTATGGGCATGTCATATATGGCCTTTATTATGTTGAAATACATTCCTTCTGTAGCCACTTTATTGAGTCGTTTTATCATGAAAGGATGTTGAGTTTTCTCAAATGTTTGTTTCTGTTTCTTTTGAGATTATTATATTATTTTTATTTTTATCATTCATCCTATTAATGTGATGTATACATTCATTGAATGGCATATGATGAACCATCCTTGCATCCCAGGAATAAATGCCACTTGATCATGATATATAATCCTTTTAATGTGCTATTGAATTTGACTTGCCAGCATTTTGTTAAGAATTTTGCATCTTTATTCATCAGAAATATTAGTCTGTCCTTTTCTTTTCTCATGGTGTCCTTATCTGGCTTTGGTATCAGGGTAATGTTGGCCTCACAAAATGAGTTTGGGAGTGTTTCCTCCTCTTCTGTTTTTTGTAAAAACGTAAGCTGGATTGGCGTTAACTCTGTCTCAGCAGTTTCAAAGGGTACTGACTTGCTTCCCTATTCTGTCAGCCATAGGATATATGTACTCCATTAGCCATCCAGCATTTCTGGCCAAGCTTCCTAGTTAGGTGGGCCTGGAGGCTACACTAAGCAGTTGGGCAGAGCCAGACTTGTTATGTATGGATCTAGAATGGACTCTGAGGTCAGAACAGACCTGTGTTGGCGACCTACAGCAGGCACAACTGCCAACCAAGGAACCCAGCCAGACAGAGCCATCCATCTTTATCCTTAAGGTTTTGTCACTTTTCTTATCTACCCCAAATCATGGTATCTACACTCCATTCCTGTATCAAACTTGATTTTAGAATTCTGCCCTTTTAGCTCAATTCAGCAATTCAGGCAATATTTTTAGGAGGTTCCTTTTTTTAAGTTTTCATTTTAATTCCAGTTAGTTAACCTACAGTGTTATATTAGTTTCAGGTGTACAATACAGTGATTCAACACTTCCATACATCACCCGGTGTTCGTCACAAGTGCTATTTAACCCATCCCTCCACCCACCTCTTCTCTGTTAGCCATCACTTTGTTCACTACAGTTAAGAGTCTGTTTCTTAATTTGTCTCTCTCTCTCTCTTTCCCTTTGTTCGTTTGTTCTGTTTCTTAAATTCCACATATGAGTGTAATCATATGGTATTTGCCTTTCTCTGACTTATTTTGCTTAGCATTATGCTTTCTAGCTCCATCTGTGTTGTTGCAAATGGCAAGATTTCATTCTTTTTATGGCTCAGTAATATTCCATTTCTCACATCTTCTTTATCCATTCATCAATCTATGAACACTTGGGCTGCTTCCATATTTTAGCTATTATAAATAATGCTGCTGTAAACATAAGGATGCATGTATCCCATTGAATTACTGTTTTCATATTTTGGGTAAATATCCAGTAGTGTGATTGCTGGATCATGGGGTAGATCTAGTTTTGACAAGTTTCCAGAGTGGTTTCCAGTTTGCATTGCTACCAGCAGTGCATGAGGGTTCCTTTTTCTCCACATCCTCATCAACGCCTGTTGTTTCTTGTGTTGTTCATTTTAACCATTGTGACAGGTGTGAGGTGATATCTCATTGTGGTTTAGGATGACCTGATGGCTTTCCAGTTGCATTCTTGTCATGGACAAGGTGAGCCAGCGGTCCTCCTACCTTGCTGCCATCTTCTCTCTGGGAGGTTCCTTTTATAAGTCTTATTTAGTGCCTGTGGAACTTACCCATTTGGCTTCTACCACACTTGCAATGCCAAATTCTTCTGAATTTCCTAATTCTGCTCTCCTAAAATTCCACCTTCTATCTCAGCTCCAAAGCTATTGCGTCATCTCCCTCGTCCAGTCAGGCGCTGGGTCCTGTCCATTCTTTCAAATTTGCCATCCTCACTCATGCGTTTTCCTCCTGCCCTTCTCTTTGCTACTAACCACATCTGAGCCCTCATCGCTTCGTGCCACAGGTGTCTCACTAGCTTCCTGCAATGACTCCTTTAACCTCTTTGCTGAGAGTTCAAAGTGCAGATAACTGTAGATTTACTTCCTGAAACATCTGAACTTTAACTGGATCACATTGCAGCTCCCGCACCACCCAAATACTTTTGGTCGCTCCCCCTTCCAGAAAGTTAAAAGTTTAACTCTTTAACTTGACGTATCAGGCTTTTAAAAATCTGACCACAGTCTAACTGTTCAGTCTCTGGAACCATCACTCAAGAATTATTTCCCAAATCAGATGCGTGAATTACTGGTCTCTAAATATGCATTTTACTTTTCTATCTTTCTGCCTTTTCCATGCCATGTCACCGCTAGAATGCCCCACCCCTCTTCCCCACCTCCCTTTACCTTTAAGAATTTGAAACATACTCCTAAGCCCAGTATGAATTATTGACTGGATAGCTGTGCTGCCCTTTTGTTTGTGTGTATGTGTATATGTTTTCTCTTCTCAGCTAGACTATAAGCTTCTTGAGAGAAGAAACTATATCCACAGTCTACCATAATATGACACAAATATGGTGCTTAGTTAATACTAAATTGATGTCACATCCCAGAACAATATAAACTTATTCAGACATTTGCTCAGGCAAATATTTGTATCACTAATTGTGTGACCATGGCTTCCTTTGAACATTACAAATTCAGATTTTTCTGTTTGTTTTACTAAAAGCCCTTATAACCGTAGAGCATAGAATAAGATTTTGCTGCTTGACTATATAAAGCAAATAATTTACTATATATATATATATATATATATATATGGTATATATGTATATATATATATGGTATATATGTATATATATATATGGTATACCATATATGGTGTGTATATATATATATATGGTATATATGTATATATATATATGGTATACACACACACACAACACATAGGACTTTCAATGGACTCTTCCAAGAAAGATAGCAAAAAATATGATTGTTTGTATTAATCAAGATCATTCCAGTTGAAAATAAGAGACATCTAGCTTACAATTAGCTTAAGCAAAAAGGACAATGTATTGGCTCATGGAATTGAGAAAATCATGGGCAAATCTAGTTTTAGTAACAGCTCCAGAAGATTCACTGGTATTAAAAAGTCTTATTCTCCTTTTTCTGAGTGTTCCCCTTATTCCCTACAGCTGCAGATAAGCCAGCTATATGTGGTAAAGGTAATGCTAACTACAATTTCAATTTCACATTACATTGCCAAACTGGCAACCGCAATTCAAGAAGAATCTGTCTAGGGGTGGCTGGGTGGCTCAGTCAGTTAAGCATCAGACTCTTGGTTTCAGCTCGCGTCATCATCTCACGTTTCATGAGTTTGAGCCCCACATCGGGTTCTGCCCTGGCAGTGTGGAGCCTGCCTGCAATTTGTCTCTCTCTGTGCCTTCCCTGCTCTCCCTCTCTCTCTCTCTCTCTCAAAATAAATAAATAAACATAAAAAAAGAAGAATCTTTCTCAACCTCTCTCTCTCAATCTCTCTCACTCTCCATAAGGTTAGAGAAAGTTCAGGAACAACTTTTGAACCCTAAATAGGTCATATACCTATTTTAGTAAAGTCACTGGGCCAGAAAGAACACCTGAGAATAATTCAGCCTGAGCCTGAGTTCACGCCTGTGGCCAAGGTGGTAGCCAGATATATTGACTGTGTTTCCAAGACCACATGGTACTGAGGAAAGATAAGGATCAGCTGCTTTGCTCAAAAAAAATAAATAAAAAGATAACAAAGGTAATCATTTCTCCATTTAAGTCAGGGAGATCCTTTGGGTTCTGAATCATCTGGATTGACTTTAAATTCTGAGGTGTTAGTTCATCCAATTATCCTCAAATATTTGTTGTACACCTATGATGTATCAGGCACTCTGTTAGACACTGTTGAGGATACAAAGATTATTGGCTTTGGGAAGCCTGGGTGGCTCAGTCAGTTGAGCATCTGACTTCGGCTCAGGTCATGATCTCATGGTCTGTGAGTTTGAGCCCGGCATCGGGCTCTGTGCTGACAGCTCAGAGCCTGGAGCCTGCTTCAGATTCTGTGTCTCCTCCCTCTCTATGCCTCTCCCCGACTCACATTCTATCTCTCTTTCTCAAAAATAAATACACATTAAAAACATTTTAAAAAAATCATTACTTTTGATTTACAGGAGGGAGAAATGTAATATATGTAATTCTGAGCCAAAGTAGGATATGGTATATGTCATAAAAAGTCATAAAAGTAGGACCAAAGATAAAGATTTAGGAATCATACGTATAGAGGCAATAATGAAAGCACTGTAAACAAATGACCTGAAATTTTGAGAGAGAGATAAAGATAGAAGAGAAATGAAGAGTAAAGAGAGAAAGAAGTTAGAATAAAATTTTATATCCCTATTCAAGTTGTATTCCATAGAATGTGAGCTCCGTAAGAGTAAAACTTTAATCTTGCTTTGAGCAACACAAATACTACTAATAGAGAAAATAACAATGTTAATACTAAATAATATTTATTGAGTATTTATCATGTTAGGCATTATGCTAATTTTCCCACTCATTCCCTCAAAACAATCTTATGAATTAGATATTATTCTCAACACCCCCATTTTATGGATGAGAACCCTGAGACGTAGAAATGTCCAGTAATCTGCTTAAGCAAGGTAGACTTGAGTTCTTACCAAGTTCAGAATGTAACCTCTTAATCTACATATTATAGCAAACATTTTCAAAGACTACATCTTCTCATGTGAGTCAAGGAACGGATTCCATATAAATTACCCAGAAACGGTGTTCTTTGAGTGTTAGTTACGCTCATGTGATCTCAGCTTCTTGCCCAATGTCAATCCCAACAACATTCTCTGCTTAGAATCATCCAGCAGACTAAAATAATCCAGACACCCTGATGTTTGAGAGGAGAGTGAATGGGAAGACCAGAGAAAAAACACAGTTATTACATGGTGGAGGCTTTTGGCTTTGTACGAGCAAAATAAAACTCAGGGAGACTGTTACGGACTGAATTGTGTCACTCCAAAATTAATATGTTGAGATCCTCACTTCAAGCATCTAAGGATGTAACTTTATTTGGAAATAAAGCCTTCACAGAGATAATCAAGTGAGAACACACTTGACCAGATTGGGCTCCAATCCAGTATACCTGGTGTACTTACACCGATGGGAAATTTGGACACATTAGCATTCAGAGAGGAAAGACTACATAAAGAGATACAAAGGAGAACACTACATAAAGATGAAAGCAGGTATTGAAAGTGATGTATCTATAAGGCAAGAAATATTAAAGATTGCCAGAAAACCACCAGAAGCTAGGAGAGAGGCCTGGAACAGATTCTCCCTCACAGCCCTCGAGAGGAACCAACCCTGGCAGCACCTTGATCTTGAACTTCTACCCTCCAGAATTGTAAGACAATAAATTCCTACTGTTTAAGCCACCCAGTTTGTGGTGCTTTGTTACATCAGTCCTCGGAAATTAATACATGTATCTTCAAGAAATGGGATAAATCTGAGCCTCTTGCAAATGAATAAAGCAATCCCCAATACTTTCTTTCATGGGGGTGCCATGTTAATAAAGCCAGTTCGCAATGAAACTAGCTGGGTCAAACTTCCACCTGTGATTTTATACCCTCATGGGGAACATTTGAGATTAATTTGACGTAAATATTACATTTCTGTGCTTTCTAATTTGTTGCCATCATTTGCTAAAAGAAGGTTAATATTTTTTCTGAAAAGAATGCTTTTCTTTCTGCCAGAAATCGGGCACCTGATTCGTAAGTGATCATTTACATTTTTCGTTCTGGGCTTCTAGACACATCTGGATATTCATAACTGCTTGTTTACCCATTAGTTCATAGGCCAAATTCACGTTAAAATATTCTCAAATATCAGAAAATGTTTTTTATTTTAATAAAAGTCAACAGCTCATCTACTAGCTAATTTTAAGGGGTCTGGCAGGAAGCATGGCGGAAGATCCTTATCTGAGGTTTTGTGAAGAAGATAAAACATGGCATCAATCATAGTTGGGATCTGCATTCACAGCCACATTCCCAAAGAGTACACACAACTAAAAGTTTAAATATTTACTATGTTCTTGAGTAAACTGAGAATGTGTGTAAACTATATCAATGTTGAACATCACAGTTCCCTTAGGGAAAATGTCATACACAAATGTGCCCCTGTAGGCTTATTTTTCCAGACTGGTGGCTTGAGGGACATTATGAGCTCACAGAATGGTCACTCCTGTGTGCCATCAGAGAGAAAAGCATGACTTTTAGCAAAATCTAACAGAGTCACTGACCCTGTTCCTGGACCTGATACGTTTCCTTACTCCCTTTCCACCTTGCTCCTTCTTTCCTTCCTTCCTTTTCAGTATAAATATTTTGTTTTCTATTAGAGTAATGCATGTTTGGAGTTGTAAAGGACCCCATTGTTTTGCACACAGGACTATCAAAATGAAGGAGCACTGTGAGGTAGGCAACCTGTTTCTAATTTTTTCAATTCTGAGTATGAACTTGGCAGTATAACATATTGGTTGGATGCTGATTTCAAAGTCAAATAGCCCTTGTTTTAAACTGACAAGTCCTCTTATTAGCTGTATAGAACTTTGGTAGTAGTACTTAGCCACTCTATGCTTCCTCACCTATAAATTAAGGAACACCATTGTACCTCCATCATATGGTCTGAGAACAAAACAAAACAAAACAAACAAAAAAAGGTGACACCTGAAGAACAGATAGCAGAGGAATAACCACTTGGTGAATATTTAATAAATGTGAGCTAATAATCATGCTCATAAGGAAAACTAATGGTATGGCATTCTGGAAAGGTCAAAACTATGGCAATGGTAAAAAGAGCAATGGTTTCCAGGGAGTTGGGAGAGGGTGAGTGTTAGGTGAGGGTTGAATACATGAAACCCCTTTTGGAAGGTGGTAAAACTATTCTGTATGATACTGCAATGGTGAATATATGACACTATGTGTGTCAAGATCCTTAGAACATTCTAGCATAAAGAGTGAACCTTACTTTATGCCAAATTAAAAAAAAAACTTTTTTTCCATCACATGATGGACTGTAGAATGTGATAAAACTAACTTTATTACAAATGTAAGAAATAAACCTAACCATATTGCAAATATATAAAGCAACCTTACCTGAAGGGGTTGGAGGGAAAAGATGACCTAAGTAATTTTGGATATGAATGGAATCTGCAAACTAAAGGCAAAATAGACTATATATTAGCACTGTGTTCAGGTGAATAAAGTTGTTTGTTATGGGGATACAGTTAATTTTGTTACTGCTGTACATAAACACTGGAATTAAGTAATGGGGTGCTGGATGCTGGGAGCCAGGTCACTGAGTATTGCAGAGAAAGATTACAAAGAGCAAGGGAGGAGGCTAGAATGAGTCATGTGATAACGGATTAGAGTTGGAGACATCAGTATGAATTCATGTCTAGCTTAATGTAGACACAGGTGATTACACATACAATAATTTTAGATATGTGTATATGAACAGGCTGATATCCATACATGGAACTCCTTGCTCTGTCAGTGGAAAGAGCCTAGAAGTAATGACACCTCAGTACCAACAACCACACCTACCACCTAGATCATTCCTTTCCTTTCCTTTCCTTTCCTTTCCTTTCCTTTCCTTTCCTTTCCTTTCCTTTCTTTCTTTCTTTCTTTCTTTCTTTCTTTCTTTCTTTCTTTCTTTCTTTCTTTCTTTTTTGAGATAGAGATAGAGAGAGAGAGAGAATCTTAAGCAGGCTGCACACCCCGTGCAGAATCAATCTCACTGATCATGAAATCATGACCTGAGCCAAAATCAAGAGTTGGACACTTAACCAACTGAGCCAGGTTGCCCCTAAATCTTGTTTTCTAATACCATTTTTCAATAAAGAGAATCAGGGCTCCTTGGAGAAAGGGCCAGTTCTAGGACTGGAGCAGTAAATATATAAGATGATCTCGGAGCATCTTACAGTGCCAGAAAGTAAGGAAACACTTTAAAAAAAAATGATGGTGTACACAAAGGACATAGTAGACAATTAAAAGGGCCCCCAATGGTCAAAGCTGCAAAATTTGAGCAACACAATAAATAAAGTAGAATTGTCTTATAATCCAAAATAAAAAACAAATTTTTTATTCCATACTGATACAGATAAATAATTGAACAAATAATAAATAAGGGAGAATAAACAAATCTTCCACACAGAAGAATTCTAAATAATTCGTGTACGTACTCTGCTCTCAAGGACATAAAGCATAAGTACCCACGGTGACTTCCTTCCGTACAGTGCAATATAGATAAAAGGAAAAAGAGTAACTTTATAGTGGATAAACCTCACAATCACCAGTTCAGTCAGATGGTCAAGGGAAACATCAACAGTGATAAGTCATGTGGATAGTATGTATTCTTGACATGTGATGAAAATGGCACTCTACCTGTGTGGTCTTCCTCCCAAAAACCTATAACCCCAGTCTAATCATGAGAGAAAAATCAGGCAAATACCAACTGAAGAACATTGTACAGGACTGTGCAACATCAACCAGTATTTTTCTAAACTGTCAAGGTCATCTAAAACAAGGAAAGTTTGATAAACTATCATAGCCAAGAGGAGCCTAAGGACACATGGGGACTAAATGTCTATCCTGGGGGAGACCCTCACACAGAAAAGGACATTAGATAAAAAAATCAAAGAAATTAAAATAAACGATAGACTTTAGTTAAAATAACCTATCAATATTGATTCAACAATTGCAAACAAATGTAATATAAACGTATAAATATAAGACATTAATAATAAGAAAAATAGGTATGGGATATATGGGGATGCTGTACTCTCTTAAATTCATTTAAGATTTCAAATTTATTTTAAAAAGAAAAAATATAAAGGCAGAACTATTATATTAAACCTAAAAATATTAACCAGTATTACTAAGTATTACTATTTTTAATTGGTAAATAATTAGCACAAGAAATACCTGACAACTACTAGGACATTATTAAACTTAAATATTTTTAACCATTGCTCTAAGTAACCCTGATCTAATTCTTATACTTTATTCAACTCATTGAATATCTTCTTAAAATTAGACCTTCCTTGAACTTGATCCAGTACGTTCAACAACTTTACCACCCACTTCAATTTGCCTACAAGGAAATCTTGTGGATATCAGTGACTATTTTATTTTATTTTATTTTATTTTATTTATTTTAGAGTGTGTGTGTGTGTGTGTGTGTGTGTGTGTGAGCAGGGGAGAGGGGCACAGGGAGAGAAAGAAAGAATCCCAAGCAGATTCCATGCTCAGCGTGGAGCCCAATGCAGAACTCGATCCCACAACCTTGGGATCATGATGTAAACCGAAATCAACAGTCGGAGGCTCAACTGATTGAGCCACCCAGGCACCCCGTCTGTACTTTTATATTCAATCATCAATTCCTAGCGTTTTAAATGCTCCATTATTTATAGATCAAAGGATAAGTTGCCCTTTTTTAATCAGTGAAAAACCACCCAAAAAGTTAGGGGTCAGTCACAAATTCCATTGACCTACTAGCCACACAAATCCATTCATGATTAGTTTTCCTAATAAAAGTAGATTTTACAACATTTGTGTCTCCTGTGTTTAATTCTTTGCTTCTGAAGTCTAATTTACATATATAGCTTTAAGTAAATCCTCTTCTAACAAACTTCACTATGCATAGTAGATTTTATGTAGCACTTTTTTCTTTTAAAAGTGTGAAGGTACTAATGCAAGCTACAATAGCAATAACTAAAAGACATATTTAAGCAAAATGACTTTTTTTTTCTTTTTTTTTTCCTTTTTTAAAAATTCATTTATTTTGAGAGAGAGAGACAGAGATAGAGCATGAGCGAGGGAGGGGCAGAGAGAGAGAGGGAGACAGAATCCAAAGCAGGATCCAGGCTCTGAGCTACCAGCACAGAGCCCGATGCAGGGCTTGAACTCATGAACCATGAGATCATGACCTGAGCCAAAGTTGGACACTTAACCAACTGAGCTATCCAGGCGCCCGTAAGCAAAATGAATTTTAAAACAGTCATATAATAGTCTCCTGTATACTTCCAGAAAGCTGCCCCTTCCCTCGGTACAACATAGAAATGCACATCTCTGGGGGGGGGGGGCCTGGGTGGCTCAGTCAATTAAACATCAGACTCTTGATTTTGGCTCAGGTCATGATCTCATGTTTCTTGAGTTCAAGCCACTGTGTTGGGCTCTGTGCTGAGAGCACAGAGCATGCTTGGGATTCTCTCTCTTCCCAAGCCCTGCATTTGTGCATGCACACACACACACTCTCTCTCTCTCTTTCAAAATAAATAAATAAAAATTTAACAAAAGTATTTTGAAGAAATACACATCTCTGAATCAGTCTTTTTTGAAGACTGTGCTTTGGTGGCTTGAAGGTAAATAATGAAAAGAAATAGTATAGACAGTTGAATCCCCACCATCACATAATGTCATGCCATAAATCTCCCAGTTAACATTCTCGGAACTTGCATATCTAGATCTGATATGAGCATGATATAAGCATAATTCAGAATTTTATGGTTCTTTACAAGTTCCTAAAACACATAGTGACAATGGCCTTTGATTCAGAGGGAACATGTGGAAATACAGATTAAAGGAGACTAAGAAATCCTACCACTTCTCAAAGTGCTCAAAACCATTAAGCTCAAAGCCAACTCATTTACTCCTGAGCTCAGTGGGCTTTTGCCCCAAATCAAATGTCTCCATGTACATACCACCCTGAGCCAACTTTAACCTACATTTGAAGGATATGGACCATTATTTTATCCAGTATGGGTATTCCCTTCGCTCATCTTAGTGAAGCATGAAGTGATGTGGTAACTTGGTGATCGACTCAGTGCTCCTGACTGCAGAGTGTGGGTTCTAAAGGAAATGGAAAAAGCAAGCACAGCCAACTTATATACCTTACAATTCGTTACTATATTTCATAATTCATAAACCTTACAAAACTTTATGCACCTGAAATTTGGATTTGGGGTCTATGTTGAGTGTGTGAGTGAGCATGTGTATGGGTGTGTGTGCGTGTGTGTGTGTGTGTGTGTGTGTGTGTGTGTGTTGGGCTGCATTTTTATGCATCTAAAAGTCAGTTAAAAAATAAGAAGAAGTTACACTATAATATGATACTCAAACTCTTTCAACTATAGTACTTGTGACCATAGCCAGGTGTATTTTATCAAATCACCTGGACTTAAATTGAGATATATATTTTTTTCATTTATTTAAATTCACATTAGTTAACATACAGTGTAGTCTTGGCTTTAGGAAAGAACCCAGTGATTCATCTCTTACATGTAACACCCTACTGCTTATCCCATCAGGTGCCCTTTTCAGTGACCATCACCCATTTCACTCATTCCCCTACCCATCTCTCCTCTAGCAACCCTCAGTTTTTTCTCTGTATTTAAGAGTCTCTTACGGTTTGCCACCCTTTCTGTTTTTATCTTATTTTTCCTTCACTTCCCCTATGTTTATCTGTTGAATTTCTCAAATTCTACATATGAGTGAAATCATATGATATCTGTCCTTCTCTGACTAACTTATTTCTCTTAGCATAATATCCTCTAGTTCCATCCATGTATCTGCAATGGCAAGATTTCTTTCTTTTTCATTGCTGTGTAGTATTTCATTGTGTGTGTGTGTGCGTGTGTGTGTGCATATATATACCGCATCTTCTTTATCCATTCATAAGTTGTTGGATACTTGGTTTCTTTCAATAATTTGGCTATTGTTAATAGTGCTACTATAAACATTGGGGTGCATGTGTCCCTTCGAAACAGCACACCTATACCCCTTGGATAAATACCTAGTAGTGCAATTGCTGGGTCATAGAGTAGTTCTATTTTTAATTTTTTGAGGAAACTCCATACTGTTTTCCAGAGTGGCTGCACCAGCTTGCATTCCCAACAACAATGCAGAAGGGTTCCCCTTTCTCTGCATCCTCGCCAACATTTGTTGTTTCCCGAACTGTTAATTTTAGCCATTCTGACAGGTGTGAGGTAGTATCTCATAGTGATTTTGATTTGTATTTCCCTGATCAGGAATGATGTTGCGCATGTTTTCATGTGTCTGTTAGCCATCTGGATGTCTCCTTTGGAAGTGCCTATTCATGTCTTCTGCCCATTTCTTCACTGGATTATTTGTTTTTTGGGTGTTGAGTTTGATAAGTTCTTTATAGATTTTGGATACTAACCCTTTTTCCAATATGTCATTTGCAAATATCACCTCCCATTCTGTTGGTTGCCTTTTGGTTTTGTTGATTGTTTCCTTCGCTGTGCAGAAGGTTTTTATCTTGATGCTGGCCCATTTGGATTTAAATGTAAAAACAAGGTTACACACATGACAGATGCTGGACACCCCTGGAACCATAAAGCAATGTGGTATAGAAGACAACATAGTTATTTAAGTCTTGCCTCACTTCCAATTCTGGAAGCTGGCTTGAGTATATAACCAAACCAAAGAATCTGGATTGGCTCTGGCCTCAGGTATCTTGTTCTATTCCACAGAGACCTCGTAAATCTTACTTCATCACTGGTCATCTTCAGTCTCTGTAGGGGTAAGATTATCTTATAGTCAAACCTCAGAAATGGGTCTTCCCTGGGGCAGACTGAGCAGTCCAAGCAATTTAACACCTCCACTTTCCCAACCATACCAGACCTAATCTAAAATTAACCTGTACATACAAAGTGATCCAAATCTGGTGTCTGAATACAGAAAGACTCTGATCAGATGGCATTTGAAATTGAGACCCACTGAAGTCATATTATACATGACCACTCTTTTATAATGCAGTTCTGAGATTGGGTTTCTCAGGGAGTAAGCTTGAAATGGATATTTATGGATTTTTTAAATATAATTTATTGTCAAATTGGTTAACATACAGTGTGTAAAATGTGCTCTTGGTTTTTTGGGGTAGATTCCCGTGATTCATCGCTTACATACAACACCCAGTGCTCATCCCAACAAGTGCCCTCCTCAATGCCCATCACCCATTTTCCCATTGCCCCCCACTCTCCTATCAACCCTCAATTTGTTCTCTGTATTTAAGAGTCTCTTATGGTCCCTCTCTGTAACTCTTTTTCCCCCTTCCCTTCCCCCATGTTCTTCTGTTAAGTTTCTCAAGATCTACATGAGTGAAAATCTATATCTGTCCTTCTCTGACTTATTTCCCTCAGCATAATACCTTCCAAATTATGGATATTTATGGATTTAGGTCTTACCTCCATACCTTTGCAGGCATTTTTTTTTCCCCAATCTTTTTTCCTCTGTCTCCTGATCTAATCTTCCTCTCTTCCTACCTCTGTGTTTACAGGTCACTCTCCTTTTTCTCTCTCCTTTCCCCTTTTCCCTGTATCTTTCATTTTGCTCTCTTTCTGCCCCTCCCCCCCAACAGATCTGTTGCATCCTCTCTACAACGTCTTCCTTGACTTCTTAACAATGTGTCCACCTGGCCCATTGCTGCCGCTGGAGTCTCAGCTCCAAGCTTCCCCTATTTCTCTCCTACTGTAATGCAAACTGAAGCACAACTCTTCGTATTGCTTGTGGAATTTAATAAATGCAGTCTTATATTTGCTTCTCTAAATGTCATTCTGCACTTACTTTAGTCTCTTCAGTTCTCTTTCTATGGCTATTCCCAGGGAAAAAAATGAGCTATGCCATGTTATACCACATAACTAATATGTAAATATTTGAAAAATGTTTACTTATTTTAATTCTCCTGAATATATGTGACTCTTTTTTTTCTTTTTTTTTTTTTTTTGAGAGAGAGAGAGGGTGCAAGGGAGCAAAGGGGACAGAGAGAAAGAGAGAATCCCATTTATGGGCCAAGAAAGAGAGGCACAAAGAGAGAGAGAGAGAGAGAGAGAGAGAGAGAGAGAGAGAGAAGCGGGGCTCACTCGCAGTGGGGCTCATGCTCACCTGGAACAGAGCAGGACACAAGGTCACCCGAAGCGGGGCTCGAGCTCATCTGACCTTTAAAACACAACACTGAGTTTTACATTTGGAGAAAGTGTGTGGTCCGGTTAGAGATGAAATTTGACTCTGATCTTTTCTGAAGTGACGTTTTAGAATTGATACGTAATGGAAATGAACTTTCTTCAGTGTATGCTTTTAATGCAATCTCATTAATGTGTTTTGATTATTTTTTCTATGATAATAGTGTGCAATTATCTACACTTATTATTAAGACCATCTTAATAGAACTTTTATTAAAACTAGAAAGGCTTAGACATAATAATAAAACACGTTGAAAATACTTATTTTTAGTGACAGCCTTATAAAGAACATACTTTTCTTTAGAAAGGAACACTGTACGTAATTATTTTACATTCATTTCATTCTAACAAAATCAAAGTACATTTTATAAATTAATATGTAAACTAACACATTCTAGTGGGTTATTTCTAAATTTAGTTTCGATTTTCTTAAATGAAACTATAAGTTTGAAACTCTCAAGTTCAAGAAATGACTTGAAAAAGACTGAGTGAAGATGAGAAAGACCCAATTCTTTTCCTAATGGCAAACATTTAAGCAATGCCAAATGAGACTCACTGTAAAGGCATTTCCCCCCCATTTTAGTCTCATTGCAGAAATATGGTAAAGACTTGCCCATTTATCTGGGAAAACATACAGTGACAAGACACATCCTCAAGCTGATGAAACTCTTCCACGTTTAGATGGTATTACTACTGACATTATTCTTGAGCCAGCCAGCCTTCCTTTGTACGCTCATGTAGAGTGTCCTATCTTGCTGACAGCTTTGACCTGTTGGAGCTTATATTTGACCTTGTAGCCTGAACAAAAGGTTTTTTTTTTCTTAAAACGGAATAGACCTTTGTCTTCTGAATTTAAGGACACGCAAGCCCATTTTCCAGGAAACAAATTATTGCAAAGAGGAAGCTGTAGGTGAGAAGGGTCCATGGTGAGACAGAAGCACCGTGGAGTCCTCAGGATGGGACAGAGATCTGGGTGAAACTAACATCATCCACTGGGTATGTATTTCCTTCCACACCAGTGCTTCAAGGGGTCATTTTAGGACAAACTGAAATGTTAGAGATTATTTTCACTACGTTCTCAGGAAAAAGCCTACTCAGTCCTTTCCACTTGACTCTTCTGGCGTAACTTCTTTGTGCCTCCTTCTCCTTGCCTCAAAAATGGGAATAATAAGATCAAGCTCATAGGGTTGTTTTAGGGATTGAGTTACCTAATTCAGTTGAAACACTTAAACTTGTACCTGAAACACCTTACTCGTTTGGTTAATGATAGTTATTGCTATTGCTGCTACTGTTGCTGCTGTTATGGTAGTTAACAGTTTCAAATGCAGATAGGGCACCACATACATTGCTGTAGGGCGTAATAGAATTTCTATGTCTGAAACCTATAAGCAAGCTAGGTGCTAGAAACATGCAAGTTTGCCATGTTTTTCCTCAGAGCATTGTGACATACGTTTCATAATTAAGCACATCTTTGTCCACCTCTAATTACCCAGAAAAAAAAAAACTTGTAAGTCTAGTTTGATTTAATATATTTTAGACAACTATGTTTGAAAATGCTTTGAAGATCAAAGAAGATAGAACCATTAGAGAAGATTAAGGAAAACTATGTCCACTTTGGTAAATTGTTTACAGAATGGCTGGCAATATGCTTCTCTGCCCTTGAGGAGTTCCCTCCAGTGAGTACTCTGGGTCTGGCTACGGGACTTGCTTTGGCCAGTGGAATAATAGCAAATGTGATTCAAGTAGCAGAATGAAAGATGCCTATATTAAGGTTCTCCAGACAAACAAGACTGATATTTTTTTATATTATATAAAATGTATTAATATATATAATTATATTAATATATAATGTGTGTTAATATTATATTTAAAATACTATATTTTAATGTTAGAATATTAATATAAAACAATGTATAGGTATATATTTGTAACTTAACATATTATATAATATTACTTATATACGTAAAACTTATCAGCTCTGTTTCCTTCTACATATGTAGATTATATATATATACAACATGTAATCTATATGTAAGATATAATCTAAAGCAAGATTTATTGTGTGGAGTTGATTCACATGATTATGGAGGCAGAGAAGTCTCATGATGTTCAGTCAGCAAGCTGGGGTCCCAGGAGAGCTGATGGTGTTAAGTTCCAGCCCAAGAGTGGAAGACTGATGTCCTAGCTTGAAAATAGGCAGGGAGAACAAATTCTCACCTAACCTGCTTCCTGTTCTATTCAGGCATCCAACAAATTGAATGAGGCCCACCCACTTTGGGGAGGGCAATCTGCTTTACTTAGTCTACTGATCTAAATGTTAGTCTCATCCAAGAACACTCTCACAGACACACCCAGAATTATGTTTAACCAAATATCTGGAAGCCCATAGTCACACCAGGCTGGCCCATAAAACTGACATCATGGTGCTCATACAGTGGCTTCCTCTCTTGCTGCTGGACTCTTCCTCCATCATGTGAAGAAGCCCAGGTTAGCCTGCTGGAGGCTGAGAGTCCACAGGCAGAGAGACCACATGGCTAGCTGTCTCACTTGTGGTCCAAATATTTGAATGAGTTCTACCCTAGTCCAGACAGATTATAATCTATAGTCAAAAGAACAATTCACCCACTCACAGAAGCATGAGAAATAATAGTTTAATATTTAAATCATTAAGTTTTGGAATAGTTTTTTATATAGCAAAAGTAAGCTGATTTGATAATTGAACTTGATGTGATAATTGAAAAAAAGTTGATGTTACTCCTAAAACCAAGGCCATATTATAACCCGTGCTTAATTAATTTTAGTCAAATTATATCCTATACATGTTTCCTATATAGAGAAATTTTAAAATATATAAACAATTTTGATTCTTTGTTATTAGCATCTAAGGAATTATACAAACATTTTTTAAATAACCGATTAGGGGCCCCTGGGTGGCTCAGTATTAAGCGTCTGACTTCAGCCCAGGTCCTGATCTCACGGTTCCTGAGTCCTGGCCCTACATCAGGCTCTGTGCTGACAGCTCAGAGCCTGAAGCCTTCTTCAGACTGTGTTTCCCTCTCTCTCTGCCCCTCTCTTGCTCACGCTCTCTCTCTCTCAAAAATAAACATTAAAATAAAAATTTTAAATACAGATCAAATTTTAAAAATTGTAGTTGAGTAGGCACAATTATAGTGTGAATCTCAAGACTAAGTTTTAAAAAATGGCAAAAAGCAAATTAAATATTATGTGAGTATTGAAAATATTGGAAATACCATTCCAGTTCTAAAATGATCTAAACATTAATTTCAACCACCTTCAATGTCAAAGAGTAAAAATCGTTGGCAAAACAATGCATGTGCCATAAAATTTACTATTTTTAAGTTGTACAATTCAATGGATTCTAGAACATTCAGAGTTGTGCAACCATCACTGCTACCAAATATCAGGATATTTTTGTCACGCCAAAAAGAAACCCTGTCCCTGTCAATAGTCACTCCCCATTCTCCTTCTTCCCTAGTCCCTGCCAAACACTAAACTGCTCTCTGTCACAGTGGATTTGCACATTTTGGACATTCCACCTAAGCACAATTACACACCACCTGTGGCCTTTTATGTCAGGCTTCCACTATTTAGCCTAGTGTTCAAGTTCATCCATATTGTAGCATTTATCAGTACTTTACTTCTTTTTATTGGTAAATAATGTTGTATGGATATACCACAGTTGGCTTATCCATTCATTAGTTGATGAGCATTTAGGTTGTTTCCATTCTTTTGACTATTATAAATAATACTGCTATAAATATTTGAGTACAACTTTGTGTATAAATGTATGTCTCAGTTCTCTTGTATATACACCTAGAAGTGAAAGCTCTGGGTCATATGGAAACTCTATATTCAACATTTTGAGGACCCGTCAAACTATTTTACATTTTAATCAGGGATGTATGAGAGTTCTAATTTCTTCTTATCCTCAACAACTTGTTATTTTCCTTTATTAAAAATGTTATATAGCCATCCCAGTTGGTGCAAAGTAATATCTCATTTTGGTTCTGACTTGCATTCCACTGATAACTCATGGGTTGAACATCTTTCTATATGCTAAGTTTTCATCTTCATTGAAGAAATATCTGTTCAAATCCTTGCCTATATTTTAATTGGAATATTTGTCTTTTTATTGTTGAGTTGTAAGTGTTCTTTATATATTCTAGATACAAGATCTTTATCAGATATTTAATGTGCAAATATTTTATCCCATTTTGTGGGTCTTTTTTTTCACTTTTTTGATAATATCATTTGAAACACAAATTTTTGTGTACTTCATTTTGATGAAGTACGTTTGTCTATTTCTTTCTTGTGTTGCTCGTGCTTTTGGGGTCATATTTTACAAACAATTGTTTAAACCAAGGTCACAGATATTTACTCCTGTTTTCTATCTAAGACTTCTGTCATTTTAGTTGTTATGTATAGGTTTAATGCATTTTGAGCTAACATTGTAGATGGTAGAGGCAGGGTCCCACTTCACTCTTTTGTATATGAATATGCAGATGTACCAATGTCATTTGCTAAAAACACTATTCTTTCCTCATTGAATTGTCACGGCTCCCTTGTCAAAAGTTAGTTGACCATAGATGTCTTGGTTTATTTCTGGACTCTTGGGTTGAATATTATGTGATCTATATGTCTATCTTTATGCCAGTACCATCCTGACTTGATTACTGTAGTAAGTTTTGAAATCTGAAAGTGTGAGTCATCCAACTTTGCGTTACTTTTTCAAGTTTGTTTTGACTATTCTGGGTCCCTTGCATTTCCATGTGAATTTTAGTAATACCAAATCCTTAGTTTGTACATAATTGCAGAAAAGAGTTGGAATTTTAACAACATTAAGTCTTCTGACCCTTCAACATGATGTCTTTCCATTTGTTTAGGTCTTCTTTAATTTCTTTCAATCGTTTTGTGATTTTCAGGGTACAAGACTTGTACTTCTTTGGATAAATTTATTCCTAAGTATGTTATTCTTTCTGATGCAATTGTAAATGAAATTGTTTTCTTAATTTCATTTTAGGATTTTTCACTGCTGGTATATAAAAAATAATATTGAATTTTATATATTGATCTTGTATCAAACAACTTTGCTGAACTCTTTTATTAACGCTAACACTCTGGTGTGTGTGTGTGTGTGTGTGTGTGTGTGTGTGTATCCTTAGTGTTCTTTTATATGCCTGCAAATATAGAGACACTTTTACTTCTTCTTTTCCGATATGGATGTCTTTTATTTCTCTTTCTTGTCTAACTGCCCTGGCTCAAATCTTCAATACAAAGGTGAATAGAAATGGTGAGAGTAGGACATTCTTGTATTCTTCTTGATCTTAGAAAGAAAGCATTCAGTCTTTCATATTGACTACGATTTTAGCTGTATGTTTTTTGTAGATACCCTGAATTAGGTCCAGAAAGCTCCCTTTAATTTCTAAGGTTTCTTTTATTCTGAAATCATATAGGATTCTGTCAAATGTTTGTTTTGTTCTGTTTTTTTGTCTGTTGAGATAAATCATTGTTTTATTCTCCTAATATGGTATATTATATTGAATGATTTTCATATGTTGAAACACTTGCATTCTTGGTATAAATCTCACATGGACATGTGGACTCTTTGTATATATTTTACATTTGATTTGCTAGTATTCTGTTGAAAGTGTTGTCTTCTATATTCATAAGGGGTATTAGTCTGTACTTCACTTTTCTGTGATGTCTTTGTCTGGTTTTGATATCAGGGTAATAATACTGGCCTCATAGAATGAGTCAGAAGTATTTTCTCCTCTTCTTTTTTGGGGGAGAGAGGTGGAGAGTATGTGAGAGATTGATGTTAATAATACGTTAGCCTAATAACACCAGTTGGAGCTGTTTGTTTAGTGACAATTCTGAACGAATTCTGTAAAATCTCTATTTTTTGTCATGTGAAAACTCCACTAAGTTAGTCTAGAGATAACCTAGTGATTAGACAAAAATTTCTCCAACATCAAAACCAATAAATATCCTAGTGTTTATTGAGATTTGTGTACACGTTGAAGCACACTTCCAACACTCAGTTTATGACTCTGCCTTTTCTTCCTCTTCCTGGTTGTGCAGAGTTTTAAGGTAAGCCAGAGGTGAGACCCTAGGGCCTTCTCAGGCCCTTCTTGAGTATCCACACAGCACCACACTTGTAAATGAAATTCCAGATTCCCAGGAATATGTCACAACTTTCCAAAGCCTGTATAAACACCTCACTCCTCAGCTTTTCCTTTTAAGCTTTTTACTCAGGCCATTGTTTGTGCCAATTGTTAATCATCACCTCAGGCTTGGTAATTTGAAAACATTTGCCTGGAAATGTTTTTCATAAATGCCCTCTGGGGAGAAGCTTTTAGCATCCGGAAAGATTGAGTCAGGTCAAATAAAGGCAAGCTTTTGGAGTTGGGTCTTCCAAGGAACCACCTAACAGAGCAAATAATATCAATTCTTTGGGGTTGAAGCTTTGGAAAACTGCAGTTCTGTTCTGCCCCCCTTCAGTGTTGGGAAAATGGGCTCTTTTTTTTTTTATTTTTTCAAGGCAAGGGCTGAGCTGGAGAGCGAAAATTGGAATTGGTGTTTTTACCAGCGTTTGGCAGTTTTTCTTAAGTAAATGATTCCTGGGTTGCTACAAGCCTTTGGCTAAATCCCAGGGATCTGAAAAAGTTGATTCCGACTATTTTGCTACTTTTTTGTTGTTGTAGCTTTTATGGGGAGAGACAGTTTTGGACGCCATGTTCACTACACATAACTGTTAGCAGTAAATTAAGCATACCAAAATTGAATTGATATGGGACAGTAAGTTCACTGGTATGGGTCAGTAATTTTGTGACAACTCAATCTGCAATACTAAGAGAAGGAAAAAACTGAATTAAATAAAATAACTAAGTGAAATAGATACACAAACCGGCAAACAAATAGAGTATACTGTAACAAATCAGGCTTCTCAACATGTAAACTATGAAATATGACTGCAGGTGACAACAAAAGAAGATCTTCTGTAAATATGAAGAACGGTTAAGTTTAAGTGCATGTATACAGGTGGTATGTGCTTGAGTTACTACTGAAGACAAACACTCTTCAATGACAGCTCCAGGATCTAAAAGAATCAATCACAATGTTTTAAATTAGGACAACAAATTATAAGATGCAGCTAATGAATTAAGAGTAAGTTCTACTTGTAAAGTGAACTCAGCACAATGAAAGCAAAGACTCTTGTTGGGAACAAGCTGTGTAAGAATTTTAAAGTCACTTTGCACTTAAACTCTCGTCAGGCATGATTGATGATGCAAGAAGAAGCGAAGAGGAAACATATTTTTGTGGCTGTACTTTTATTTGCTGACACGACAAAAAGCCAAATCTCTACCACACGAAGAATGAGTTCACAATGGAAAAACACCAAGGCACCTAAATGTGACTATCTACTGCACTTAAGACAAAAGCAAAACTCAGAAAATGCTTTCTGTGAAAACACAGTTGACTTCCCAATTATTGTATCGATATCTCTGCATTTGCTTTCATCTATCAAGGAGTTTTCTTTTGAAATTCAGTCTTCTCTGACTGTGATGAGGTTTTTCAAACCCCATTTCTCTTGTTTGCCCTCAGAACAATCGATGGGGTAGACGACATAAACAGAACTATTCTGGGAGACACAGAATTCTAAATTAAATAACAAAGTATGTCTTAAAATGACATAGACTAAGTGGTCTTTCAGTTGGGTCATCCAGTGTCTGAAAGGCCACTTTAATGTGGTACTTGTTGGGGCACAGACAACAAAGACATTTAGTTAATGATTGTGCATCATTATAGAGGGCAATTTAGCAGCGTGTATCGGGCCAAACCCTCCCTACAGAGTCCTCACAAAACCTTCGATTATACTTAGAGGACTACCTTCATCCTTTAGATGACACCGCATGGCTTTAATACGCTGATTCTCTCTCTCAAGCTCTGGGTTAATCCTTAATTTCTCATTTATCTGACTTCCTCTTGCAATTAACAGTAAACTTCTACACAAAACAAACATGCTATTGTCCACTATTAGTTTTATGTGCTCTAACCTTGTCTTTTCATTTAGATGATACGCTGCTAGATTTCTAAATGTCTGTATCACCCTCTCCTTTCCTCTTCTCTCTTCTTTCACTCATGGACTCCTCTCCTCGTTCCATTCCACTCCGGCTTTCTGCTAGGCAACAAATGCCCTGGCCTTTTCCTCTGCTGAAGCAATTCATCCCAACGGTTTTGAAACCATAAAGCCTTCCCCAGTTGAAAGAAATTGTTCAACTTTAAAGTTTATTTATTTATTGAGAAAGAGAGTGGGGTAGGGGCAGAGAGACAGAGAGCAAGGGAGAGAGAATCCTCCCAATGTGGACCTCAAACTCACGAACCACGAGATTATGACCTGAGCCAAAATCAAGAGTTGGACACTTAACCAACTGAGCCACCAAGGCATCCTGAAATTGTTCAACTTTACCATGCTTCTGTCCTATATAAGTATAATTTTGAAAGTTCCTCCTCATTTCTTATTTTAAAAAAGGAATTGTCCAGTCTTACATCTATAGAAGGTTGTCTGTCTTGCTGTCTCCATTTTTCATTATCTAGTCACTGAAATAGGGATTCTATCCCAACTGTTCCACAAAAACGATGTACACTTTACAAACTTTATTTTACTGGAAGTTTCTGTAGCACTTGAAGCAGCTGGCCACTCATGGCTTATAAAACACTGTTTCCTTGGCTTTCTTAGTACTACACCTTCTTGGTTTTTCTTCTGCTTCACTGGGCCGTGCTTCTCAACCTCCTCAGATTTAGCTCATGTTTCTATTCCTCAAATGCTTATTTTGCTCACAGATCTCCTAGTGGCTCTCCTCTTTTCTCCATATATACTCTTCTTGGGTGATTTCATCCACTCCCTTTGCTACAGCTACTAGCTCTAAATTTATGATTCTCAAATACTTTTTGGCCAAGAATTTTCTGCAGAGCTTCTCATCTCCATATCCAATTGCCTTCTGAATGTGTCCATTTACATGTCTGACAGGATGTAATCCTATAGTCCATGTAATCCATCGAAAATTGAATTCATTATTATTCCCATTATTTCTGCTTCTCCTCTTGTATTCCATATTCCAGTGACGGGTGCCAAAGCAGTGGCAGACATAGTAGAATGCCTATCCAAAATCCATCCTTGCCCTTTTCTCCTTCCTCATAGAACCCAGTTTTGTTTGGATTTCCACCATCCTCCAAGGGATCCCTGAGCCCTAGCCCTGGCATGTCCTAGTTGGTTGAGAGTACATTAAACTAACAGTAGAATCATTTCCCTTGCCAATAGTGGTTTGGGTGGATGTGTGATCAAATTCTGGCCTCCAATGAGACATGAGGTGAAGTACATTGGGGGGCTTCTGGGAAGGTGTCTCACTCTTAATAAAAGACATAGAAAGAAACTGGCACCTTTGGTGCCCTTGAATATTGTTGGCCTTGGATTAACTCTTGAAACTGTTACAGGCATCTCATATTTCCAGCAGGAGCTTGCCTGAGAACAAACACACGATATGATAGAAGATAGAATGTTTTAAAAAAAGTCAGAAAGGGGCACTTGGGTGGCTCAGTCAGTAAAGTGGTCGATTCTTGATTTCTGCTCAGATCATGATCTCACAGTTCGTGAGTTCAAGCCCTGCATGGGGCTCTATGCTGGCAGTGTGGAGCCTGCTTGGCTTTCTCTCTCTCCCTCTCTTTCTGCCCTACCCCCACTCATGCTCTCTCTCTGTCTCTCTCAAAATAAATAAACTTTTTAAAAAAGTGTCAGAGAAACAGAATTATCATTCCATTCCTCAGGCTGCTTTTCTCCTGAAAGATGGTTCAGATCAGCGGTTCTCAAACAGCATTGACCACAATCACCTGGCTTCTAAAATAGACACTACTCAAATGCCACCCCACTGCAAGGTTTTGATTAAATAGATCTAGAGTAAGACCTGCCAATGTGCATCTTGGACATGTTCCCATGTGATGCTAATACTGCTTATCCAAGGAATGCACTTTGAGAACCACTGGTTTAAATCTCTGACCCAAGGTTTCCCACTATTTGTAGCCAACAGCATTTTAATGGTTAGATAAAGCTACATGCTCTATTGTCGAAGCCCCAGAATCTTGGGTTTCATTCTGAACTCTCCTTTTCTCCACACATACAATCTACTGTGCAATGTTATTTACTCTACCTTTCATTATTATTTTTTTTATTTTTTAAATGTTTATCTATTTTGGGAGAGAAGGAGAGAGGGAGAGAGAGAATACATGAGTGGGGGAGGGGCAGAGAGAAAGAATTTCAAGCAGTCTCTGCGCTATACCCACATGGGCTCAATCCCATGAGCTGTGAGATCATGACCCGAGCTAAAACCAAGAGTTGGATGCTTAACCAACTGAGCCTCCCAGGCGCCCATGTCATGCATTTGTATACTTTTCCACAGTGGTGATGGATCACTCCCGTGCTCCAGCCACCATCGTCTCTCCCTTGGATTACTGCAACAATCCAACTGGTCTTCCACTCCTACTCTCTCCCTTCAAGAAGTTCACATGGCTTTCAGGGAAAGCTTTTGAAATGGCAAATTTTGTTCTTTTGGGCTTAAAACTTCACAAGGGCTCCCCAAGCCGGCTAGAACGTAGCAAAAAATCTGTACCTTGAACAACAGTCCTTTCTCCCACATACTGCAGATTCATCCCTTGTAACTCCCCACCTTGCACTTGCCTATTCCCTCGTTCCAGAATGTCTCCTAGTCCTTTGAGATCACTGTGCTCTGGGCTCCTCTGTGCCTTGCCATATGCTCTTCTGTTCTCTCCCACCCTAGCCCCTTCTCCGTTGCTTGGACTGCATCTATTCATCGCGAATTAAAGTTTCTGATGAGATATTCCTTCCTCAGAGAACTCTTACCTTACCTCCCAGATCTGGGTTTTAGATATATCCGGTGAGCTCTCAAAACACTCTTCACTTCCCTTAAAACAGCATTTCTTTTATGCTGTTGTAATCATCTCTCCTCTTCTCTACATCTCGGGAGATCAAAAACCACGAGATCATCCACGTCGTGAAGCCTTCACATAATGCTTGGGACCACACTGTCATTATCATCTGGCCTCCTCTTCAGCTAGCACACAGACATTGAGCCAAGAGCTTCACATGCTTATCCTTCCTTTTTTTAAATTTATTTAAATTCTCGTTAGTTAGCATATAGTGCAATACTGGTTTCAGGAGTAGAATTCAGTGATTCCTCACTTACATACAATATCCAGTGCTCATCACATCAAATGCCCTCCTTAAAACTCATTGCCTATCTAGCCCATCCCCCCCCACCTCCCTCCTTCAGCTCTCAGTTTGTTTTTATCGTTAACCATCTCTTGTGGTTTGTTTCCCTCTCTTCTCTTCCTCTCTTCCCATAAGTTCATCTCTTTTGTTTCTTAAATTCCACATATGAGTGAAATCATATGGTATTTGTCTTTTTTCTGATTGATTTATTTCACTTAGCTTAATACATTCTAGCTCTATCCACATCATTGCAAATAGCAAGATTTCATTCTTTTTGATGGCTGAGTGTTATTCCATTGTGTATATATACCACATCTTCTATATACATTCATCAGTCCATGGACATCTGAGCTCTCTCCGCAGTTTAGTTATTGTTGATAATGCTGCTAAAACATTGGGGTACATGTAACCTATCAAATCTGTATTTTTGTATTCTTTGGGTAAATGCCTAATTCTGCAATTGCTAGATTGTACATATTTAACCTTCTAACCATATTTTGCCTATCAGGAAAATGAGGTTCGGAGAGATCACAAGATCTAATAATCACAAGATCTAATAATAAGAACACAAGGTTTGAACTCAAGGAGTCTAGCTCTAAAATTTGCTCTCTATTCTTCCTTCTTGGGATAATAGTGTAACAGCACCTAATTTTCTTCTAGATAAGCACCCCCACTCCACCCATTCCTTACCTTCCCTCTCCTGAGATTTCACTGTTTATTTTACGCACCATCCCCCAGGTACCTGTGGCTACACAGCCTGTGGCCTGTGGGAACAGGTATGATTGCAGTTTCCCAGAGATGTGAAATGCCTGTCACTGGTCCCATTCTCATTTCTCCCAGGCATCTCCCCACAATCCTCTGGGAACACTATCCGGGGTCCTTTTCATGACACAGGCAAGAATGGGCATACATTAGAGAGAGAAGAGCTACCCTTTCTAAGGATTTAAGTGAGTATGCCTCCCTCCAAATTCAGAAAACACTAGGTTTTAAGAGTAAAAATAAGTGTAAGTGTACTCTATAAAGTTGATAAATTAATAAAGCTAACAAAAAAAACTGATCTGAAAATATAAAAAGGAGAAATACAGCTGTTTGTAAACTATAAAGCCCATCTCCTGGCCACTCCTGACACTTGAATATCCCGTGTTGCTACACTAGTTATTATCCTATCTCCTTGGCGCCTGACAAGCTCTGTAACTCTTAAGCACGAGAACTATTTTCATCCCTGGAAGCCCAGCATCGAGAACAGCTCCCAACATAACAGTGGTGCTCAAAAAAGGAGCAGTTGTAACCTAATCCAACGAAGAAAACGTATATTGCCACCAAAGGTTTTGTGTTCCCCCTTAGCAAGACAGCTCAAAAAGAAATTTGGTTGAATAATTTTAAAACTGAGCCTTAATCTGTCTGACCAGATGCTATTGTTAGTATTTCAGAACCAAAATGGAAAGTTAAGTTGTCTTCTATTCTGTCATCTTCAATTCTCTGAAGCAGAGATTCATATAAACCGTCACCCTGCCCCATAGTCCATCCAAATTTCATGTTGCCGTGAGTGCCCCCCCTTCCACTGGGGTGGCACTCCCTTATGCCTCTGGCAACTCCCCTCACCCTGGGACAGCCTGTATTCAGCTTTTACACACAGGCAGACATCTTCACACCAGTCAGTATTCCCTAGTGACAAGGCCACCAGCCCCCTCGGATGATGGAGCAGAGGGAAAGGGCAAGGTGAAGGACAGACCCCAGGGCCTTTGTGCCATCACTAGCTCTCATGCCTTATGCAGGCGGTACTTGCCCCGAAGAACCAGTGCACAGATGCTTGGCCCCCTACGGGAACAATCTATTCTTAAGACTGATGAAGTTTTTTCCAGTCAGAAATGTGATATTACAATGAGCAGACTCCGAGCCTCAAAACTGGAGCTTCCTGAGAAAAGAACATCCTGAAGATTGTTTGAACTATATTACTGAAATTCTTCTTAATGCGTGGTGACTCAACCCTGTTTGTTCATTGCAAACATAAGCAGGGCTGATTTCTAAGGGTGTGCCTGGTTGAACATATTGTATACACCTTCTGTATGAAGACCGACACCTGGTTAGAAGCTGTAATTCATTTTGTGTAGAGTGTTTAGTTTTCACGTAGAATAGAAATTGAGAAGGCAGTCATTAAATAAGGTTGGCAGATGTCACACTGCAAATGCCCTCCTGTATCCTGTATTTTTGCTATAAAGGACATTATCGGGACAACTGGCAAAACTCAAATGGAGTCTGAAGATCAGAAGGCAGAAGTGCATCCTTGTTAATGTCCTGATTTTGGTGGTCGCGTTGTGACCATATTGGGCACCAAACACACGCAAGAACTGTGAAGTACAGAGCAAAACACACAAGTATCTCTGGCTGCTTACTGTGTAACAGGAAACATAACAAGTGCATGAACAAGATTATGAAAATTGCAAAGCACAGCGTCACGAGGACCAGAGAAGTGACAAGAATCTATAGTTCTCAATATTTGCTCCACCAGTAACATTGACCCTAATACTCTTGGAGATTTATGGAAGTCTAGCCCCAAGTCGCTGTGAGACGGATATAATTCCTTTTCTTTCTCCTTTATCGAATGAACATTGGAAGGAGCAGGAGTAGCATTCTTCTAGTGTTAGTTTGAATTTATTCTAATTTAATATTAAAAGGTCAATGATTGATCATCTTGGTGACATCGTCTCTACCTGATTCATCTCGAAAACATTTCATTAAATCTCATAGTATAACTCAGATGAATAAATTTTGAATAAGGGCCAATTTTTAAATGAGGCACTAAGTACCATCACCACCCCTCCCCCTGTCCCCCCATGAAGAAGCATTTCCTGCCTATTCTACCTCAAAAAAACAACAACCACACAGCTTACACAGGGGCAGCAATTGAGAATCTTAATACCTGCCACCTTCTCAGTAGCGTTTTCCATGTGTGCCAATAACACTGTCATAATAGATTCGTGGGCAGTTCTCAAGTTCAACATTTATTCTTCCACAGTTATAGAGTGTGCTGGATGGTGAGAGAAAGACAACTCCTCAAGATGCTTACAGTTTAGTGGAGGGAGATAACAAACATGGGCAAACTCTGAAATACCTACGTACAAAATACATACAAATCCCCCTTCCCCTCCCTCTGACTACAAGATTCAGAATGTCCCAGCTCACCTCTCTTCTCTGACTTGCAACCGAATCCCATTTGCCCTCCAGCCAACCCCACACGTATGGGTAAATCAACTTACAGGGGGTTGGGGAGATGCATTTTATGGTAATAGCAGGTTTCCCAACTTCCTTGAGTCTACTTCCATATACATAAATCTGGAACAAGCAAACCCACCACCTAGGTTGAAGACTCGGTCAAATGTGATTGTGAGTGTGAAACATTACACTCCAACTGCCTGCCCCACTCTCTTCTCTTGGGTAGATCTAGGTCCAGAAATGCAGTGCAGAGATAGAAAGAAACTGATGATGACAGGGAGGGGCAGTTGTGGGATGGGTGGAGAAGGCTGAAGACCTTGCTTCTCCACCACGGCTTTTGGTACCCCTAACCCCAGCTGATCTCTCCATTTTTCATTCCCTGGAAGCAGAGAAAAGCCTCTCTCTACTTCCTAGTCTCTGTCTGCCCTTCCAGCATCAGAAGTAGAGAGGCATCTGGCCACCTGTTCAGGTGCTTTTCGGTTCCTTGAGTACCAGGAACTGTACTTGAGAGCAGGCTCACTGAAGCGGGTTGATATTGATCTTCCCAAGGACCTACAGATTTCTGAATTGGCATGTTCCCAGAATCCTTTTCATTCCTTCACCCCAACACCCTCCAGTGCTGGACCCCAAACTCTGGTCCAGTGCAAGGAAGACAGAGTCCTCTGCACTTCCTGTCCAGCCATCCATGGAGCCTAGAGTCCCCCTGACACCCTGACACCTGCCTACCCCACCCCAGGTGCAGGTCTGCTCAGGACAGGTGGATGGCTGGGTGTTGGAACAAGGTGGGAACAAGATGGTACAACCAGGCTGCATCTTTTCAAACTCATCTGCCAACTCCCAGTAATCCTTAATTCTTGAATCTCCTTTTCCTCTTGCATCCATTTTCACCAAATCTTAGAGCTACTCCGATGACTTTCCGAAACTACTGAATCCTTGGGCCCTTTTCACTCTTCTTCTCACATCACGAAGCCCAAATGAACACTCCTTAGAGAAAGGCATAAAAGAAGAGGAGGAAAAGAGTGAGAGGAGGAAACCAGAGAGTGTAAGTTGGGACCCCTCGTGTGATATCGGATGTTGACCAGTCACAAGTGTAACTCTCCCTCTCCCTCGAGCTCTGCCAGCATCATCCCCAGACCCCCACATAAACATACACTAGTTCTCCACTGTGGAGGAATGTTCCCCTCCCAGGGGAGCAACAGCAGGAAATAGTGCATGAATACTCTAGAGTAATTTTCAATAAAACAGGCTGAAAAAGAATTGATCAAACTTACCTTTGCCTTCTTCAGAAGTTTCAAGATGTCACCTCAGGTACTCTTGAGAGAACCTCGTATATAGTTTTTTGAGCCAGGTGATTTCTATAGTCCAGCAGAATCTCTCTCCTCAGCTATTTTTAAGCCTTGACTGATATTTTGTGCTATTTTAAAGTACTTATGGAGTTTGGTTTGTTACATTGAGAAAGAAAATCTTATGTACTACTGAGTTTCAGTAGTATATTCCTCAAAGCCTATCCATTCTTCCTTTAGTTATCTTGACCTTCGAGAAGAAATGCATGGAATTAAAACAAAATAAAGAACAAGCCTGCATAACGTTACTTCAGGGACCTCAAATTCGGAGCCAAGGTACAGGAGCTCCGATCCTTACTCTATTAATAAATTACTTGTCATGCAAATTTGGGGGAACATCAACCTGTCTCCTTGAGGTTACCATGAAAAGCATGATAGATGATATGTCAAAGTACGTTGACAAAATATAATGTGCAATATAAAAGTATGGTGTTATATGTAAAGAAGTTATTGAAATAGAAAAGATCTGTGCAAAACTTACGAAAAAGAACCCATGAGACCCTTTGCTTAGAAATGCCTATTTTCTCCAAATGCTTTAAAAGACCTTAGAATGGGGTAGAGTCTGAATCTTCAAGGTTTCTTTTAAAAGTATGAAAGCTTCCTCTTTTACCAGATGATATTTGATTTACATCTGTAAGTAAATCTAACCCAGTAGATGTTAGACTGCATTTTTTATTATATGGCATAAAAGTCCACACCACAAGTGGAGTTGAAGCTATTCTCAATTATTTCTTGAAACCATTTAGACCAGCTGGCTGGCTGGCTAATAAGCTGACATTTAGATGGAGGGAGCCTAATTGGATGACTGGGGTGCAAAGTGGATGTGAGGATGTGGTCTCAACTTATTTTTTCTGCGCATAAAGCTTAGCTTACATGTATCAGTCTTTCATATCACTGAAGTAACTCACAAGAGAATAAGGTCCTTCCCCAAAGTTATAGGATGTTGTTCATGTAGCATACCAAAACAATTTAGGTTAAAAACTTTAGGTTTCATGTTTTTTTTTTCCTTTAGCCTAAATATGGAAGACCAGTTTATTCAAGTAGCATAGGATGGATGAGTTTTCGGGGGGATATGTTTTTCATGTTCTTTGTCGTCTGGCCAGGAAAATTATAAATAATCCCCAAGTCACATCACAAGTCATTTGATTACTGGTAGCTGGCATGTAGAGCAATGAAAAGCAGTTTTAAAAAAATCAAATGCTGAGCTGGTACCACCAAGACTCCAGGAAAATATACAAAAAACATAAATCCTGTGACTTTACCATCAAGAGGCTATTTGTCTTATTTATTTCTGGCTTCTAGCACAGTGTCTGATCATCATAGCCACTGAATAAATATTTGTTTAACATATGCTAGTAAAATAAATAGAAACATCCAGAAAAGAATAGCTAGATCTGAATGTGGATTAAAGTGGGGTTTTTTTGCTATATTTTTATTTTCTTTTCTAGAAGCCAGAAATGGTTTCTATACAGCTCATTCATTACAGCGAATTTCCAAATAACTATAAGTCTCCTTAAAATGTCACATCGAGAAAGTCACCGTTCACAGAAGTTAGAAAGCATTTTGATAAGGCAGACCACAGCCTTATGACTGATGGTTTTATTTTGAAACAGATGTGAAGTAACCTGAGCCTTGCACGGCAGGCTCTTGCTCCAGACTGCCTTGTACAGAACTTCTCCTTACAACACTCTTCACGGACGAACAATCACCCAGGAAGAATAAATGAAACATGCCACCATTTTGCAAAGTGAGTTATTTTATATTCTGATAGTGCTTATATAAGAGACACTTTATAATACTCTCTAACTCTCCACACACAAAAAAGAAAACACTGAAAAATGAACCCTTAAATATTTCTTTTTCTAGACAATTGGTAAAATTGATGCTAAGAATCTATACCGACTGTAGTACTAATTCATCGAATGATGCTGTAAATTACCGTTTTTCCTATCTCCCCACAAAGTTTTATAAAACAGAAGACTTTCCAACTTGAACATCATTATAAATTTAGGGGATGTGGTAGAGAAAAATAGCAAACCTGAATCAAAATGCAAATACAGACACAAGGTCTGGAAAGCACTGTTTGTCTGCTTTTAATTTGTTTAGGTGCACAGTTGTACCTTGTGAGGCCAGGAAGGAAACACAGTCAGCAAGGTCATCATGATCTATCTAGTTACAGCCAGAACCTGGAGAAGGCAGAAGCCTTTAGCCCGACAGGTATGGACAGGAAGCACGCAGAGGAAGACGATTCCAAGCTACAAAAATGCTGGTGCAAACTACAAATTACAAAAAAAAAAACTACAAAAATAACTGAGGTAGAAAGATCAAAGATGATGCATCTGAGAGACAGGAAAATGAGGAGGATATGAAAGAGACTGAGATACACCCCACCCCCTGAGCAAATAGAGGAGTAAAACAGAAAAATCAAAGGTAAATATGTCCCTTCCAAAAAGAAAGTCCTGGGACCAAAGAAAATGATCCCACCTAGTATAGGTCCAGTAGTAGCCCAAAACCCTCCTAATATAACTTTGAATTCCCAAGGGCTTACCGTCTCATGACCCTTTGTCCCCAACCCCTGCAACTGTTCATGACTATTCATCCATGTCAACCTAAAACAGAATCTTTATACCAAGCATCGTCATCAATTTTCATAACAATAACACTCACCCTGAACATTTTTGAGTTTAGTAGAAACTGACTGATGACCTTAATCATCAGAGATGACTGATGAAGACATAGAAATCCACATCACATCACACTCTGCCATTTTACTGGCCTCTTTCTGTCTTCCCATCCTCTCTTCTTTACAGAAGCAAAACACAAAATCCATTCTTCTGTCTCACTTGGAATAACTTACCAACATCTGAAACCTCTGTACCAACAATAATTAAGCCTCTGGGTGTTGGAGAAAGGAGGGGAAAGGTGTAGGGGTCCACTTTCTATCAAGAATTGTCAATGCTTTCTTCCACAAAAAGTAGAATGGTGTGAATAACATGTCACTTCATTACGTGTGCACATAAACAATTCTTAGAGATCTTTTGCGCTAAGACTTTATTTGCAAAGAGCATTTATGAATATAAAATGCTTATGCTATGGTGAGACATAGGTTATATATGTAATACAATAATTTTTATAGAGGTCATACATATTTATATTCTTCAAAATGACTTCAGAAAAATATACTAGAATATTAAAATAGCTCTGAATAGTGGCATTATGGATGATTTATAACTTTCTCCTTTATAGCCTTTCTATAACTGTTTTGTCATGGAGAGGAAATGTTTTTTTAAATCAAAAAGAAAAACATAACTCTTATTTTTAAAGATGTCTTAGGGACACACTCGGTAACATTTTTAGATTAAAGTGATATCTGGTTAGTTTGAGCTACGAGAAAGCAGGTGAGGGCATTCATTATAAGTCTCCTTTTAAATGTGAAATACATACTTCACTTGTCCTTGAATCCCAAGCAATTTGATTCTTTGAGACACTGAATTTGATTTCTCCTTGGGGAATTCAATCTTTTTTCAGAATTTAAGTCACACTCTTATGAAATTAATACATTAAGTTAGAGGAAAGAGAAGGGCGCCTGGGTGGCTCAGTCAGTTAAGTGTGAGACTCTTGATTTTGGCGCAGGTCACGATTTTATGGTCATGAGCTCAAGTCCCTAGTCAGTGTCCATGCTGAACGTGGAACCTGCTTGGGATTCTCTCTCTCCCTCTCTCTCTCTGCCCCTCTCCCGCTTGCATTCTCTCCCTCGACTTCTCTCTCTTAAAATGAATAAACATTAAAAAAAATAAAAATAAAGGAAAAAGAGAAACTCTAAAAATAACATGAGCTAAAGATACAGTAGCATATATTTTTTAAAGTCTTTCTTTCAATACAAAAATTTTATTATGAAGGATTTAATCAAGTTATTTAGTTTGGGGGCTTGGCTATAATCTTCCAAAGTTAGGTACCTAAGGGTCATCTTTTTAAAAAGTTGCTTTTTAAATGCATACTTCATTATAATGGTCTTAGATGGATACTTCTCATATCTTTAAATGATTTCATAAGTACTGATAACACAAGGCAACTTCTATTTCTACGTATGGAAATCCAGTGTATTCTGCCTAAATCCCTTGCTAATACGTAAGTGACCAACTGGGTATCTTTAGTTTTTAAAGTAACGTATTTGGGATATAATACAGCTATTAATTCACTTATTTGCATATTCATAACAAATATATATGTGTGTCTAATATATGCCGGGCACTGTGTTAGGCTCTAACAATAATGAAGTGTATAAGTCCCTGCCCTTAAGCACTTCATATTCTATGGGAGACACTCAAGACATTGGTAGGAACAAAGCTATATAGTTTGCCCTGATTCCTTAATTATAATTAATGCGTACTTTTTACCTTTGAAAAATACATTGCTATTGCTTTGATGGACTCATGCCTAATGTTTTTCTTTCTTTTTTTCTTTTTTTCTCTCTTTTTTCTTTTTTCCTTGCTTCCTTCCTTCCCTCCTTTGCCTTCTCCCTTCCTTCTTTCCTCCCTTTCTACAAAGTCTACCAGCATTGTGCAGTATAGAAGCAACTAGTCCTATGTGGCTATTGAGCACGTGAAATGTGGCTGGCCCAAATTGAGATATACGGTAAGTGTAAAATACACACTTCATTTCAAAAATTTGGTATTAAAAAATGTAGAATATCCCACTGATCATTTTTTACATTCATTATGTGTTGAAACCGTTGTATTTTATATATAGTGAGTTAAAAAAATATTGTTAAAATTAAACTGACCTTTTCTTTTTACTTATTTTAATAAACCTAGTTAAAAATTTGTAATTTTTTTATGTGGCTTAAATTATACCCTAGCACATGTGCATTGCACTAAAGGCACAAAGTTTGTTACTCTGGGGAGGAAAATAGGGAAGCCTGCTGCTTCTTAAAATATATTTGTACAAAACATAATGGCATATGCTTTAGTTTTAGTAGTCAATTACGAGGGCCAGCCTATGTGAACATAAAAACACAGTTCAGGAAAAAACAAACCAACCAACCAACCAGTGTATGAGCACTAATAGTTTTTGTGTATGCTGTAATCTTTATAAAATACAGAAGCATCTAGCAACTTACATCTAGTTTTTATCTTGGGAGTGGAAAAGAAGTTCTTTTCTGTATTAGTAATTTGTCTCATATTATTTAAAACAAGTATTTCATTTATAAAACAACTTTATATAAGTACTATTTAAACAGATCCATTTTTGAGGGTTTTATAATTTATACTTCATAATAGTATTGATAGATATTTGATCTATTAAATACGTAAGAGTCTCTATACATCTAGACATAAGGTTATACTAGAGAAGACTCTCTTATTGTATACCCAGTGATCCTGAAAACAATAATAATGAAATAATATTTCCATTTTCTCCTTAAGAATTGAATGAATCTAATTCCCTTCTTATTTTCTGTGATTCAGTGTGTTTGCGGTCTCTAGGTTAAATGCATGGAGCTCAATGATAGGTCACTAGAATTTTCGAAAGACTTATTGTACATCAAATATGATTTTAGCAAGATAATTACAAGAATCATATATTTAATGTTTTCTTTAATTTTCATAAAAAGGACAGTCCAAAATTTAAATTTTAGTTAAAAAAAAAAACTTCAGGGGCGCCTGAGTGACTCAGTGGGTTAAGCATCTGATTTCAGCTCAGGTCATGACGTTCGTGGGTTCGAGCCCCGCGTCAGGCTCTGTGCTGACAGCTCAGAGCCTGAAGCCTGCTTCGGATTCTGTGTCTCCCTCTCTCTCTGCCCCTCCCCAACTCACTCTCTCTCTCTCAAAAATAAATAAACATTGAAAAAATTGTCATAAAAATTTTTTTTAAAAACTTTAAATGACTTATATTGTGTTTTCTCAATAATACAAATTACAGTGACTATTTACAATGTATAGCGCATTACAAAATATCCCCCATAACTTTTCAATGATCATTCTTATAAAGATATATCTTAAATATAATAAAGATGTTTCTTAAGTAATTTTGAATAAAATAAGAAAGTTTGAACAAAACACTCCTACACGTATCTTACCAGAATCTACTCATCATATGTCTCACTTCAAATTACTTGGAAATAAATCATAATAGCAGGTAATATACTACATAGGCACACCTCCAGTGGATAAAAGATACACGTAAAAGAAAAAATATATGAATACTTTCGGCCTCATGGAATCATGCCTTTAATACTAGATCATAACAAATATATTTGTTTTTGTTTTTCTAACACACCCTCTTACCTTTCTTTCTTGGGGAGTCCAAAACTCCTAAAATTTCCATTTCTATGATTTGACTATTGAAAATTTGAGTAAAATATTATACTTTCATTTGCATAAACATCCAACAGAAAAACAGGACCTTATTCACTTTTCTCATGTATTCATTCATTGAATAAATTTTTACTGAGCTTCTACTATGTACCAGATACAATGTTAGGCCCTCTGGGTATGATAAGCAACACATCATTTTCTTCACTTCCACAGAACTTAAAAGGAGAATTAGATATTTCACGAATAATCTCACAAACAAAAGCACAGTGGGGCGCCTGGGTGGCTCAGTTGGTTAAGCGTCAGACTTCAGCTCAGGTCTTATGGTCCGTGAGTTCGGGCCTGCCTCAGGCTCTGTGCCGACAGCTCAGAGCCTGGAGCCTGCTTCAGATTCTGTGTCCCCCTCTCTCTGCCCCTACCCCACTCATGCTCGTGCGTGCCCTCTCTCTCTCAAAATAATAAACAGTTTTAAAAAATAAATAAATGAATAAAAAATAAATAAAAGCACAGCTATATACCATGAAAAATGCAATGAAAGAAGCATAGGTTTTATAAGAAAGCTTACTGAACTGTATGCTCTTTCCTCACTTCCTTTTAAATTTTGAATCATGCGAGTGTATTACCTGTTAAAAAAAATCAATAACTAAAAATAAAAACCAAATCCAGCAAAGACAAAAAAATTAAGAAACTCTGAAGTAAACACAAGAAAATAATGACATTGGTTACCTGTGGCGGGGAGGGGGTGGTGGAGGGGAGGAGGAGGATGGTAAACCGCAAGGATGAAAGAGGAAAATTTTTCACTATATCTCACTGTTTTTTCTTTTGATTTTGAACTATGTTCATGTATGTATTCTGAAACTTAAATAAAATTTATCAAAAATCTAAAATAAATCGTTTTTTTCAAAGAAAGCTGGGGGCAGGGGATAATTTAGGTGAGAGAAGTTAAGGAAGGCCTTTCTAGGGTAGTGGCTAGTTTTGACTGGAAGAAGGGCAGGGTTGCAAGTGAAGCCTGGAGAAGGAGTGTTCTAGACAGAGGAACTGTACGTGCAAACGCCTCAGGCAGAAGCATTGCACACATCTGAGGTACTAAAAGACAGCTGGGCAGGAGCCCCCCGAGCCAGGGGCATGATGGGAGACGAGGCTGGTGAGACATCAGGTCACGCCTGGACTCATGTGTTCTTTATTAAGACAATGGGTGCAATCTAAGTGAGGTCTGATGATCTGAGAATGTTAATTTCCCAGTTTGGATGGTTGTATTTTGATTGTGTGGAAGAATGTCCTTGTTCGTAGGAAACACACGCTTAAGTATTCAGGGTTGATGGGGCATCATATGAGCTTTACACTCCAGTAGTTCAGAGAAGAAAAAAGTTCTTTGTGTGATACTTGCAACTTTTTGGAAAGCTTGACATTGTTTCCAGTAAAGAAAAAGGAAACAAAATTAGATAGTGAAAGTTCCTTTCTCCTAACCCTCTATCGATTTCCATTTTGTTTTTGCTTTTTTAAAACAAACAAACAAACTGAATCAGTTAATTTTGATGTATTCAAGGAAATACCATTTGTGGGACCATTTACCTTTCTTATTAGATACAGATTCATGTTATACGCTTCCCTTATAACCAGAAATAAGGTATCAGGCAGCAATGGTTTGCAATGTAGGCCCGTAAGGGCCACAGCTAGACTGCACTGTGTGGACAGGTTTGGGGACAGAGAAAGGTAAGACAGGTTCTGCTTGGGGAGCTACTGGTACAACACTTTTCTTTGGCCTGAAAAGTTCAGTCTCCCCTGCCCCTGGCCCACACTTCAGCACGGTACAGGCACTATCAGGGCAGTTGAAGAACAGATAGGGGCCCACATACCACATGTTGGAATACTTTGAGATTATAAATCAAGCTAATAAATTAAGTATACTAAATATGTTAAATTAAACCTATTTCGTCATCATCGAGATGGCTTGATACCTTCATAGTCATCTGGAAGGCGGATTTAAAATTTATAAATAGACATTCACGGGCACCTGGGTGGTTCAGTCAGTGAAGTGTCCAACTTCAGCTCAGGTCATGATCTTGCAGTTTGTGAGTTCAAGCCCCGCGTCGGGCTCTGTGCTGATAGCTCAGGGCCTGGAGCCTGCTTCGAATTCTGTGTCTCCCTCTCTTTCTGTCCCTCCCCCACACTCTCTCTCTCTTGCTCTCAAAAATAAATAAACATTAAAAAATAAAATTTATAAATAAAAATTGAAAATTCAAAATTCTTAGAATTCTTCCTGTAGTTCAGGGGAGAATGGCCCACTCCCCTTCTCTTAGCACATCAGGGTCCCACTCACCTGCAAAGACCACCGTCCCTCACACGTATATGAACATCTCCACAAAGAGCTGCCCCCTCTGCCACCATCCCTTGGGTCTAGGAATCAACCACAAGTGTTCCTTCAGTGTCTCAGTGATTCTCTTGGGCTTTCCATTATGCGATTTTTTTTTTTTATATTGTTCTAAGACTTCCACTAAACGTATACATTTATATCTAATGTTTGCTGAATAATCATGTTCACTAAACATCCATAATATTGTTGACATAGGTTTTTATTTGTTTTTACATGATATGAAGAATAACATGTATCAATCTTCTGCTTGTTTTGTCGCTCTAGAGTAAGTCATGGAGATCTACCCAACTTTATCTATGACTTTGCCTTAAAAAACCATAGCTATCATTGTGTATGTGAGACTGTATGTACAATGACCAGATCACATATAAGAATTGGAACTCTGACACATAATCTGCAGCAACCAGCTCAGGGGACCAATGCATTAACTACAGTAACCATCCCCAAAAGCCATCTGTAAGTCAGACTTGTAGGAACTCAGACCACTATCTCCAACAACTGGTCCAGGAAGATGAATAATAATACCCTAACAATCAGACCAAAATGGCCAGCACTTGACTAATATCTATGAGCTTCCCTAATTTGGTCCTCCCTCTAGCTCAGGACCAATGATAGAAAACCAAATATGTACTCTTAACCTATTACATAGGATGCCTCACTTCTTATTAGCCTACCTACAACTTCCCATGCCAACAGCCCCCAATCAGGGCACACTTGAAGTCCTCCCCTTTTATTCACTATAAAAATTTCCATCTCCTCTGCCTGTCTTTGCATCTCTGCTAAACACAAGTAATGGTGGCTGACTCCTCTGTTATAATAAGCTTGGGGAAAAAAAAAAAAAAAAAAAAAACCTTTGCTTGTTCTCATTGGTTAGTCTTTATTTGCACATGTAGCAGGCAATGATAGTTTTTCATGCTCAATATCATTTATTGCAATGAAGCAATTGGCAAATTAAAGTGTCATGTCTGTTTGGCTAATGTGTATTTCTAATTTACTAAAAAAAAATTAAATATTTATTTATTTTGAGATACAGAGAATGGGTGAGCAGGGAAGGGGCAGAGAGAGGGAGAGAGAGAATCCCAAGCAGGCTACACGCTGTCAGCACAGAGCAAGACACGGGGCTCAAACTCACCAACCATCAGATGATGACCTACTCTGAAATCAAGAGTCAGAGGCTTAACTGAGTGAGCCATCCAGGCACCCTTCTAGTTTACTAAATTAAGTAAATAATTTAATAAATAACTATTATTTTATCATTAAAATTCCAGTTGGACTTGCTTCCTTTATAGAACTAGCGGTGGCTCTAGTAAAAATGGAATGTAGCCTGATTAAGGAAAACATTCTCAAGGATTTATCCATTTCCAGAGTTAGCAACAAAAGCAAACGTTTCATTGAGTTCTGCACATGAGGGTGAGTCATCACCAAAGGGTGTTTTATATGGTGAAAAACAATGCTCATACCTATAAAGCCTTTTTACATAATTCAGTTAACAAAAGGATGTTAAATCAGAGAATGTAGTTGATTTTATTTCTGCAAAAACATTTGGTAAGAGGAAGAAAAAGGCATCCGTAAAGCAATAGAATTCCAAATCAGTAGAGTTGGAAAAGTGGGAACACGGGTTCCAGATATCTTCAGTCCTTAAAGGAGGCCGTTATTCAGGTCTATGACATGAAGATACTTTAAAATTCAAACCATGGATCGGAAGTCATTTTGAAGACAGAGAAAGTAGCTGGTAAATTCCAATTCCAGTGTTTTGTGTTTTGTGCAGATAGCAGGAGAGCCATCCCCAAACTGTGGCTATCTGTCCCTCTATCCTTCGCTGAGTACACATCTTCCTCTGGCCTTCCAAGTCTTGCCAAATTCATTCTGCAACCTCTCTCTTCTCCTGTCATTCCAGTAATTCTTCAAGGTGTGGATGTGGGTTATCTAGAGCAGAATCATCAAAAGGTGCCTGTAAAAATGCAGATTCCTGGGCCCAATCCAAACCTTCTGAACCAGAATCCCAGGGAGCAGGCCAGAGGAATGCATATTTTTACAAGCTCTCCAGATGATTTTCTATACACATCTGAGGTTGAAAATTACTGTTGGAAGCATTTATCTATCTCAAAAATCTCACCAAATCTCTTGGATTCACAGGTGGTCTAATATGCTAATGACAATATCATCTATAGTTTTAACCTTAGCTTCTCATTTGAAATTCAACTGGTTTCTCTAACGTCTGAGAAGAACTTAGAGTTATTTATCAGATAACTCGCTGTCAATCCACAGCTCAGGAAAAATAACACCAAACTTTTATAGGTGCCACAAAAGAAGTTCCTCCCCTTTCTTCTATCAGTGGTAACATCAACCTCCTAGTTATTGACTATTTAAAAATTTTAGAATAAGAGTCATCTTTGGCCTTCACTTTCACATTGTCAATGCAGTGTCACATAGCTTCTCTCACTAAGCGTCTGACTGTAGCCAAGTCTGTCTTTAAGTCAGTAATTATCACCTGAGTACCCGCTAGGTGCTAGGAAGTGGTAATATACAGATAATCAGACCTGAATCTTTCTTTAGGTACTTATTTAACTAGCTAACTAGCTAACTAGTTAACTAGCTAACTGGCATGAGAGTCCAATAAATAAATAATCCTCTGTGCTAAGGGCTATGGTGTAAACATAGTCATAAGGGCTGACAGGATGCAGATAAGGAACCAATGAATGATTCCTATGGGGTCTGTGAAAGGTACAGACAGGAGGCAACATTTAAGCTGGCGTTTTCTGAAACATAAGTAGCTTCCCAGGCAGAGAGCAAGGAAAAGACATTCAAGAGTGAAAACAATAGGAGCAAGAACCCAGGGATGTAAAAGTGGGTTGGAAAGAATCGTTCTTGGCCTGGTGTATGCTGGGGAGTAACTGTGGTAAAGTCAAAAAGTGGGTTCTGCCCACGTTATAGAATGTGTTCTGTGACATGCCGAATAGCTTGGACTTCTGTAGGCATTGAGAGTCCCCAAAGGGTTGTTTTCTTTTAGTTATTATATTTATAAAAGTATATACGTAGGATTTTTAAATTCAAATATTACAAGGCTTAAAATAAAATCAATACATTCTCTGTTCCTTCCCCAAGTCCTGCTTCTTTCAGGCATCCACTTTCCATATCTAAAGCTGTTACTTTTAGTATTTACCTCCCTATTTCAAGATAATATGGAGCATTGAAGAAATTTCATCTGGAAATCAACAAATATCAGTGTCATTGAGTCGTTCCTCTTGGCTGATCTCTTCTGCAAAGAAGAATTTTCTGGTCTCCTGTCTTGACCTCCACAAGGTCAAGTGGAGGAGGTGGACGCAGACTTCACTGCTAGTTATATAGACCGACTCAATCACCCTAGGTTCTCACTACTTGACTTTTCCCTGGACAGTTAGTCTTTGATGATTAACATGTCCAGGAGACTTTCTTTGATCCGAAGTTGTGTCAGTTACTATCGAATAAAACATTACATTAACTTTAGCTTTATACTTTGAAGAATCCTAAGCTACCTAAATTTTTTTGCAGCAGTTGGACCTGGTTTCTATCCGACAGGTGAGGAAACATAGCAGACTAGAGTGAGGGTACAAGTGGGTAAACGATGAAGTCTTCTACGGCAGAGGTCAGCAGGCTACAGTCTGTTGGCCAAATCCAGTCTCCTACCCATTTTTGTACTGCACACGAGCTAAGAATGGTTTATATTTTTTAAGTGGCTCCAAAAAAAAAAAAAAAAATCCAGAGGTGAACACTATTTTGTGATGCATGAAAATTATATGAAAGCTCATAAATGAAGTTTCATTGGAATCTTACCAGGCTCAGTTTTTACATTGTATCTACGGCTGCTTTCATGCTGTGACCATGTGATTGCATAGTTGTGACAAAGCCCACATAGCTTAAAAAGCCTAATATGTTTACTATCTTGACTCTCTACAGAAAAAGTTGACTGATCCTTGTTCTAAAGCAAGCAGCTGGGGCAACAAAAAGAGCATCGCATAAGAGGATTAAGCCCAGGTAGTCTGGCCAAGGGAAACAGATAGATCCGTATTAGAGAAAGCTGGAGGAAAGAAAGTAAACATGTTTTCTGCCCCTAGGACTTCCTTCAATTCTGATTGTCATCATTTTTCTGGTTAATGTGAGGCCATAAAGCATTAAGTCTCAGCAAATTTCAAATGTTAACACTTCTCCATGGTGTTTCCCATTTCACCTTCCTATCTCACTCTCTCCTATGTCATTCTTGTCTGTACCACTCACCAATATATCTTTGATTATCTGCATATGTGCATGTACATGATCTGTTCCCCAAATAAATTTTAAGCTCCTGATGACTTAAAAGAAGAGAGAGAGAAAGAGAGAGAGAGAGAGAGAGAGAGAGAATGCTTTACAGTCCCTTATATTCTTATTTTTCCAAGACCTAGAATAATATATCATGATCCCAGATGCTCATGAATGTTGAAGATGATGATAATCTGCTGGGAATTATCTATACTTTTCTTTCTCTGAGAAAAGAAAATGAATGCCTACAAAAATGTGTTTCCAGATTCAAAGTATTTGAACAAGATAGATATTAATGCAGTTTAAGCTATTACATGGATAGCACAGTCTGGGAATTTGGAAAGTATCCGATAAAATATGTGTTCATTGGTTCAACTGTTGACAAAAGGAGACCTTTAGAGCTCTCCCTCTCAATTTCCTTCTCTTTAAGACTCCACCTTCTCAAACACACACATGCACACGTGCCTCAGACATTCCATCCTGCTATATGCGGAATCAGAGGATAACCTTCCCGACAGTGAAATAAAAGTATAGAAGAGATGTCAAGTGAGCATGTGCTGAGCCACAGAGTGAAAAGAAAACAAAATCCAAAAATACTTCTAGCCAACGCGGCCTGTATCTCTAAATTTCACCCAGGATTCTGGGGAAAGGGTGAACTGCAGTTTTCATTTAATTCAGTAGGACACCGCATCCGGCAGGGTTAAACTTTTTCCCTTTTGTGTCTTCATTGTGACTTAGTTGATACAAATTGATTTCCTTAAGGTGCTAACGGGCTACTGGCTAGTTGTCTCCATTGGCACCTGTTACAGTAGTTCAGTGAGCAAGTGGTAGAGATGCTATTAACTGGGTTTCATGTTAGAAAGAAAAGAAAGCAGGCCCATAAATGGGAAGCCTGGGTGGCTCAGTTGGTTAAGTGACCTACGCTTGGTTTCAGCTCAGGTCATGATCTCACAGGTTTGTGAGTTCAAGCCCCGTGTCAGCACAGAGCCTGCTTGGGATTCTCTGTCTCCTTCTCTCTCTGTCCCTCCCCCACTGTCTCTGTCTCTCTCAAAATAAATAAATGAACTTTAAAAAGTAAATAAATAAATGCTTAGAAGGTCTGTCCGGATAGAAATTCTGGAACCTTAAGAGATCTAAAGAGAATCATAGAATGCAGCCCTTTTTAATCTAAGATGAAAGAATTGAAGATATTCTCAAACGTTACTCGCCACCATCACTTGTATATTGTATGAAGGAACCCTTGGTATATTTGACTTTAAAACATTTCTCTAACATGACCAAGTAAGGGTAAAATTGGAAGAAAGGGAGAAGAAGTGTGGTACATGGGCTGAAGGATTTGCCAAACAGAATGCGACAGAATGCCAAAGGCTCTGAGACAGACTCTGAGGAACGAGGGGAGGGGAAGAGCAAACTGGCAATTTTTCACGAAGAATAATAATGAGCACTTTACAATCTCATCATCTTCTCCCTGGCATTGCCAGAAGACTGGTGACGCAGAGGTGCTAAACGACTACGGAGACACCTGCTAGCCACAGACGATGTGGAGGACAACCTATATCTAGGATGCTTGCGACTTTGCTAGTAATCGTGGAACTCAAATGGGAGGAGATGTTCCTTGAGTAGTATCGGTAACCCCATTCAAACCGCAAAATATAACAACGAGCACGTTGAGCATCCCCCATCACTGTGATAACTGAGGATCCCTCACTGTTCCAATGTTATAAATTACAATAAGGAAGCCGAGAAGCTGGCATGAAGTAGACACTTGGTACATATCTTCCGGATGAACCAGTAGCTAAATATCTAGAGGTTTGAGCATATGGCTGCATAAATCCTGATGGTGCAGATATAACAAAGCATAAAGGAGTTTGTATGTATCATGGATGAAGGCAAACATTTTAAAGACTCTGTCCAAAGCACACTTGGTTATAGAATTCTGGATGGGAGAGTTCTTGGTGAACACATATTCTGTTCTAGAGAAGATAAAAATGTTAGCCAAAGGAGCAGAAGCAAGATTCCAAGGCAGTATCATAAATCCCTCTCTTTCCAAGAATGAAGTCATCGATCCTCTAATGACTACAGACCATGGTATAAAAATAATTCTTCTTGTCTTTTTATCATATAAATAGTACCCAGAATTTGGAAAATATGTATTCTACATGAAAAAAGAACTTGCTTGAGGGTACATAGAAAATTAGGGAAAGGCCAGAATTATATGCCCCAAGCTCTTTTGTTCTTCAACCTGCTCTTTTGTTCTTTTGCTCAGAATAACGTCCTCTGCATTTCTCCTAAACTTGTAGATACGCGCCAGGAACAAAAGCCCTTCTCACCAAAAAGGCCACCCTCTGAAATTATCTTTTACATGTTTCAACCATTGCTTTGTTTCCACTACTCTTTGAAAACAACATTTTTTGTTCAAATGTCACAAAATCCTAAGTGTACAGAAGCCGCTCAGGCAAAATACACCAAGGAAGGGGAATGTATGAGGCGTGGCAAAGGGTAAGTGACCCTCGGCCCTCGTTTCTGGGGGTCACAACGAGGATGGTGTGACAGTCGAGACACAAACCCAATGTAGAAGCTCCAATTTTCTGGGGAAGAGCAGAAATTCAGATTTATATATAAGGCTTTTAAATGTCATTGTGTTTATTTTGATAACTAATTAAAATGTAAAACCCTGGCCAGGCCAAAACCACAGAGAAAACCAAGCATGTCTGTGGGCTGTGTCTGGCCAGAGGGACAGCTTGCTTCCTTTGTATGTTGCCAGATTGAGCAGCCGGGGGTAAGTCACTCTGTTTGGATTGGCTTCTAATGTTATCAGCAATCAATTGCATTAAAGAAACTCCAAGAACGTTTTGAGTAATGCCAACATAGATGGAACTGTACAGACTATTAATTTAAGGTTGAGAGTTATGTTGTGTACTAGCTAAGAACGTAGGCTCTGGAACCAAGTTGCCTGTGTTTGAATTCCAGCTCTTTTAGTTTACCAGCTCTGTAACCTTAGGCAAAGGATGTGATTTCTTCTTTGCTCAGTTTCACATCTGTAAAATGAAGATAACGACCACTATCATTATGGTTACATGAATGCACACACACACACACACACACACACACACAAATGCTTAAAGTGCTATCTAATTATTTGCTCTGGTGTTCACAAATCATAGAGTTGGCTGAAACAACAAATTTCACACATCTATCTCACTATGATCCCATGAGTTGCCTCAGAAAGCTTTCTTCTTTGGACAGAACAGGTGGGGAAATCGGGTTCCCTGTGGTAAATTCCCACTTTGCTGGCCTTAATGCCAGATATCATCGCTTCTTAGAAATGACATAATTGCATATTTCAATGAGATAAATATATACAGCAAATTGTTGAATTACTAAGATCACTAGCAGTTAATAGTATGTCCGTCTATCTTTCATTTTTTCTCTTTTTTTGGAGATCATCTATTTTAAAGTCAGGGACATTCTGTTCCAGAGTTGGAAGGCAGAAAATCAGAGGACTTTTATTTTCTTCTTTTATGGGTTGGTGAAGCATGAAACTTATTGGCAGATACTTGAGCTAGATATGAGTTGCCATGCTATTTCATTCAAGTTTACTTTGACATTAAATGATCCTGGAGGTTTTCATTTTTCAAAAAGTTACCCGAGTTTTTCTCAATGTCTAGAAATAGAGAAAACAGAAGGTCATGTGACATGTTACCTCTTTTACTGAAATAGCCATATGTTTGTGAAGAGCCAGTGATGGCACAGAAGCCATTTTCTGTGGCACAAGCATACTTTCTCACCAATGAAAATCAAGCTACCCTCCGCCCTTTCAAGATTCCATGACTTTCTCTTTCATTTCCAGGATTCCGATGAATAAATAAAATCGTCAGGCCCCGGATGCTTTCATTCCACCAAACTCTTCTTTTCTAAGTCAGGAGAAGACCATCATGAACTCTCAGTAATGCAGGTGGAATTTATTAAGATTGAAAAGAAAATCTACTCTGATTTCAGCAAGGGCTGTTTGTGGCTTTAAGTTCATAGGAAACCCAGCCCAGGAGCTAAGAAAAGCAGAAGCGCAGGAGCCCAGAGTCGCGTAAGATGGGAAGGTAGATAAGAAAGCACCCAGTGCACACTACCACCGCCACCCCCCGTTTGACACCAAAAGTCCGAAGTTCAGAGAGAGAGCGTGCAAAATATGCACCTGGGTACACAGGAACCAGAAGCCAAACCTAAGACCGCCAACTAATCAAAATGTCTTTGTAATCGAACTCTGGGTCTACTAGCTTCTGGAAGTATTGGAGTGAGAGATTCATCACACAGCATTAACTGTTTGCCTCTCAACGATTTCAAAATTCTCAGGTTTTCTCAGATACGATGAGGAGATTACCTGCATCAAAACCACCCGAGGTCTATGAAAATTACAAATTTCCAAGCTCGCCCCAGACCTACTGGATGGGATGGGGATTTAGAACGTGGGTACTGGTAGTTTTAACACACGGTTCAGGGGATTATTATAGACGATAAAGTTTGAAAACAACTGACATCTAGGATCTGTTATGTATATTAATACAAGTGGAATTATTGGAGTAGGAAAAAATTTCCTACTTAATTTATTAGAAAACGGATATTCTTTCAAATCTCAAACTCGCATAATTAATTTGCTATAAAGAATACTTACATTATAAATTCCAAATGTGTTTTCATATAGTCACACTCAGTGACGTTTCATAGAGTCAGTTTCTCATCTGGCTTTGTATCCTGGGGACTGACCCAAGAATGAGTCTTACTCAATGTCAGTGAAAGCCCTTAGCTCATATTAAGTATAAGGAGTTATATTTTGCTACACTTAAAACAGAGAAGTACAGCTAGCATTTAATCTCGTTGTGTTTCTGAACAAAGACTATAGCTACAGGGCTAGGGCATTTCAAACCCAAACAATGTTTTTGTATCACATCACTTTCCCTTTTTAATCTATTCTTTAATCTAAAAAGAAAAATAACAAAATTAAACAATAATTTAGGTTAAAGTTTAAATGGTATAACAAATTTAGAAACATGACAACTTTTAAAAGTGCATTAAACCAGGAGATGGCATTTCAAATATAGAATATCCACAGATAAGCTTCTAGAACTCTTTTTTAAAAAATTTTTTTAATGTTTATTTTTGAGACAGAGAGAGACAGAGCGTGAGTGTGGGAGGGGCAGAGAGAGAGGGAGACACAGAATCTGAAGCAGGCTCCAGGCTCTGAGCTGTCAGAACAGAACCTGATGTGGGGCTCGAACCCACAAACCGTGAGTTCATGACCTGAGCTGAAGTCAGACGTCTAACCAACTGAGCCACCCTAAGTGCCCTAAGAATTAATTCTAACTTAAGTTTGGTTCTCTTCCTTGTCTTGCAGCCACTATTTCCTATCAGCATAGTTCAGAACAAACCTGGTATTCTGTGTACTATGTGGGTGAACTGAAGTTTTTTTTTGAAATTCTACTGTAAGACACACACACACACACACACACACACACACACAATCTATTTTAATTTAAGACAATAAGGATTGGTAAATCCCCAAGGATTCATGCCCAATGTTTCATTATGAAGGAGCTATTCCTCCTTGTCTTCTGATAATATTACATTGTTCTTGTATTATCACTATGGTGTGGTAACTCTGCTTATTACATTTCTAGTATGCATAGTTCATTATTATTATTGCCACATTAAACTGGAGTTGTTTTCTCGATGAAAGCTACTTTTACTCAACTAGATGGCTGTACTTTATGACTCCTGGCACTTATATCTTCCAGGAAATTATGAATGTCCTCAGAATAATGGTCAAAATTAATTTAATGATAATGCAGAAAGATGAAGAAAGTTAAAATTATCCTTTTGAACTATTGTCATCTGTCCGTTTAAGATAATGAATAGCTAGGAAGTGTTCATTGTACACAAAGTGTTCACTACTTTTTCTCTGTACTTCTTGTACAGTGTCATGTAAAGCTATGTCCATATTGTCATACGTTTCATTCACCATCACATTAGGACACAGGTTAGGTTTCAATGATAGCTTTGTGCAAATATTTGTGAAAAGACTTTAAATAAACTAGGTAGGGCTGGTTAAATGTTTCCTAAATTTGTACTAGATTGGTTCTACAATGATTCATCAAAATATTGGTTAAAAATCTTGTATCTAAAATTTTGTTGAGAAACAGGAGATAAAGAAATGCCATCTGACTGCCTGACATTTAACCGAAATTAGTGACCAATAATAACCCACCCCCCCCATGAGACAAATGTAAGGAACAAAATCTATTCATATCTGGACTGTTCTAGGAATGGCGACGACTTGGGAAACTCTACACCTGGGACCACATTTTTACACCTGGTCGGCTTCACACTTCTTATCAATAATCTCTTTCTCCCAAGTCCGTGCTGAGCTAAGGATCAGAGCTAACATTTACTTTGACATTTCACATTCTTTGGGTTCCTATTTGGTGCCAGGGATCATGCTAAATTCTTTATAATTCCATTGGCTTGTATAATTATTAAATCCTGTTTTACAGTTGAGAAAACTTAGAACCTGTGCTTTTAATAACTATAGCATATAATAGGAAGCATCTTTCTACTTTGGTAAATATTTTGATTTGTTATTCTTTTACATTTAGTTGCGCATCTTTTTCGTAAGCTAAAAATATTACCTAGGTACAAATACCTAGATATATGCTACCGTATGGTAGACAAATAATTTGATATGTCTTCTTAGGTTCCAAATATAGGTATTTGTGTCTTTCTGGGAATGGGAAGCATAGTTTCTTATGTAGACAAAAATCGTGGATACTAGCATAATATCTTCGGACTGAGAAATATTTCCAGTCAATCCTAGCCAATATTCTAGTGTAGAATATTAATAAGGCCTTGTTGTATATAAACCCTTAACATTTCCAAAGTGAATATTTGATTATTACAACTCCAAGGTAAGCAGGAAAGAGATTATGATGCTCACTTTAGAGATGAGATAATTGAAGAGAGGGGAACTTCAGTCAACTGATTTGCCCAAGATTACGTAGTTAAATAATGGCAGAGCTTCATCTTAGAACCTTGGCCTTCTGATGACTCACTCAGTGTTTTTCTAGTAGAATGTCCCTCAAATACCACTTAACCTTCTGGTCATTCAAGTCTTTATAGCTCACAACTTTTGTGAATGTGTTAATTTTTCCAAAACTAAACAACTCTACATGGAATACAAAACTGAACTGAAAGATAAAAGATGTGGAGGTTCAAAGCAAAGACGTAATGAGTTCCAAACCACATCATAAACAATCACAAAAATATTCCCTGGAAAATTCAGCTTGAGTCTTCAAAATATTTCTAAGACTGACATTCAAAAGACAAATTCTTTAACTTATAATTTTTCTAATAACAGCATTTGAAACACAAAACATCCTTGTAGCTACCTGCTTTTGTTACTCTGTGCTATGAAAGGAATTTGTGTATGACAACTAGTTTTTGGTCATTCCCACTCTGGACTGACTAAAGAAAATCTTAGCCTTGGTCAAAAATGATATCAATTTCAGCTATTTTGTAATATTTCAAGATGAATATGTGTAAAAGATCAGCATCACAATTCCTATGGAGTTACTTTATTAATCAGTGCCATTTGAGTTTTTCTTATTTATTAAAAAGTCTTACAGTTAAAAAGTAAGTCAAAGTATTATGGGAACATGGTTCTTTTTTCTGTCATTTACAGAGATTTTCCGTGAATGTAATTTACAGAGATTTTTGAATGAGTGAATCCAAGCTCTAATTCACGAGACAGCTGCTCTCTTGCTCGGTTGGGTTTGAATAGTCTCTGTTCCCTTTCTCTCCAATCATCAATTCTATTCTCCACTCTGAAGACCTGCTTTCTCTGCTTATTGATTATCCCTGTTTTTCCATACTCTCTCTGTGGTTTTGTATCTGTAGGCTCTTCTCTGTTTTTTCTTTATAAGTTAAGGCACAGGCTCTGGTCCTAAATTTCCATGTCTTACAAGCTTAGCACCCATATTAACCAACCATACTTTTGTCTCTTACTTCAAATTTTCAGTACATAAAACAAAATGACTCAGCCCAATTTGGAGGTGTGTTTCAATTAGATATGATAAGCAGAATGAAGATTCATATAAATAATGCCACTAAAGCCTGACATGTTAGGACAAAAAGCCCCCAAGAAAGGAGAATGGGCTAGGAAAATACCCATACTATGTCTACTATTAAGAAATATTGTCCTAGTCACCCCAATAAAGAAAAACACAGGGTGTTATGGATGCACATAGAACGTGCACTTAAATGAAACCAGAAAGCATCATAGAAAGTTCCTAGAGGAGGTAATGTATGAGCTGAGATTTGAAGGATAAATGAATAAGAGTTAGGGAAAGACAATGAAGTAGACTATTTAAAGGAATGGAATCAACCTCTACAAAGATAAAAGGTACAAAAGAGTTTGGTATCTTCGGGGAACTGTAGGTTTTTCAAGGTGAATGAAGTGCAGGGTTCGAGAGGGAGAATTACAGGAGATAAATCTGGGGAGTTTGGTAGGGATCAGATTACAGAGTATTAGCCAGGTTTGCTTGAGGAATGTGGTTTTATCCTAGAGGCAATTATAATCCTTTAAGGAATTTTACAAAGAGTCTTGATATGAGAATGCTAATAAGTAGTAGGTAATAGAACCATAACCAAGGATGAATTTTCTGTTTCTAAACAGAAAAACCAGTTGTTAGATAGTTGCATGAATCCTGTCTGAGACAGACTGGGACTTAATCTGAAGGAACAGACAAGAAGAAGAGCTGGGCCAGTGAGCAATGAGGGCATCAGAATCAAGAAGTTGTGGTTTAGGTGGATATGTGCAAAAGGGGAAGGAAGTAGTCAATAACAACTCCCAATATTCTGTACTGGTCATCTGGGAAGAAAATAATGCCTGAAAGGAGGAGCAGAGTTGAAAAGAAATATGCTGGATTTGAGGCATCTATGAGATAAAAAAGTAGAAATGTCTAGTGAGCAGTTGAATAAATAAGTTGGGAGATCAAGAGAGACACAAAAAATGTAATTACTCAAACCATTGGAAGGCATTTCTTACTAATGAAAGATTCTAGGATGGGTATTTCCTTCATGCAGTTATTCAGAGACCTAGGTTGATAGTCCTTTTCCATGTTCAACACGTGCTTTCTCTAGTCGTTCTGCTTAGAGGAAAGAGTGGAAGTTTGAGGACGGACATCTCCTCTTAGGCAAGTGAGGAGGAAGTTGCATATGTCACTTCTTATGCTAGAACCACCATGTGTCCATACCTACTGCGGTGGAGCTAAGAAATGCAATCCTTAGCTTAATGGACATAAAACAGCTTATAATGCTAGTATTATGGAAGAAGAAACTATATAGAAGCTATTAGAGCTTCTATATAGAAGAACTATATAGAACTATTAGAGCTATGGAAGTGGATTAGATTACCTAGGAAGAATGTTTAAAGTAAGAAGTAAAGAAGACCAAGAATGAAACTGAGATATTTCTAGACCTTCTCATGTTGCCTGGGAGTCATCAGGGAGAGTTCCTTGTCTTTCTGTACCTTGACTTACATTTCTTATCTTGCCCTCCCCCTTCCCTGCTGTTTTTTTTGTCTCATGATCGTATACTTCCTAACACAAAACACTACGGTAAGAAATGACTCCATTTCCAGTTACAATTCCAGGGTTATCACCCCCACCACCAACAGTACAGTGTAGTTCTGACCTTCTCCTTTATCTGTGGAGATCAGGGAAAGTACATAGAAGGCATATTATTAAACTTTATATAACTGACAGTTTATAGAGACAATTAATATAAAAGAGTTTGAAGGGAATGAATGATGGTCTAGGACTAACAAGATAAAATTTCACAGGAACATACACAGTATTGTTTCAAAAAACTAAATTTGTGAGAAAGGAGTAGGAGACTTTGCCCAACAACAGTTAATGTGAACACCTCAGCTTTTATTTGACCACAAAATCAATGTTCAGGAACGTTATTATATAGCTGCTAAAAAAGTAATGCAATCTTAGGCTCTATTAGTAGGTTTGGCACACACACACACACACACACACACACACACACACAAATGTTGGTACACGAAACATTTTACACTGAACTCTTGGGAGTTCCATACTAACTTTTACAACTTATTGTCACTCTTGAATTCTTCCTCTCCCTCCCCCCCCAACATCCAATTAATATCAAGTCCCATCTATTCTACCTTTTAAATATTCTGTCACCCTTGTGGTTTTGAGTTGGAATTGGAGATATCAGTATGAACTCATTACAACTATTATATAATATGTCTATTCTAATATACATTTTATATCTATAATGTCTATAATCTATGTATAACACCTATATTATAGATATAACATAATTATATAACACGTACATATTACATACCTAATTTTACAGAAAGAGGTATACACACATGTACTTCTGTGTGTGCATGTAGGTTTCTTAGGTCCGTCAAATAGGTGGGCCTAGTGGTAAAGACACCAAAAGAGCAATGAGCACAACTAACACCCAGATCTTTGTTTCTAAATACGACTTTTCACTGAAAAGACCCAGGGATCCTTAGAGAAATAACTGAGCCCAGGGTTGGGACAGGGAAACTATGAAATGAGGCTGGGACTTTGTGTTGTACCAGAAAGTAAGAAAGTGCTAAGAAAGGACCTCTCAAAAAGGACAGGATCCAACTTGATGAATACTAAAAATAGTGGATGAAATGTTGTTGAACAAAAATTTACATAGCTTCAGAGTAATCACCAGAAATTACTTATTAACTACAAAGAGGAGAAATGCTCTCCTGGGGATCATTTGATAACATATAAAAATATTGAATCTCTATGATATACACCTAAAACTATTGGATACTGTATGTCAATTATGCTTCCATAGAAAAGAAGAAACAAATAAAAATGTTTAAATATAATATTCTCCCCAATCTGTAAAATAAAAATGTTCACATATAGAGGATAGGCCATTTAAATCTTAACTTTCGTCTTAACTCCAGTAGAGGCATCGAAATATATGTGTATATATAATATTGCATATATACGCATGGCTTTTCCACATATATATTTCATTTTACATATTCCTGTCATAAAATATTTATATGGCTAAAATATTTAATACTGTGCTATATATATTTACTATGGAAATGTTCACAAAATGAAAATAATTTTTTTCTTGTTTTTCAGGGGTTATTTTTGAAATACAATCTAATTTGTTTGCCATATGCATATCTCAGAAAGAAACTGTACATACCTTTTAGAAAGGTTAAAGCAAAGGCAAAACAAAAGAATGCTTAAAATTTTAAAAGGAGGAAAAACAGTAACTTTATAGGTTAACCTAACAAACAAAAATTTCTTTAAGTTATCAAGGTTAACATTGGTAATAATGAAACCAATTGACATTATGTGCTTCCCAAAATGATATGCTGAGAAGGACAGAGCATCACTTTTATGTTATTACAATAAAAAATACAAAACCTAAAGCTAATTGTAGGGAAACATCAAAGAAATCCAAACTGAAGGAAATTCTGCAAAGTTACTGGCTTTACTCTTCCAAAGCGTCAAGATCATGAAAGGAAAAGGAAGGCTGAGGAACCGTTTTTGGATGAAAGGAAAGTAAAGAAACATGACAATTAATACACCCTGTGATCCTGGATTGTATCCTGGACAAGAAAGAAAGCTATATAATATACCGTTGGAACAATTTGTGAAATTTGAAGAAGAACTATGAATCAGATAATAATATTGTGCCAATGTTACATTTCCTGAATTTGATAAAAATACTTTGGTTATGTAAGAGACAGTCTTTAGGAAATACATATTGAAGTATTTGTGCATAGAAACGAAAGAGAGAGAGAGAGAGAGGAAAGAACAAATGCTACAGTGAACGGGGAAAAATGTTAAGAATTGTTTGGTAGAGAATATAATAGAGTTCTTTGCAATATTTCTTGCAGCTTTTATGAGGTAAAGAATTGTCTCAAAATTAGAAGCTAGAAAGAAAAACTTCCAAGTTTGACCTAAGTAGTTAGCAATAGATCTTTTTCTAAATCTGATAAATATTTCTAAGGTTAAGAGGATACATTCTTAATCCACTCATCTAGGAGCTTCCATCTGCTATGTACAAAAGAAAAGAAAAGAAAAGAAAAGAAAAGTTTGTGAAGTGTTTTGTTTACATTAACGCTATGCTGTTGTCTGAGATAACTTATATTTTAACATATAGCCAGGAGCTCCTGTCACCTGGATGTCATCTGGAAGGTCAGCTTTCAATAATGGAACTTCAGAGAGTAAGAAAAGCATACTACTAGATCTAAAAGACTTTTAGGATACTAAGTGTGATCTCAAATAAGCTAAAAATATGCCGTAAGTGTCACAACATCTTGGGCCGTTTCATCCTTAGGATAAATCTGCCATCGCTATGAGCAAATGCTAAAAAGAGAATTCTCGGCAGAGTGCTCCAGACGTAGAGTTACAATTCGACTCCGTCAGTCACTAGATGAATTTAAAAAGATAACGCTTAGGTATTTAGTATATTGGTATTCCTAACAAGAACTCTACAAATAAAGTACTATTATCCCAATTTTACAAATAAAGAAACTAAAGCAGAGAGATGTTGAGTAACTTTCCCAAGCTCACACAGTCTATAACAACTTGAGCTAGGACTCAAACCCTAAGATCTACTAAAGATAGTGCCTTTTCCCTTTTCCTCTTTCTACTGCAAACATTCCAAGAGAGAATTTGCTTAGGTGTGGTAGGTGATAAAAAGGCTACATAGAGCCAGTGTGGCTATCCTGTCACCCAGGAGTGCTTTTCTAGAAATCTACCCATAAGAAATAATCGGCATTTCAAATCAAAATTTATGTTCTAGAATGTTATTCATTCTCACACTTTAAATATCCAATAATTGGTTAAATAAATCATGGTAGATACAATGGTATAGTATAACTTAGTATAGTATATAATAGTATAAATTATTAATTATTATAAGAAGATGAATATTATATGATTTTCATTAAAAGGAACAGAATACAAAATTATTTAGACAGTGTGGTTTAAATATATATCTATATATATACCTATATAATATACTTAGTATATACATGTATGTATGTATAAGTATATATGTATATACTAAGTATATTATATTAGTATATACTAAGTATATTATACACACACACACACACACACACACACATAATATATACAAAATTATTTAGGCAGTATGGTTTAAATATATATACCTATATAATATACTTAGTATATACATATATATACTTAGTATATACATATATATACACACATATATATTATATATACTTAGTACATATACATACATACATATGTATACATATATATGTATGTGTACTGAGTATATTATATTAGTATATACTAAGTATATTACATATTTTATATATATATATATATATATATACATATATACGTAGGAAAAAGAAGGGTATGAATCAAAACGTTAACATGTTTATCACTAAGTATTGCAAGTGATTTGGATTACATTTATATACCTTATCTTTATTTTCAAAACTTTCTAATATTAGTTTTAATCACTTATAATTTAAAAAAGCCAATAAGCAGCATTTAAAAGAAGATTCAATGCAGTCTTTGAAAATTAAGAAAGAAAAGAAGAAAGTTAGAAGAAAGAAATCCAGTAGACTAGGTGCCTCCTCTTGTCTATATTCATCAAAAAACCAAGAAGTAAATGGAGTCCCTACCAGTAGCAGGCTCGGCAAAGATGAGATATAGCAAGTCACTGATGAAAAGAGAGTAAACTATACGGGGGAATCTTACCAGCACACCCACACAGGTTTCCAGTGGCACTCCTGGTGCCATCTTCAAAAAAGGGATGGCAAAAAAAAAAAAAAAAAATCAGGGAAAGTGTAATGCACTCACTGTTTATAAAAACATTCAGGGAAAAATCAAAATAAGTCTTTGAATTCAGAAATTAAAAAGAAATAAAAATAGAGGATGGAAACTATTCTATATAATATTATAATGGCGGATGCATGTCAGTATGCCATTTGTCAAAACCCCCAGAATGAACAGCATCCAGAGTGAACTGTTAATGTAAACTGTGGACTCTGGGGCATAATCATGTGTCGATGTCGGTTCATCTATTGTAACAAATGTACCACTCTAAAGTCAATAACGGGAAGTGTGTGTGTGTGTGTGTGTGTGTGTGTGTGTGTGTACGCGCGCGCGCGCGCTCTCGCCCGCGTGGAGGTGGCATCTATGGGAACTTGCCGTGCTTTCCACTCAATTTTGCTCTGAACCTACAATTGTTCTAAAACATAAAGTTTTTAAAGTAAAAAACAAAATAAAAAAGAAATGAAAATGGAATTTTCTTGTAAAATCTAGCACAAATCTCTAACCATTCTAACTTTAAGTTATGAAATCACAAAGAGATTAATTTAACTTAAATTGATTTAATTGAATTTTATTTAATTGAATTTGATTTAATTGAATTTAAATGTTCATATAGTAGTCTCCTCTCATCCTCACACCATCACAAGAAGGGTAAGAACACTACTACCATAAGATATTCTGAGAGAGAGAGAGACCACATTCCTGTAACTTTTTTGACAGTACAGTACATTGTCATAATTGTTCTATTGCATTATTACATAGTAGTTACTGTTAATCTCTTAGTGTGCCTAATTTATAAATTAAATTTTATCATAGATATCTATGTATCAGAGGAAAAAAGCATGTGATTTCAGGCTTCTGCTGGGAGTCTTGGAACATATTCCCCAAGGAATGTGCCCTTATATTTTACGCCTGTATTCCTCAAGAGGTAGGAAAAATTTTTTTAATGTTTATTTATTTTTGAGAGAGAGATAGACAGAGGACAAGCAGGGGAGGGGCGGCGGGGGGGGGAGGCACAGAACGTGAAGCAGGCTCCAGGCTCTGGGCTGTCAGCACAGAGCCTGACGCGGGGCTCGAACCCATGAACCGTGAGATCATGACCTGAGCCAAAGTCGGATGCTTAACTGACTGAGCCACCCAGGCATCCTGGAAAATTATTTTTTTTAAGAAAAGTGGGTGTGGCGGGGCCGGTATGGGTGAAAAATGATAGATAAATAGGTAGATACTATGCATTTACAAAATACCTAGCTAGGCACTGGTACTAACTACTGGAGATAAAACAAAGGCAAATGCTTATCCTTTAAGGGACCGTAGCCTAGCAGAGAGGCAGACGTGCCAACCATCAGGGCCCCTGCCTACTGAGCTGCATACTGTGTTGCATTAACCCCAGAGGGGGCATCCTCATAGTAAGCTAGGAAATGAATGACAGAACTTAGAGTTGCTCAGCAGTCCTATAAAGAGTTACAAAACGAAAAGAGGTGGGCTGTGGGGCCATAAGTGACCAGGCACCCAGTGTCTTTGTGGGAGAGATAAAAGCTTCATAGGTTAGGTGACACAGTACATGAAACTAATGGGAGGGAAAGAAGGAGGGCAGGTTCCATGTGTGAGCAAAAGCAGGATTAGGGAAGAGAAGATAATGTCCCATGTCTCTGGAAAGCAAAGTGCAAGGTGCATAGACAAAAGGTAAACTGGAGAAGTAGGCAGGGACCTCACAGGGAGGAGACAGAAAGTCACAGTTTTATACTGGGGCAGGACGTGAAGAGACTTGAAGTGCTTTGAATTAGGACATGACATGATTAGACTTTTAGATTAAAACAAACAATAATAATCCTTGGGTAGCAAGGAGAGATTCTATACTAAAGACAGGAAGACCGTCAACTCAATGTTGGCAGTAATCTGACAACAGCGAGGTCCCAAATGAGGGTAAATGGTGTGACTGAGGTGGGAGCAGGCAAGGGGGAGGGAAGGGAAGAGACCAAGAGCTAGAATCCTGGCAGCTAGTGTCTAATTGAACGTGGTAGTGAGTGAGAAGAAAAACTCTCAAAGGACTTCCCAGGCACTGGGCTTGGTCACTGGATGTGGTCTTTCCAGAAGAGAAAATACAAGGGCCATATTCCAAGGAAGAGATGAGAAGAAACGGTGCTTTCAGGATCTATAGCTCCCCTATGTGTGTTATGGGCACACACATCAAAGGACCATACTTCCTGCCAAGGGAAGTGTGCCTGTCAGCTGGCAGTCAGTCTCTTGTTTCCCCAGAGGACAGGGAAACACTAATGCTGGACCTGAACTCAGATGAGCGGAGTTTCCTCTCCTCTAAGGGATGATCATCAGCTGCTTTTCTGGGGAATGCTGGCAGGATAGAGCATGTGCCATCTCTGATCAGGAGGGCACTTAGCTAGTGTCTTCATACATGGGAAGAACACGAATGAAATTGAAATAGGCATGCATTCAATGAAAAACATCCAATTAAGAAAAACAGATCATTAACTATCTTTCCATACTAGCATCAAAGGCACATTTATTAATAATATAACTGGACAAAACTGTCTGAAAGGCATTCCATAAAAATCATTAAAGTCTATCATTCAAGAGATTTTAGGGAACCGAAGTTCAAATATCAAATGACAGACATAAAACAACCACCCTCAGGCTTAAAGTGACTCCACGTGGATAAATACATAAATATCAAAGTATGTAGTTTGAAGAAGGTGAGCTCAGAGAGTTGCACATGGAGGCAAAAACACAGAAAAACAGTCACCTCCCTTTCAAAACACCAAGGAAAGCTTCATTGAGTACATACTCTTTTCTCTGTGTGTAGAACGATGAGCTTGGATTTCTGGGAATAGGATCACTTTCCACACAGAAGACATAGCCCAGAGTGGTTTGTAAGGAGTGGGGGAATTTGGTGAAAGCAGAACCATGTCCATTTTCTCAGGGAGAGATAATATGCAGGATCTTGGAGGTACGGGGTGGTGATCACAGATGAAACTTTCAATGGGAAGCCATTCTGAGTACTACGGTGACTAATGTGTGCACTTAATTACAGTAAGTGACCGCTGTATTGAGTCAAACTAGGAGCACATGCAAATCCCGCCCCCCCCCCCCCGCCCCCAGATTGTGGCTTATTAGAGAGAAGTGTATTTTGATTACATCATAGTTTTATTATGCATTCTTCCCAGGCTTAAGTTGAGTGTTGTTACTCCTATTGTTGTAAGTTTCCAGTTTTCAAGTATAATGACAATGTGCCTCTTGCATATTTTAGGAATTAAAAATAGATTTCTATTTCAGGTGAGAGAAATAACTGCCTGGGAAGAGGAACTCTTGAACCACAAGGAAATTATTTTCATCCAAATATCCTTAGTGATTAAAAAATAAAAAGAGACTGAAAAGAATCCAGAACAGTTTCAATACTGCAGGATCTCTGCCACAACATGTTAGTGCGATGAGCACTTTCATAACACCATCCATATAACCTTTACTGCTGGTAACTGTACGGGCAGAACAGGTTTTGCAAACTATGACTTGTAAACAGAAATTTACCAGGCTAGAATTCTTGTAATCCTTGTAAAAATTAATAATGATGTTTATTTTAAAATAACACCCAAACAAAGGCAGTGATTTAAATGTTTTAATGTACAAATCAGAAGGCATTTAGAATGGAGTACATTTTGGGGGTGTTCAGCTGGCTCAGTCAGTTAAGCCTCGGAGTCTTGATTTCAGCTCAGGTCATGACCTCACGGTCTGAGAAACGGAGCCCCATATCCCATTCTGCACTGACAGCATGGAGCCTGCTTGGGATTCTCTCTCTACCTCTCTCTCTCTGCTCCTCCCCCGCTCTCTCTCCTTCTCTCTCACAAAATAAATAAATAACCATTTTAAATAAAGAGAGAGAATTGAGTACATTTTTAAGTCTTCCTCAACCTCACACTCCATTGTGTGCCAAACAGTAATGGAATAATGGCACTAACAAAACAATTTTTACTGAACACATATTATGTGCAGGGCATTGTCCTTAAGTCCTTTTCATGTGCTGGGTTATCTAAACCACACAAATCCCTGCGAGGAGTTACCTTACATGATGGAAAACGTCAGCACTATCCATAGTTTCAGACCCTGAAACTTTTCTGGTAAAGGTTATTTAATGTGTTTTGAGTATTAACAGGAGACAGGACACCATGTAAAAAATTCAATTCCTGAATTCATATGTTCAAAATAATTTTAAAAAGGGTACTATAGGTTTGTCATATTAATTGGACTCTAAAGAGGATTTTAATGAGAAGAAAATTTGGCAGGTGGAGAATAAGGAAATTTTACAGCTGAGTTAGATTTGACCTAGAAGAAGAACTCCCAGGAAAAGTGATATTGAGGAAAATCAGGAAAATCTGGTAGAAGATAGGGACCAATCTTTAAATTTTTTTTAACGTTTGTTTATTTTTGAGACAGAGAAAGACACAGCATGAGTGGGGGAGGTGCAGAGAGAGAGGGAGACACAGAATCCCAAGCAGTCTCCAGGCTCCGAGCGGTCAGCACAGAGCCCAATGCAGGGCTTGAACCTAACGGATGGCGAGATCATGACCTGAGCTGAAGTCGGACGCTTAACTGACTGAGCCACCCAGGCGCCCCTGGGACCAATCTTTAAAATGAAGGTAAAACAAAACATGTTCTCAGATGCCTGAGAACATGTTGTCATTTTACAACTTGGGCTATTCACAAAGCAGTGTGGTACAGAAGAAAGGACTCGGGAGACAGAGGATCCAGGGGGGCTGAGTGTTCACCTTTGTTCTGCCATTTATTTGCTGTGTGACTTTACAAGCCACTCTTCTTCCTTGAGCTTTACTTCCTCAATCCTAAATTCGGGGCAGTGATTACACAGGTATTGTTGTGAATATTAAACAGATATGATGCTTTTAAAAACGTAAAATGCTATACAAATGAAAGATATTGGCTGTATTATTTTCAGGTTCAGTCAATGAACATAACTCTTCCTTTTTTGATCTTTTGTCTTGGCATAACACAAGGTATCTTGGCATCAGCTTAGAATTCAGTTATGCTAAGCTTTTGAAATTCTTAAGCAGAAAGTCACTTAGGTGACAGAAAGAGAACAGAGGTTTTGAGCCTGAGGCAGGACTGAATTCCTGAACCCACACTTCAACAACTTATTCATCAAGGTCGCCAAGTCCTAAATCAATAGAATCTTTCAGCCAACCCAGCCCATGGCCCATCATGGAAACCTACCCTTGCATAGCCCCAGGCAAGGGATAAGCAAATTTGGACTCAAATACAACCTAAGTGGAGATAATGCAAAAGACTAATTTCATAAATCTATGCTGTGTTAAGAGAGAGTTTATTTTCTGGTCCCAAAATATAAATCTCACAGGAGTTTAGGTATATTGATTATTCTGGTAAACTAAATTTTTACTCTATATATCATAGGTCAGCCTTCCTTGTCACCACCATGGCATGGGTAACTCAACCATGACAGTGTCCCTGAGGACTGGTATGGCAAGCAGGGGAGGCAGGGGTGGCCACTGTGTGTTTCCTAGTTACAGCGCTGTTAGCAGAAAAAGGTCTAGAAAAATATCGTAAGTTGTACCAAAGGGGATGCAAGGCTAGAGCCAGAGGTAACAGTAGAGAATCATACAATGTATCTGTTTGGGGCAGAACAAAAGCCTGAGCCAAGGTCCAGGGGTAAATAGGATAGAGGAACTGAGCCAGTGAGGGTGGCGTGTGACAGCTGAGAGAAAATCAGCCTAACAGAAGTTTGGTTTGCTGTGCTGGCACCTAGAGTAGATTCATTAATTTTTGTTTAATGTTTATCTACTTTTGAGGGAGAGAGAGAGACAGTGCGAGTGGGGGGGGGAGGTGCAGAGAGAGAGGGAGACACAGAATCCGAAGCAGGCTCTAGGCTTTGCACTGTCAGCACACAGCCCACCCCACCCCCCCACCTCCCCATGCAGGGCTGGAACTCAGGAACCTTGAGATCATGACCTGAGCCACAGTCAGACGCTTAACCGACTGAGCCACCCAGGCACCCCTAGAGTAGATTCATTAAAAGGGGGTACCATAAAAGAGGGTAAAACTAGAGTGAATATATATATTTTTCTAACACTTTTAATAAATACATCTCTATATAAACATTCCAAGAAATAATTAATTATGAAATTTTTGATAATGCGACATCAGCATTAGGCACCATCATAACAACATCACTACCACCACTAGACATGATGCTGACCCTTAGGACTGTTACGGTCAGTTGAGTTTTCTAGCTGTTTGGATGGTGACCAGTCAAGAGAAAATGCAACATTTTCAAAACTACTGATTTAGAAAAGTCATTAACCAAAAACAAACAAATAAAATGTCAGCACCAACAAAGGAAAACCACAAAGGCAGAGATAATAAGGTATTAGGAGGAATGATATTTATTCCAGTACTTGGGTAGAAAACCAACTAAAAACTTGGATCGGTGAAATAGAATGAAAACCTGGAGACCCCTGGAGAATGATTAATTAAACCTAGAAGGAAGGACAAAGTTCAGGTGGATTAACAGAATATTTGCTGTTGATGCTACTTGTAAATTTGATTCAGAATCTTGCAATTCTCATTGGTAATTTGTATCCTAAAATCTGATCATCTCCACAAGGTTAAACATGAATGTAAAACTTTGTCAAAATGTTTTAAAACCATGCTTACAATGATGGTTTTTTAAAAATGCAATGGAAGACAGAAATTGGAAAGTGGATAAAAAGAAATAATGCTTATTCTCACAAATTCTGAGATTTATTCTTACCTAACCCTATCCTAGGTAAAATGAAAGGGGAATGACAGAGCCTAAGGAGGGGGATGACTTCAATTCTCCAGAGGAGCATAGGTTCAGAGTTATTGGGTCGAGGCGCTGGGCTCTCCTGAAAAAGTGATCGCATTATCCAGAGTTTGATTATTTACGTCAGAGGGTCTTGGTCTGTTACGGAAGAGAAATGGGATGTTATGCCGCTGTCTTACCTTGCCTTACCTTGACTCCATTGCTTTGGATAATCTCGATACCAATATTTTTCCTCCTAATGGGAGAAAAACAGAGGATTTAGGATTTAGGATTTTTTCGGATAATGTTTTGAAACAAAATTAATGACTTCTTTCCTTCTCGAGTGTATAAAAACTTATACCAAAATAATCATAATGATAGCACAAGGATGTGAATACAATGTAATATGGCAGGATAAGAAAATGGAGATATTTATCAGCATGGTTTTTCTGCCACTCATCATTCACTCTTCCAACCACACCCCTTACGGTGAACCCCTTAGGCTCAGAGAAATGGGACTCTGCTTGCTCCACTGGGAGATTATAAAAATCTTGCGGGCAATCAAATGAGACACCTCAATGTTTAAGCTTACATTTTAAATAGAAAGATTTAAGAGGCAGACAATAGTGGTCACAAAAATGAAAAAAAAAAAAGGAATTCTGTCTGCTCTCTCTGCCCTTCCCAGAGAGGTATGAGAAGGGAAGGTAGTGGACGAGTTAGGTACAAGTATGGGGAGTCCTACACCTTGTACCTCATTCCTCAGGCAGAATGGAGAGTTGGGGATGGGCACCCCATAAACATATTTATCTCTTCAAGTATCTTCTATCTCCCTTTGTTCCCTTTAAGTCTAATGATCCACAAATAGAGAAAGAACTTGTAACTTCCTCTCTAGGGGAGATCCAGGGAAATTGCAAGTTTCCCAGAAAAGAAAGCACCCCATGTCCCATTCAGTTGGTGCAGGCAGTAAACTGCACACATAGTAGGGCAGTAGACGGGACAGGGCTGCAGAGATGCCTCCACCCCTGGTTGGGGTCTTACAGCTAGACAAAGGGGTGTAGTATTGGATGGATAGGGTATGGGCATTCTGCACTAGAAACCTGTTGAATCCGCCGCAACATCCTGGCTGTATCCTGCAGGAAGTCAAATCGGCCTCCCAGAACTATCCTTTTGCATTTTGATGGATTGTGATTTATTACTTGTGCTGAGGACGTGGCAGGTCAATACATGGTTTGCCACCGTGACAGCATTGTGAGAGGGGGACAGAAAGCAAACATCTTGAAATGACTGCTTTTAAAACCTGAAATGGCTTAAAACAAAAACAGGTCCTTAGCTTACCTAATGTGACAAGACCCATTTTCCACACCAGGTTAGAAAAAAACTTAGGGTGGGCCTCAAGTCAGGAAACAATTTCAGTGTTTCAAGAGGAAGGAATTTTCACTTCTTGCACACTATGAACTTTGTGCCTGCTGCTGTAGTAATAATGTCTCAAATATGCTCTTTTGAGGATCTCTGTCCCTCTCTCAAATATGCTTCTGGATAATGATTTGGCTGCCACTAAAGCAGCAATCTGAGTTGTATGGCAGCCAAGGAAATCTCGGATCCTATGTTTGCTAATTGGACATAACAATTCATGCTCAGGGGCAGCAAGCAAAATGGGCTTTACTCTGCCAGAATTGTTTTGGCTTCCTTTTTTTTTTTTTTTTTTTTTTTTTTTTTTTCTGGTTAGCCCCAATCCCTCATTCCAAGTTTTCTGACCCCTAACACTACTTTCCTGGTGAATAGCAATTCTCCACCCAGGTATAAGAAATGCTCATTCTACTGTATCTGGAGAGGCCAAGTCTTTCTGTGTGGGAAGATGAGAGTTTACATTGGACAGAACTTTGTACTTCTCTGAAACTTGATCACCTTAGAATTAATAACAGCAAATATTGGAATTAATTCACAAGGAAGTAGAAGTCATAAACATTGGACAATAATATTCTGGCGTCTGACCTTTTCATTTTAGGTATCCTGTAAATGTAAGTCATAGCTTGCAAACCAAATGACTGAGAGAAACAGGTAGATGAATGATGCAACTCTAGGTTTAATTACTTAAAATGCAATGATATTTGGTTCTTAATTTATCAAATAGAGACCCAAATGATGGCCTCTGCCTGATCTCTGCAGTGGATGCTTAGATTATTAAGAAATACTTGGACATAGGGGAAATCAATCAGATTGAATCTTTGCATGATCTCTGAAGATTTCAATTTTTTTCCTCTATACGCAAAGTTTGAAGCAGAGAGAATGACCATAAATTATTCTGGTCATTTAGAACTTTGAATAAGTCAAAGTTCTTTGATTTGAAAAGTTCTTCTATTTTTCCTGAAAGAGATTAGGGTACAACTGACAAACAAAATTTTTATTTCTATTACTTTTTACAGTGTTTGTTTTTTTCTCTTTGCATTGATCATTAGATTTGATCTCTACAGCATGCCTTATTTTTTCCCCATTTTAGAAAGGGACACGTACAATGTGAGTGGTTATGTGAAATGCTGAAGGTTTATATTGATATGCTAAAAGCAGGAAGGGACTCCTGCCTTCTGGCCCAGAGCCCATTGTTTCATTCTATCACAAGCAACTGTTCTATGCCCCTGGGACACAGCAGAGAAGAAAACAAAATCCTTTCCAAATAAATGTACTGTCTTATATAGTAGTTACTGCTATAGAAAAGTAAGGAGACTGGGGTGGGTATAGGAAGTGCCTGACTGTCTTTGGAAGGAGGGAGGGGGGTATTGAGGGTAAAATTGCTCCTATTGCTTGGGAAAAAGTCGAGGAAGGCCACATTGGTAAGATTATATTTGTGACAACTGGGCAGGGACATGAAGGTGTTGGGAAACAAGAATCTTCTGTCCCCTTCAAGGTCCTTCCAGCTAGACTAAGAATCAAATTGACATGAAACAGATTAACAGGGGAAAATCACATTTAATTCTGTACATATGGGAAATCCACACAGACATGGAAATTCTAAAGACAGACAAAATGAGGTATATGTATCATTTTCAACTAAGGAAGGGTGTAGGGATGTGGAACTTCAAAGGGAAAAAATGTGATTCACAGGAAAATGAAAAAGAACAAATGTTTGGTAAAAATAAAGGTTTGGTTGGCCTCTCAGAGACAATGGGACACAGACGATTTTCATCAAAGAAGCCTCATTGGTTCCTCCCTGTCTACCATACCTAATTCATAAAATAATGTAGTTATTTATGGTGGTAGCTGTTTTCTTGGAGCAGGTTCTCTATCTAAATTTTTAGGCAGTCCTGAAAAAAGGTAAAGAGCTTTTCCTAAATCTGCTGTGTTTCGATTGCTTTTTAACTCAAAATACTCTTCATACCAAAGTGGGCCATCTTGGAGTGGTCTGCCTTTGGCCCCTACAAAGTAAATTTGGGAATGTATCATATGTGGATGTCAAATGTGGGGGAAGAGAAGTATTGGCCAGGGGTAGGCCAAATTCTGTCCAGTGACATTTGATTGGAACACAGCCATGCTCGGTAGTTAACATATGGTCTATGGCTGCATCTGTAGTATACTGGCAGGGTTGAATAGTTGTGACTGAGGCTATGTGTGGCCCATAAAACTGAAAGTATTTACTACCTGGCCCATTAAAGAAAAAGTTTACTGACCACTGGCTTATGCAGCGGAAATGACAAATACAAAGCCCAAAGACACAAGTGTGCGTATTGTATTCAAAGAATAAAGAAAGCAAGTGTGGTTATGGGAGGGAACAAGGGGAGAGAGAGAGAGAGAGAGAGAGACAGGGTAAGAGAACAGAAGGAGAGTAGGGAGTAGATCCTGCAGGGCTTTTCTAGGCCATTCTAAAGGATTTTGAGGTTTACTTAGAGAGGGACAGGAAAACACTGGAGGTAACTGAGTACAGAACTGACATAATCTAACTTACTTTTTAAATTATTCACTCTTTTCAGGATAGATGAGAGGAGATTAGTCCGGTATATGGTGCAATAATCCAGATGACAAATGGAAGTCCTGAGTAATTTGCCAAATTCTGAACATATTGTAAAGATTGAGCTGAGGTGATTTGTTGATGAACTTGAAAGAGAGGTGGAGGGGCGGTGTTGTGTGAATGGGAGACAGTAAGAGAGGGTAGTACAAGTTAACTTGTGTAGGCCTGAACATCTGGAGGATAGGACTTCCATTAACATACAAAAAGAAGGTTGTGGGAGATGTGAGCTATAATTTACCACCAGAAGTGAATTTTAGATGCCTTTTGAATATCTAAGTGGAGATGTCAAAGAGGCACTTACTAATGACATCTGGCATTCAGGGGAAAGGTTGAAAATAGACATATACATTTTGGAGTCATCAATGGTTAGAGAACATTTGAGTCACAAGAACAGAATAAAATCTTGTAGAGCATGGCTATCGACAACACAGAGAATGATTTGAATACCTACCGTTTAATTTCAATATATGTGCCGTGTTTTGAGCTAAGAACTTTATAGTATATACTCTCACGATACTTTACCTAGGTAGGTGTCTGTACACCTACCTTACACATGTGGAAATGAAAACTTAAGTGTTAAATGACTTGTCTGATGCCAGGAAGCTAGTGACAGAGTCCAGATACGCCCGCCTCAGTGGTCTGAGCCCTCCCTGCTCTGTCATGGCATGAGAAATAGAAAAACACAAGACTGAACATTGGCTCTGTACATTTAAATAGCTAAAGAAGCAGCTAAATTACCCAAAGTATGTTGCATGTGAACTCGCCCAGTTTCAGCGGCAGTAAGATGCCTCCTTAAGGAAACCACCAGACTGGTGAAGCATGATAATAATATCATGGAACTTCCTCCTCAATTTCCTGAATTTAACAAACTCTCTCATCATGAATAAGCAGAAAATGTCTAGTTTATGAGCAGATTAAGAGGCAGCCACTGCAGGGGAATTCATGCTTCGATGCCATACACTACATTTTAGGCAAAATAAAGTTATCAAGGTTGGGTGCTATTACAGGGCACTGCGCAAATCCTTTATTAAATGAGAGGAGACAAACCTCCCACCTGGAAGCCAAAATCAAAATCATTGGAAATTCAAAATCATTTGAAACAGCGCAGAGACAGAGAATACGACTTAGCAATAGATGTGACCCCCCCAAATGTCATTACATCCTTATAGTGTTGCGTTTACCCTCACAAATGTACTAGCCCTAAGTAAAAGTGTTCTGGTCTGATAGTCTCAGACTCCTCTGATTCCACTGGCTTCTCAAAAGTACAATCACTCCAATTGCTAAAAACCAACATAGAGCCACAATAAGCCTGCTATGCTTCTTCCTTTTCTTCATACAAGCCTGGACTGGAAGAAATCCTCATTTATTTTTCACCAGAAAAATCAAAAGAGGCACCTCACTTCCGTGCTGAAAGGGAAATAGAAACTAACCTGCAAGCAAGTGTGAGAACCTCCACCTACTGCAATTATAAAGCCACACCTTGAAGCCACTGATGAGGGGAGGCTCACGTGCTACAGTTGTAGGCTTGTCGACACATCGTTGTTAGGCTAAGTGTGTGGTGTTTGCGAAAGACACAGTCAAGGACTCCATTCTCAGTTTAAAGCTAGATACCTAATCCTATTTTGAGGAACTACATCCCTGGGGGTGAGACCATGTTTTCCCACCTAAAGAAGCATCCCTTCCATGTTTTCATTGTCTATACTATTCTCTTGGCTCTGGTAGATCCTTGGAGAGAAAACCGCTCCCCTTCTCCTTAGGTCAGGGTTTTTGTTTTGATCCGTTCTGATTTCTCAGGTGGTGTTCTTGAGAGTTGCCGAGAAAGAAAGGAAAGTCAGCATGTAAAAGTTCTACAGCCTCAGAGCCTCAGATGGAAGGCCCTGTCACGTCACTTCGTTGCAGTTGGCGTTATCTCGTTGTGCTGTCATGTCCAACAACTCTCTCTGAGGGAGAAAGGATTCAGTTTTCTGTTAGTGTGCTGGCATTTAGTTATTGACCTGTGTGCCGAGTAGTGTTTAATTAAAAAAAAAAAAAAGTGTGGCCTGGCAATTCTCTCAGAGTCACACTTGGTATGCTTGAGCTCTGCTACAGGAAAACTTTTGAGAAGTATTATGACACACAATTTATTCTCTCTTTGTGTGTGTGTTGCAGGGCTGGGAGGGGGCATTGGGGGGACGGCTCAGGCAGGACTGGAGCAGAAGGAAGCAATGGGGTGGGGGGGGATGGAACGAAATACTAACTTTAACTGCTTTTCAAAGCTTATTCAGTCACTACAGTGTATTGACCGTGAGTAACTGCATAAAGTACAATAAAGTAAAAACTTTGTTGCCAACTCTTCAGTCACAAGTCAAATTATAAGCGGTTTTTTGAGAAGAAAAGCTGAACTTTTGGTGAAAACTTTAGCAAAATTCTCCAAACACACAACAGTGTTGAAATCCTAAAATGAGATACTGAAACTAAGAATACTGGGGGCATTGGGGCTCCTGGGTGGCTTGGTCGGTTAAGCATCCTGCTCTTGATTTCGGCTCAAGTCATGTTCTCATGGTCTTAAGACTGAGCCGCACATCAGGCTCCACGCTGGGCATGAAGCCTGCTGGAGATTGTCTCTCTCCTTCTCCCTCTGCCCTTCACCCTTCCCCCTCTCTCTAACAACACAAAACTACTGGGAGTATTTATTCTTTACCTCAAATATTGTTCCCATTATAGAAATAGCATTTGAAACATAGGAGAATGTATTGAGGAACTTCTGATTGCCCAGTGTCTAAGTTTTAAGAATTTGACAATATTTTTCACTCATATTACAGGAATGCTTCATATTTTACATTTAAGTGTTCATTTGGTTCGATTAGTTTTGTTTTGCACGTCTGGAATTTTCTTTTCACTTGACCTTGAACTTATTGACCTTGGCTTAGATATTTTTGTATGTAGTGTAATGATAGTCTTACAATATTAAATAGTGACAGAGGTAATATATGGAATGATAAAAGCTCACTGAGGTGCTCCTGGGTGGCTCAGTCGGTTAGGCATCTGCCTTCAGCTCAGGTCATGATCTCACTGCTTGTGAGTTTGAGCCCCGCGTCGGGCTCTGTGCTAACAGCTCAGAGCCTGGAGCCTGCTTCGGATTCTGTCTCCATCTCTCTGTCCCTCCCCTTCTTGTGCTCTGCCTCTCTCTCTCTCTCTCTCTCAATCTCTCTCTCAAAATATTAAAAATAAAAAAGAAATTAAAAAATAAACTTAAAAAAAATAAATAATAAAATCTCACTGATCTCTGCCTAATTTGTTTTTCTAGAAAAGCCAGAGCTTGACAAAGGGCACACTGTAGTGGATCCTGCTTGTTCCCAGACATGCCTTGTTTATTTAGCTGCTGATATTTGTCCAGTCCGCTCAGGTACAAACGGTAATAAAATTCCCAGGACTCATAAATGTGGAAATTAAATTGCAACACCACTCTTTGAAGAACTCAGGCCAAAGCTCCAAGGCCTCATCCTTGTCACTTCCCTTTCTCCCCATACTGTGAGCAAATCCTCTTGGCTCTACCATTAGAATACAATCCAGGATCTGACCCTTTCTCACCAAAGCCACTGCTTTTAACCTTTCGATGCTAAGCCACCAACTCCTTGTGGGATTACTGCGACAGCTACTTAACTATAGGAAGAATTGTGAGCAGAAGGTAAAAAGGGCAGTGGAAGATGGCTGCGGTATTTCTAAATTCCTTTATATTTTGGAGCAGGTTGTGTCTAAATCTCTCCCACAATATTTGGCTGCAAGAACCAGAAACCCATTCAAACTCATTTATACAAAGATGGAAACAAAGTGTAGCCAGAATTTCCAAGGGATGAGGACTGGGAGCTGGAAGGTCAGGAATGGAGAGTCTGCTCTCCACTTCTCTATGGCCACTTTTATGTTGTTTGTGTGTCTGCTTCATTCTCCCGTGTTCCAACTAAGTCTGGACATACTTAGCTTTAACCCCAGCTCCACATGACTTCCTAGTGCAGACTGATTAGCATGGTCTGATTCAACTCCAAATTCCCACAAGATGATCTCTTGGCTTGGCTGACTTCAGGTGTCTGCCTCTGATTTAATCAGCTTGCACCAGAACACATAATTACAAGCCCAGCAATTCAGTAAGACCCAGGGGACCCATTCAGAAAAGGGGGCCTGAACTAGGCAAACTAACTAATTAATATCCCTGCCGCAATTTGCAAATGATTTAAATTCAATATTCGGTTAAATGGTGTAGTGAATCAATTATTGTCACACATACATCCTTTGGGAGTCAATAAATTGAAATGCAGTTGATATAAATAAATGCTAGCAGGTAAGGTAGATTTGGTCTACCTTCCAGAAAGTGTTTGCTGATAACATAATTTCTCATTAAAATTTTTATTTTCAATGTCTACTTTATTCCCCTCAATCAGCATCCAGCTGCCCCTATGAGACTACTAACAGAGCCTTCTTTAGCTTGGTAGCCTTTAAACGGGGCAATGAAGACCGGCAGATTCTGGAATATATGAATCTTTAGTCTTTGGCTTTCAATACCAGATAACTTAATGAACTGCCTTTCTTTTTGTATGTTGATATTTTTTTTGGCCTTTTTATTTTTATCATATTTTTTTTTAAAATTTAACTTAATTTTTGAGAGAGAGACAGAGAGAGAATCTTAAGCAGGTTCCACGCTCAGCTCAGAGCCCAACACCAGGCCCAATCTCACCACTCTGGGATCATGACCTGAGCAGAAATCAAGAGTCAGATGCTCAACCGTCAGCCATTCAGGCACCCCATTCATCATTTTATTCTTAACTTAAATTTTTAATTAATTTTAATTGATTCCTAAATTTTATACCTTAGTTTTTTTTTTTCCTATCTTAATTTTAAAAATCTGTTGATCAATTGAAACTGACTTACAAGAAAAACCATGAGTTTGAGGATCCATCATTTTTGCTCTCATAAAGGTAGATATTTGGGGGTATTGTTGTTTTTTTACCGAACAGAATTCTGGATATGTCCTGGTCTCCCTGAGTTTGGAGAGGGAGGGTTGCAAGTTCACAAAGCTAGCCTCCATTAGCAGATATGCTCCACATTCATCCTAAATGTCACATGTCCTCTATGAACTGAACTTTTGGAAAGGCCAGGATGAGTTCATAATCTGATGAGAGGGATGAGGTAGGAAACTCAAAATAAATATCCTAAAGTAAAAAATGGGGGACTGGCTTAAATTGATGATCTCTTGAAGTCCCTTTCACCTCAAGGACCCTGATAGTAGAATGGAAAAATTGACATTTAGCACTCTATAGAGTACTGAGCAATGTAGTGCAAACTTTACATTTGTTTCTGTTTGTTCTCACAAAACTCTAGGAAGAAAGTAGTATTAATGTCGTTTTACACATGAGGAATCTGACCCTTAGAAAAAGTTAAGGAATTTGCTCAATGTTGCACATGTCACCAAGGCCTTGAAATTCATGTTGGGCAGACAACAGAGCCTAGGATTTTTCCACTGCTCCACAAGGCCTCTCAGCAATAAGCTGTCCCTTCTCCGAAGAGAGTTTTTAAAATTTATTTCCAGCTTAGATGAAAAGGTGCATCAAAAAATTCTGTGGGGAAGAGACTTCTTTTGCAAATGCCCCCAATGAAGGTGTCTGTATTTTTAAAAAACTCTCCAGATACTTTCAACAACTTCCACCTGCCGTCCAGTGTTCTTCCTCCTCTTCACCTGTTCAACTCCTTTCATCTGGATTCAACTATGGTATCACTATACCTAGGTGTTCTCTGGCCAGTTAAATTGCTCTCTTTAGTTCTTGTGCATGATTCCATCAATGAATCCATCCTATTGTTGTACAATTACTTTTTATGTAAGGTTTGCCCCCTTTAGGCTGTGGTGAGCTTGTTTGAAGCAAACATTGCGTTTCTGGGTCTTCATTACCTACCACAAGGACTCAAACTCATAATGTGTTTCAGGGAACTAAATTAGTAAGCAAAAATTTCAGGGCCGCTTGGAAATAGCTTAAGAAGACCCTCCAACGTGTTTTATTGCTTGTTGTACTCAGTAAATTAACTAAGTAATTCAGTAAATACTAAGCCAGGAAAAAAATTTTTTAGGTTCTAAGCCGAAGACTAGTTCCTGGACGCGGAAGCCCCGCAGAAAACTACATTTCCCGAAATCCCTAAGCCCCGGTTGTTGGTTCGCAGAATATCCTTGAAGGCCTGTCACATCAACCAGTAGTTTGACGAGAATTTCCCTGGACGCCGTAGGAGGCGGCCAATCATAAAGAAGAGGGCGGGCACTTCTGTTTTCGGTTCAGGAAACCCTTTGCATCTCTTTGCCTGTACGCAGGATGATGAGGGGCCAAGAGTTATTAACCTGAGAGGGTGTCCTCCCTTTCCACCCCCACCCTACGAATTAAAAGTAATTTTTATGTGCTTCTATCCTTCCTTACGTTTTTCCCAATTTCCACGTCCTTTCCAATCAAATGCTGCTTGCTTCACATCCGCCCTTCTTTCTTGAACACACTCTCCGGGAGGGTGCCCCTGGCATGAATCTTTCAATCTTTTTCAAACTTGAGCCAGACATTTCTCTCTACGTCTCCAAGTGAGATTGTGCCAGTGAAGAAGCGGAGAAGTCTGAGCAAACACTTCATTCTCCCCTCACCTCGCAAGAGTGTAGAAGCTACTGGGGATTACTTAGTGGACAATCAGAATTACAAGGCGGATTGTAGGTTCCGAAAATGAGTGGCGGTGCGGTGTTTACTTCCATCTTTGCTCCCGCCTCCATCCCCACCCACCCTAGCGTGCGGACTGAATCCAGGGGTGGTGTGTCACTGGCCCGGGCAGACACCCAGCCTTGGAACGGCTCCCCTCTGGCAGCCTATTCCATTCCAGCAGCTACCTGCCATGGCCACGCTTTAACCTGACCCACAGTACCAGATTCAGGAAATAATTAATATCTCCGCCCCCGGTTTATCTTCTTTCCTTTGCTAGTACCTAAGTCTGTCATCCTTTCACCACAGACATAATCGTTGTCTCGAAGCTTTTGCAAAACTCAAATCCAAATCAACCCAAAACAAAACCCATCCGTAGAGCAATATTGCAGCCAGCAGCCAGGAGCGTGTACCTCATTAAAGGGTGAGAGCATAAACCCCCGAATTTAAAATAAAGGCTTCCTGCTGCTCGTTAGTCGTCCACGTTTTTACTATCTCAGCTGCAGGAGAAGCAGCTGCATACTCTGGCCGGGCGATTGGGGTGGGAAAAATTTAACCATGGTCTGGGATTTTCGCAGAAGGTAATTTAAGCCCCAGCTCCACTCCCGTGGAGGGGGCGTGGGGGGGGGGGGGTTGGTGGTAGCGAGCGGGAGGGGGGAATGCGGTGCGCGTGCGCATGCTCAGCAGCCCCGCTCCGCGGAGGCCCAGCTGCCGCCACCACCGCGGCCGGCGCTGTAACCGCGGCTGCCGCTGCTGCTCTGGGCGGGCGTTGGTGTCGTGTGCCGAGGTGCCCTGTCAGGCGAGAGGGAGCGGCGGGGCGAGAGCCTGGGCGGCGGCGGCGACGGCGCCCGAGGAAGGCAGCGGGGGCTCTGAAGGAGCGAGGGCGGGCTGGTCCAGCGGCGGAGGAGCGGAGCGGAGAGCGCGGGGACCCACCCCGGGCGCCCTGCGTGCGATGCTGGGCGGGCAGCGGCGCTGAGAGGCGGGGAGGCCGAGCGGCGGCCGCCGCCGGAGGGCCGGCGACCCCCGGGAGGCGGAGCAGAGGAGGAAGCGCAGGAGCGGGAGGAAGCGCCGAGGGACTGCGGGGCCGGGGCGGGCGAGGAGCGGCGGGGCCGCGGGCCATGGACGCGGCGGCGGCGGCGGCGGGGGCGAGCCGGGGCGGCGGCGCGGCGCAGAGTCAGCCCGCGGCCAGGTGAGGCTGGGCAGCGCGGGCTCCGGGCGCCGCCGCCACTGCTGTGCCGCCGGGCCGCGGAGCGAGGCGGCGGCGGCGGCGGCTGAAGCGGCGCCACAGCAGCCGCGGCGAGCGGCGGCGGCCTCGGAAGAAGAGGGGTCGCCGCCCGGGGTTCTGGTGGCCGCTGCTCTCTCGTCGTCGCCGTATTTCCTGTTTGGATTATCTTGCGCTTCTCCCCAGCCGCCTCCTTCCCCTCGCGCCCCCGCTCTGCCCCACTCCTCCGTGTCCTCGGTCGACGCTGCCCTCGGCCCGGGCTCGTTTCCCGCGCCGGGGGACGCCTCTTGCCTCCCCTTGCCGGGCTGCGGGGGAGCCCCGCCGAGACCATGAGGAAATTCAACATCAGGAAGGTGCTGGACGGCCTGACCGCCGGCTCGTCCTCGGCCTCGCAGCAGCAGCAGCAACAGCAGCACCCGGCTGGGAACCGGGAGCCCGAGATCCAGGAAACGCTCCAGTCCGAGCACTTTCAGCTCTGCAAGGTGAGCGGAGCGCGCAGCCCCGCGAAAATTGGGGGGTCGTTTTCCGGGGGGCACCTCGGGCTTTTCCCGGGAATGCCAGGGAATAGAACGCCAGTATTAATTATACCTCGGATGGAGGGCTCGCTCCTGCCCAAGGAAGCATTGGCTTAGTGGGTTATTTTGGAGATTGACATCATCTTACTCCTTTTGGTTTTTCGTTTTGGGGTTCCCCCCCCCCTCCTTTTCACATGCAGCAGTCATTTCAAGGTTGCTTCTAACGTATTTCACCGACCTTTAATTTGTATTGTCAATAACCTCACAGCCTTTACATTCACGCATTTTAATGTAATTCACCAACTTCGAAGTTTCCTTTGGAAACAGTTTCGAATGAATATTGTTCATCAAAAAACCAGACCTGTTCAACTGGATATTTGCTTATCACCTTTCCCTTAAAATGTGGCCGGAAGCTTAAAATACGAAATCACAGGGTCCTTTCAGCATTCTGTTTGATTAAAAAGTTGGTACTGAGATTTTTGCCTATTAATGGCACAATTGCCATAGCGGTCTGTAATTGGGAAAGAATGATGCAGCGAATTAGTTCACTGGCTGCTCAGTGAGATATACAAACTTGTCTCGATGTTAATACCTGCCTTATAAATACCATGCTTTCATATGTCAGTTTCTTAAAAATGGCTGCATACACATTTTTGCCCCAATGCCCTGAAATTCGGGGTTTAAGAGCAAAATTCAAAAATAATATGTTGCACTTTATTTTCATTCTGTTACAATTGCAAAATTTGGGGATAGAGGTTTGATAATTGCTTTCCTGAATCCTTGACGAAAGTAATTGTATGACAGCTTTTCTTTAGCAGTACTTGCATTTGGGATCCAAATAAAGTAACGATGAAGTTATCACACTTGAAATAAAACACGAACTGCATTTTTACGTTAATTTACAGATCTCTTTTACTACCGCAAACTTTGGTATTTTGGTCTGAGACTTGATAGTATAGAGTGTTAAGACTTCCGTAGAATCCCAGTATTATGGAAGGGCAGAAATGAAAGTGTCACATTGGGAGGTATTTGTGTATGTGTGTGTGGTGTGATCTACACACACACGTACACACACTCACTTCTTTTGGTTTCAGGTTCTATGTGCATAAGTTTTGTTGATGTACGTTTTGTACTGTTTTGTTTTTTTTTTTTAAGGCAGTAAGTGCATGTGTATGTGTTCTGCATCAGTTATAATTGGCTCTAGATTCTAATGCCTCTACTGACTTTTCTGTTTTTAATTCTGCTTGCTGCCTTGGTTGCTGTGATGTCATTTGCCCATCCCTAGACTGTTCGCCATGGATTTCCCTATCAACCTTCAGCCCTGGCCTTTGATCCTGTACAGAAGATCCTGGCCGTCGGAACTCAGACTGGTGCTTTAAGGCTGTATCCTTTCATTGAAAGTTTTTTTCCACATTTGCTGTATCTCCCCAGTCCTTCTGTGCTGAGTAGTTGCTTTTTCCGTTTAAATTCCAAAAAATGGTATGATCAAGTATATAATATTTGTGAAATCATGTGGTGTTCGCTTTTCTCTTAATTATACATCTATTCAGGCTATATGTTGCCGGGGTGTTTCTCATCTCTCTGTTTATGGTAGCTAACTACGTATCCACATAGAGTTCTAAAGTTTTGCTATAGTAACTACTGTCTTTGCAAGGAGCTAGAAGTTTCTAAGGGGAAATCTCTTTGCTTATAGTAGGGGTATATTGAATGCAATATGGTTTGGAATGAGATTTAAAGACAATAACATAGGACGCACCTTAACTGCTTTGGTAGATAGTGAATTTATGACCTATTGTGCTAATGAATTAGAGGTTGAATTTCATTTGGTTGTTTGACTTGCCCTTTGGAAAAAGAAATTAGAAAATAAATCGTGTAAATTAATTTGATGTAAACAGTTAAGAAGGGTTGATATTTCTAGAAGTTTTAGATCATTTTGTTAGTATAATGCAAATGGATAAGCGTATTCTCTTGATGTTTTCCCTTTCGTGGTCATATTTGTTATGTACACGTACTCTGAACTATTAATATAAGGAGAATTATTTTTCCTGACTATGCATGAACTATAATAGTCTTGTCATAGCATAGCATAGTTTTTCCAAATACCTACTCATTCTTCAGAATCATTTTTGTTTTTAATTCTGAACAGTGGAAAATACCTCTCACTTTTATACTATTTAACTCGAAATAGAATTGTTTTTATCATGAAATTTAACCATATTTAACTAAAATACACTTATTTTTAAACATTAAAATTTTTAAAAGTAAATGCTTTATTCATCTTTAGGATATCTGCTTATACATATTAAAGTAATGTGTTGGTAGTAAGAAAAAAAATCGTAAGGTGATCACAAAAGAATTACTATTGTCAAAAAAATAAATAAATAAAAAAGGAGGGAGCTTTACCTTTCACATTGTATCTGGCTCCTGAGAAGAGCGGAGGAAACTTGCTAAGTTAGTTAAACATGTGCTTTGCATTTTCCTTATAATCTTTTAAAATCTTTATTTCAAAGCAGTACTGTATATAGTATCAGGATATGCTTCAAGCTTCATTTGTGATTAGTGTGTTACCTTCCAAAAAACTTAAAAAGTTTTCGGATGGGCCATTAATATGTACTATTGAGTGAAATCTACTTTCATAGTAAATACCAGTCGTGCACACATTCCTGTTGAAATGGTAAAATCTGACCAGGCTAGATCTGAATCTGAATTTCCGAGAGTATGTCTCAAGGGCTCTTGCCCAAATGTCTAGATGGTTGAGACTAGAATTATTTTTGGCTACAAATGTTTAGATGTTTTTATTCCTAAACCCAGTGATCATTACCTTCTAGTTTAGGGTTCCTGTTTTAGTCTTGTGAAGATGGGACTAAAATTTAATTTTGTCAGTATGGGTTCAAACTATTCAGCAAAACTCCATGTAGTGACAAGAATAGTGTATCGTTGGATCTAGATGGACTGTTTGGAACTAAAAGCAGACATTTTTTGTTCCCAACATAAGAATATCATCACTGGATTAAAAGAAAAAAAAATAAAGTTAAATCAGTTATTTTTAGATTTTGCTTTTCTTTTAAATGGATTCAGCTTTTACTGTTTTCTCAATGTAGTCTCAACTTTTTTTTTCTTTTAACAGCCAATCTGCCCCTTGTACTTTTAATGAGGACCACCAGCAAGTCCAATTTTATAAAACCAAGTATTTTTCTTTAGGCAAGACTGTTACCTTTAATGCATTTGAGTAATGAACAAGTTGACACAAAGGAGTTAAAATATAGGCCTAATTCTAATTGCCAAATAAAAGCAAAGATTGGGTGTCCCAAATCCTCACTTGTATGTGACTTGCTAATACATTCTAATAGCTGAACACTATATGAAGGTGAACACGTAATTATAAGTTTACAGCTATAATTTTTTTTTTTTAATTTTAGAATCTTCTTACTGTATTTAGAACGAAGTCAGGAAGTCTTTTTACCAAACATGTTTTTACTTTTTAATGAGATGCATAATGAATATTCCAGAGTAATAGATTGGTTTGCCTTCTTTCATTTGACTGTGGAGGAGAAAGTAGGAAATGTTTCCGAAGTAGGATTGAGCTATTAGAATTTGTTATATATATGTATATATATATATACATATATATATATATATATATATGTATATGTTTATTTTTGAGAGAGAGACAGTGTGTGAGTAGGAGAGGGGAAGAGAGAGAGGGAGACATAGAATCTGAAGCACACTCCAGGCTGAGCTGTCAGCACAGAGCCTGATGCAGGGCTTGAACCCACAAACCGAACGAACTGTGAGATCATGACCTGAGCCGAAGTTGGAAGCTCAGCTGACTGAGTCACCCAGGCGCCCCAGTGCACATGTAATTCGACTAATAGAATGTCTTCTTAAATGTTGGACTATATGAAATTAATCTACTTTGAGGTTTTAAAAAAACTAGATGAGAAAGTTACATCTGATATCTAATGCTTACAGACAAGAAATAGGGAAAATCTGAATTTTTAAATTTCTAACCAGAAATGAGGCAAGATGAATTTAATGTATTTCCTGCATTAGTCTATAGCAAGTGAATGACATTATAAACATGCTTTATGTTTGAACTTCGTGGCTTCTAGAAAGAATGTGAGGTTGGCATATACTTACTGATGGGAAGCAGGAAAGCATAATTTTATATAATACATCATATATAGCAGTGACATGATTTAATTATTTTAATTCTCTTTTTGCCATGTAGAAGTAGGTATGATTTGGTTCTTATGATTAATCTAGGGATGAAAACTATTGGGATAAAATAATCTAATTATTTTCATATCAACATCTAGAAAGGGAAAAAAGGTTTGCATTTCTAGTAATGCTGCTGTTGTCCTTATCTAGATTCCTGGTTTACTAGTATAATTTTGAATTACTATAACCATGGGCTACTCTGATCTTTGTAAGGTATTTTTTTCGAAATAAAGTCATTTTATGTGTGACTCTTTCAAGGACTAAGCAGAAAACTGACATCTCAAGTTTATTGAATTTTTTAATAAAAATGAGTTTTCATTATAATTATCAAAATTATTTAAAAATCTCATTTATTGTTTTCTTGACTTGTGGAAGATACAGTAAAATAAGCAATCTCTGATAAGGCATGGATTGTCTTTTAAACTACAGTGTAATTTTGCTGAATGCCAACTTACAAGGTGATTTTTGTACCTTGGAGTTCACTTACCCAACATTTATTAAGCGTTAACATTAGATTATAAACTGTGGCCTGAATTCTGGTTCTTTTCTTTCTGTTAAAGAATTAGGTGTCTTTTAATTTTTTATTCTTTTAAAATGAACATGCTGTATTAGATGATTTCCTCGAGAAATAATTCTGTAATTCCAAGTGGCAATGTATTGTTTTACGGGAGTATTCAAAAGAAATGAAAAATGTGGTTCTTCATATAGTTTCCAGTCCTAACTAAAAGACTAGAACTTGTTAAACCATTGAATTTAGAGAATTTAGAAGTCTACTGACATTCTGTAAAGTCAGATTATAGGCAAAGTCATTGCACTTGATGATATTGCTACACATTAGTAGATAAGGATTCAGAGTAGCAGGGAAGGACTAGGAAAATTATTCTAGGCAAGCAATATGGGCAAAAGTAGAGAAAAGCAAATTATGGTAGTTAAGAGGAGTACCAAAGAGAGGTTGGAATAGTGATGATCCTAATTGAGTTGGAGACAGAAATAGGAGCCAGTTGGTGGAAAACCATGAATGTTCACCTGAGTTATCTGGTTGTTATTTGGTTAGGATTCATTATAGTTACGTATTCTTGGTCAGTATCTCTCAGTAGTGGTAGCATTTTGGGCTGGATAATTCTGTGGGTTTATCCAGCACGTAGCAGGCTACTTTATATCCCTGGCTTCCACCTAGTAAATGGTAGGGTGCCCCTGCTGTTAGTATATGGCAGCCTTAACTCGTACAGTTCTGTGTGCTCCACTGAACTATGCCCAAGTTGTTCAGTTAAATAGGATAATAATCCTACTTGGGTCATGCAGTTAGCATCACAATTAAATGCAGTAATGTCTATGTATAGCTTTTAAGACCATGCAGAGACTGTTTTGGTGAATATTCAGTATATGATATTGTGAGAGTTTTTCTGTAGTTTCAGTTTTCAGGTCCTTCTTTAGTTTATTTCAGCAAATACTTGTTGAAAGGCAACTAGTGCCAGACACTCTTTAGGAAGGCCTTGTTTTCATTTATTTTTGTTGCTAGTACAGTCCTAAAAAAATCTTGTAAGAGTACTGTTTGTTTGGTTTTTTTCTTTAAGGGTCATGGAACTGGCTCTTCTTAATCATAAGGCTGCAAAATTGCTATTGAGATGTGAAAGTTTCTTGCACATAGTAGGCATTAAATGATTCTTTAGTGACTTTGCACTTGTAAGATAGTATTAGAATGTTTGACTTGCTGCTTATGTTGTAAAACATAATTACAGTCCTGAAAAATTTAGAAATGATTTTTGTTCAGAGTAGTTAAAAGGGAAACAGTGTAGCTAGAATTAAGCCCCATTTTTATCTCCTCTTCTCCCCTGCCATCCTTTTTGTCTATGGAAGAATTCTAGTCATTTGGAATTCTAGCTCCAGAGGAGAAACAAGGACTTTGAAATACTTTTACTTCTCAACTTAGTTCTTTATTAAAGAGGACTTTGTATAAAAGGAAGAACGAGTACTGTGTCAGCAGTAGGTTGTGATTCTCAGCATGAACTACTGCAGCAGGAGGAATAGGCACTTTTACTTTAGAAACAACTAGAAATGGTGCCTGCTTGGAAGCAGTTACTTTGCAATGAATTTCTTTCCGAGAGAAACAAGGTGTGATAGACTCTGAATGGAACTGAAAAGGGATAAGTTAATTAGTAGGGAGTCAAGTCTGCTTAGGAAGCCTTTCTGCCTTAAGTTAGATAGGTTTTTATTCCATATTCTTTGTTTTCCATTTGTTTTTTCGTATTTTTTACTTTTAAAATTATAACCTGATGTTGCCATCCTAGAGGAAAAGGGTAAAGGAATTTTGGAAGGATGGCTTTATCGTTAGAAGTGTTCTAGTCTTCAGACTAATTTTGGTTAAGCCAGCTGAAATGGGTTTCAGTCTCCTTTCCTGTAAAATGGGGAAATTGGGGGTGTGATATCTGGAGTCCTTCCATCTCTAGGATCTTAGAATTTCATTTTCTGTAGAGGATTGGGAACGTTCTGAACCATTTCTGTCTAATGGGCTGCTTCGAGGACGTGTAACAGAGGATGAAGTATTGGACTCCATCCCACTGTGGGCCCCTTTACTTTGTGTCCATTGATTACATTCAAAATCCAAGTCAGTAGATGCACAAATGTAAACCTTTGTTTACAAAATGGAGTGGGAAGGAACCTATGAAAAACATGCACTTTTTTTGTTGAAAACTCACGTTGAATACTTAAGATACTAGGTTGTTGCATTTTTATTCTATAACAGATAAGGTCTCGTTATGACATAAACTGGGGCGCTTAAAAAAAATTGACAGTGTACTTTCCTTTCTTGGGTGTAAATAGTAAGGATAAAAAATTAAAATGAAATTACATAAAATTACTACTGGGTTTTGTTAACCTTAAAAGTAAAACTGTAAGTTTTTTAATAGGAACAGATGGGTTTATTAGAGAATAAAAGAGAATTGCAATCCAGGACAAACAAGCTGCTAAAAACGGTAGGCAAGGGGTGCCTGGGTGGCTCAGTCGGTTGAGTGTCTGACTCCAATGATGTCAAGAATTCACGGTTCATGAGTTCGAGCCATGAGCCTGTCAGCATAAAACATGCTTCAGGTCTTCTGTCCTCTTCTGTCTCTGCCCCTCCCCCACTTTCTCTTTCTCTCTCTCTCTCTCTCTCTCTCTCAAAAAAAAAAAAAATATATATATACACACACACACACACACACACACACACACACATATAAAACGATAGGCAAGTGCAGGTAAACAAAGGACAGACACCCTTTTTTAAGCAGAAAAGGATGTTGGGAAGGCAGTTAGGATCTACCAGTCCATTGGAGTAAACCAGGAATTCAAATTGTGGGACTTCTCATTGGTGGAGCTGTTGCCTGGGGCGGGGGGGGGGGGGATGAGAAAAGTTGTCACCTCCAGCTGGAGTAGTGGAATAGAGGGGACTGCAAGGTCAAGTCCATCTCTTCCTGTTAGGTCTGCAGTTGATGATGAGTGGTAGGATATGAGCTCCCCCTGCCGAAACCTCCCGAATCCATTTTAGTGAGGGTTCCCATTACTAATTTTCACAGTTCCTTATCACGTGATTTCATTAATTTTTATATAAGAGATTGAATATAGAGACTTTTGAATTGTTGGTATGTAATTTGGGTGTTAAATTTGGTAATCATATGGTTACTTGGGGTAGTAGTAACTAGTGATATACATGTAAATAATTGGACGATGGCGTAGTTTTGCTAAAAGGTAAGCTTTGGTTGTTTGTCTTTGGTTTTAACTTCATGCATTGAAAGTGACACATTATTTACAAGAAGAAAATTAATAACGAGTGTCAGTATTGTTTTGTTTTATAATGTTTAAATGAGAATTTTTCTTCAGTGATTTGGCATATTATGATCATAAGAAGGTATACTCAGTATTTGAGGATTACAGATTAATGAAATGTTTTTGGTTTGAGCTACACAAATCTGTCTAGAATATAAGAGAATAATATAGAAAAAGGGTATTTTACTATATCACTACTTTATTTGTGTTCAAATATTATGTATTTAAATATACTACTATATTTGAATAGTATAGATTTTAAGATAGATTTTAAACATAATACAGTACTACAGAATTTCTTAGGAAGTAAAACAAGGTGATTTTTGCCTTGATTTATGTGCAATAAACTAAGAGTTCATGAAAGACTACCAGAAGGTACTCGATAGACCTCTCTTCCCTTAGTCACGTATGACATAAATCATTCCAAGAAATAGCACCTTCTGATTTACTCAGAATTCTTCGTAGGTAGAAAGATGTTTATGTTTGTAATTTAATTAACTTATGCTTTAATTTGAACCACAGTATATCTAATTTTTATCTGCAACAGAAGAAAGATAAGTTGGTTATCTTCCCCATATTGTATAATTTTTAACATTTTTGGTGAATTTAAATGCCTAGTAGTTACCCACTTTTCGATTTAGTAATCCCAGTCGTTTTAATCTTTCACTCTTGTGTTTCATTTTAAAGAAATTTTGGACATGAGTTATGTTTACTGCATAACTTTTTTTTTTTTTTTCCTTTTTTGGCTGTGGAGGTAAGTAGGGGAAAGAATTGTTGACACAGGTTACTTCTTACTACTCACTCTTTCACAGAGGGCCATGTGTTCAGCAATTCCTTAAGTCTAGAATATATTTTATCCTGTTAAAATAATTCTTATCTTTAAAGCTCAGTTCCTTTGTCTCTGTGATGTATATTTGATTTAATTTCATCCCCGGTTCCACCCATCTAGCCATCTTCTTAATTTAATGTTTAAAATCTAAATTTCTACATTACCATTCTTTATATTTTAAATGGCTAAAATTAGACCTTGTGAAATTATAACATTGAGTGGTATTTTCTTTTAAAACAAACTGTCAGAAACATTATAACATATGAAAATATGCGGTGGAGTCTAAAGCAATGCAAATCAGAATTAACCAGTATCCTCTGTTTTATCAAGAGTCCAGAAACTGGAAAGTAGTTGGTATACAATTCTAAAACAGAAGAAATACAGATTCTTTTTTTTTTTTTAATGTTTGTTTATTTTTGAGAGAGAGAGAGAGAGAGCGAGCATATGTTGGGGAGGAGCAGAGAGGGAGACACAGAATCCAAAGCAGGCTCCAGTCTCTGAGCTGCCATCACAGAGCCCGACGCAGGGCTTGAACTCGCGGAACTGCGAGATCATGATCTGAGCCGAAGTCGGACACTCAACCAACTGAGCCACCCAGACACCCCAGAAATACAGATTCTTAAATGATCAACCTCATAGGTTGTCTATGAAAGATCATACTATGAGATGGGTGTGTTTGTATGCTCGCATGCCTTTAAAATAACGAGGATCTAAATCTAAATCTTTAGCTCAGGAGTCAGCAGACTTCCTGTAAAGGGCTAGATAGTAAGTATACTAGCTTTTTTACCAGTCTAGCACAAAAGCATCCACAGACATGGGGAGGAAGGAGTATAGATCTGTTTTAATAAAACTTTAGTTCTAAAAACGGGGGACTGGATTTCTCCCACAAGCTGAAGTTTGCCAATCCCTGTTTTAATTCATCAGGCTGCCTTGCTTTTAAATCATTAGTGGAGAGGAATGCTAAGGAAGGAACTACTACCGACATTTTTATAGTAAAGTTTCAAAAATTATACTTGCGGTATCAGTTTAAATTTAATCTTTTAGTCATAAATAGAAAATAGTTTAAGAAAAAGTAATTCTTAATGATATATAGTACTTCTGTATGCTAAGTTAAATTACTTTCACAAATATTTGATCCTGTGGCAGAAGCCTTTTGTGTGTGTGTGTGTGTGTGTGTGAATTATAATTAATATGATAATGAAGATGCTTAGTTGGGCATCTTTTGGGGGCAGTTCAGTCATCAATTCTATTGAAGTATTCAGCTTGTTTGAACCCTTACTACCTAATTTTAATTAAAAATGTTTGCATTTGTAGCTTTTTCTTATATTTTCATTAATATTACACAGAGATGTAGAAATATTTATATTTAGATTTTAAAAGATAAAAGTGAAAGTAAGCACTTTATTAAAATATTGCAATTTTGTGGATGTCTGCAAATTTTGAATAAAAAAAATTAGTAGAAGAAAACAACCTAAAAAATAACATATAAAAAAACCTCATAAAACCCCTAGAAGCAAATTCGGGTGCATGGTTACCTTCTTTAGAGTTAAATACATTGCATGTCCCTTGGGAAGAATGTGTGATACTTTAATTGAAAACTGAAATTAGATCCCACTTTTTGAAAATTTCTTATAGTTGCTCACTGGATCATTGTCAAGTAGCACTAAGTGTAGATATCATTTTATTCAGTAAATAAAGCTAATTTCTACTTGATTACATTTCTCCAACTGGTGTTAGTCCTTTTGGAGGTTGTTATATAAGACAAATAAATGAATTGATGACATGCTGAGCATATTTCCTTTTATTTTTCTGAGAGAGCACGCAGGAGGGGGAGGGTGGAGTGAGGGGGAGAGAGAGGGAAAGAGAGAAAGAGAATCTTAAGCATGCCCAGCGTGCAGCCCAATGCGGGCTTGATCCCACAACCCTGGGATCTTGACCTGAGCCAAGTAGTCACATGCTCAACCCACTGAGCCACCCTGGTGTCCCATGAGTGTTCTTCTTTATTGGTGCTATGATTTAAAAATGAATGTTGATCAAGAGTAACTTACATTCCCTTACAGTGGAAAATACAGGGTTTTTAACTAAAAACTCGCTGATATTTTTGGTTTTATAATTCTTCATTTGAAAATTAAGGTTTGCTTAGCACATGGAATTTATAAAATATATAGTCTTAGAAATTATATGGTAATTACTCTTAAATGATGAGATTTTTTATTTTAAATTAGGGTTTTGTTTTTTTTTTTATATCCCTGGTTTGTTTTGTTTGTTTCCCTTTCAGTAAATGCTATCTAGAATTTTTGAAGTTTTCCTGGTGAGGTTGTCTGTCGAAGAGTGATTAATCCTACCCTTTCTCGAAAGTACGTAATCTTTTCTTGTAATAGCGGTACCTCTGCTTTTTCACAGCAGTGCTCTGCCAAAGGTGACTATAAATCCAGTGGCACCAGCTATTGCAGTACTTTCTGCTAAATTGCTTTCCTTTTGTGTATTTTTTCTCTTTGTCTTTTGAAAAGGAGAAAAAGTGTTGGAGCAGATTTTTCCATCTATTCAGTCTTTGTACTATATTTTTCATAATGGGCTGTATTTTTCTTTAAAATTCACTTTGCCGTACTTGAGAAAAGAACTTAGCCATTAAGCATCTGAGAATGGGTGCCGGGATGAAAGATGGTTTTTACTTGATATGTCAGAATACACATTCTTTTTTGTTTCTCTAACCCAGACCACTATTTATGACTGTATTTCTTGTAGACTGAACAAGTGGTTCGTTTAAGAGTGTATTTATATACCAAAAGCTATTCTACATAATTTCCTGTGAAAATAAATATAATTCATTTTGACCCCTTTGTAGACCATCCTGATTCCAAAGCAGGACATAATAAGAATGAATATTTTTCAACAACCTTAATTTGCTTACAAATAATAAAAAATTCTTACCAAAATAATGGTGGAAGAGGTAACTAGAGGTCTCTTTTGACCTGGTGAATACTCTAATTGTAAGTTAGTGTGGATGCTACAATTTGTTTTTTGTTTTGATCTTCCTTTGATTCACATGAAAAGAAAGCAATTAACTGACATAATTTTTCAAATATTGTTGGGCATTTATTGCAAAATATTACAATTGTGTTGAATAAAGGAAGTTTTAAATGTTGATCTATATATCTTTCACAGTTAATTGTAGCATTTTATTAAATTTTTACTGCAGAAATAGTGCACGTTATAGTTTTGCTTAAATAGCACATTAGCAGGATGTTAACATTGTGAGTGAGCAGTAAAATTAAGTATGTCCACCCTTATTATCATGAGAATGTGGCTAACTTCATTTATTAATATATTGATTTTTAATAGGCTATTTTTTGAACAGTTTTGGGGTTTTGTTAATATATTAATTATTTAATAGACTTTTTTGAGCAGGTTTTGGGTTCAGCAGAAGGTAATAGAGATTTCCCACATATCCCTATCTGCACTCAGCATGGCCTCCTTTATTATTCACATCCCCCACCAGAGTGGTACGTCTGTTACAATTGATGAGCCTACCCAGACACATAATCATCCAAAGTCCACAGTTTACATTAGGGTTCACTCTTGCTGTTTGTTGTATATGCTATGGGTTTTGGCAAACGCATGACATGTATCCACCATTGAATATCGTACAGAGTAGTTTCATTGCCTAAAAATCTGTGCTCCGCCTATTCGTCTCTCTCTCTCCCCTAACTCCTGGAAACCAGTGATCTTTTTGTTGTCTCCATAATTTTGCCTTTTCCAGAATGTCCCTATAGTTGGAATCATATAGTATGTATAGCCTTTTCAGATTGGCTTCTTTCACTTTTAACATCTAAGTTTCCTCTGTGTCTGTTCATGGCTGATAGTTCATTTCTTTAGCGCTGAGTAATACTCCATCGTTTGGATGTACTACAGTTTAGTTAGCTCTCCGCCTACTAAAGGGCGTATTGGCTCCTTCCAAGTTTGGTAGTTGTGAATAAAGCAGCTATAAATATCCTTATGCAGGTTTTGTGTGGCTATAAGCTTTCAGCTCCCTTGGGTAAATACCAACAAGCGTCATTACTAGATTGTACGTATGGTAAGAGTATGTTTGGTATTCTAAGAAACTACCAAACTGTCATCTAAAACAGCCATACCATTTTGTTCTCTGACCAGTAATGAACAGGAGTTCTGCTGATCTGCATTGTTACCAGCATTTGATGTTGTCATTCTAGATTTGGGCTGTTTTGATTATCCTTGTTTTAGCTTGCAGTTATTTCTATGGTGACATATGATGTGGAGCATCTTTTTATATACTTATTTGCTACCTGTATGTCTTTGTGTGAGGTATCTATTAAGGTCTTTGGCCCATTTTTCAATTGGGTTGTTCATTTTCTTATTGTTAAGTTTTAAGAGTTCTTTGTATATTTTGGATGTCTTTTGCAAATATTTTCTCCAAGTTTATGGCTTATGTTCTAATTGTCTTGACCTTGTATTTTACAGAGCACAAGTTTTGAAATTTAAAGACATCCAGCTTATCAATTATTTTTTCATGGATGGTGCCTGTGGCGTGGTACCTAAAGTGTCATCGTCATACCCAGGACCACCTAAGTTTTCTCATATGTTATCTTCTGGGAGTTTTATAGTTTTGCATTTTGGTCTGTGATCCATTTTGAGTTAATTTTTGTGAAGAGCGTAGGGTCTATATCTAGATTCATTTTTGGTGGTAAGGTGTGAAGGTCTTAGTCTTTTAGTGAGCCTCTGCTTCTGGATTGTGGACTTCACAAGTGAATCTCAGGTGACCCAGGTAAGTTAGGGTGGCTAGAGTGGGTTCGAGTTGGGTCTTTCCCTTCTACCTGGTCAGTTCAGTTCTTTTTCTTTTTAATTTAATTTTTTAAAATTTAAATTCAAGTTACTTAACACACAGTGTAGTATTGAGTTTCAGGAGTAGAATCCAGTGATTCATTACTTCCGCATAACAGCCAGTGCTCATCCCAAGTGCCCTCCTTAATACCCATCACCCAGTTAGCCCATCCCCCGTCCACGTCCCCTCCAGCAACCCTCTGTTTGTTCTCTGTATTTATGAGTCTCTTATGGTTTGCTTCCCTCTCTGTTTTTATTTTATTTTTCCTTCCCTTCCCCTATGTTTATCTGTTGTGTTTCTTAAATTCCACATATGAGTGAAATCATGATATTTGTTTTTCTCTCACTGACTTATTTCACTTAGCGTTAATACCTTCTAGTTCCATCCACATTGTTGCAAATGTCAAGATTTCATTCTTTTTGATCGCAAGTGATATTCCTGTATACACACACACACACACACACACTCACACACCACGTCTTCTTTATCCATTTGTCAGTCTATGGACATTTGGGCTCTTTCCTTAATTTGGCTATTGTTCATAGCGCTGTTCTGATAAACCCCTAGCAGTTTAGGCTTCTGGTTTGTGTCTTCGGAGGGCAGATCTTGTGAAGAACAGAGTGCTCCAGTGTATTTAAAAAATGGTTGCTTTTCCCCCACCCATTGCTGGAAGCAGGAGGGGATTTTTTCTCAGATATTTGCTGTGGGAACTTGGTGGAGCTCTTTGAGGTAAAACTCACGAAAGTATAAGGATTCCCCCCCACTTCCTTCATGACTGGGTGCCCAGGGATTTGTGACTTTCAGACTTTTCTACTTTAAGATCCCAGCATTTCATCGATTATAGTTTGGATTTTCCTACCCTGGCACTGTTTCCTGTGGAGGTGTCTTACCGGCTGGTTCGTTTTGGTGAGTTGTGATTCATGGTATCGGCCTGTCTTTGCAGTTTTGGGGCCAGCGTTTTGCCCTGTCACCTCACTTGTCCTAGGGATCTAAGAAGAGTTGTTGATTTTTAGTCTGTTCAGCTTTTCCCTTGTTGTTAGGATGGAATGGCAGATTTCAAATTTCTTACGTGTTGGACCGGAAACTGAAAGTCTGTATTAATTTTTATAGGTGAAAAAATACATGATCTTCTAAAGAGGGTTTAAATTTGATGTTTGTCAAGTAGGTGAAAGTAAAGAATAGGGGTACTTTACTATAACAGTGTGAATAATTGTTATTTGACAAAGATTTTGTTTGTACTGCAAATACATTAATAGTTCTAAAAAATACAAAATGAAATGTACTTCACTGTGTTAAACTGGTAAAGATATACTAAGTTCTTGCATTGACCACATTCCTATCAAGTTGATTAGAAGCTAGTTCAGATAAAAGCAAATTATTAGAAGTTTGGAAAATACACTTCTGATCAGATATTAAGGGGATTCATGACTATTCCACTTGAAGAAAGGAAGTCTGAGAAATTACTTATTGAATCATTCATATGTAAATTTATTTTTATGGAAGATAATGCTTAATTCTATTTACGCTCATAGGGTTTTCCAGTTGTTGTTGTTGTTTTTTTCAACCATGGCTATCTGTTAGAATATCTTGTGGAGCTGAAAAAGGTAAAATATACAAACAATGCCCAGACATTTACTTGGATTTCTTCTGTAGATATTCTTATTGAGTGAATCTGGCGTGGGGCTTGACATCTATGCATGTTTATGTGAAATCTCTGTGGATGCTTATAATGTAGAGCCAGAATTGAGAAATACTGGCCAAATGTTCGACAGATAGGGTAGCGGTATTCTTAGTGAGGCAGATGGTAGATAAGAAACATGTTCTGGGCAGTGTGTGTAAGCTGACACTTTGCTATACCATTGCCTTTGGAGACACAGCTGTGAAGCTGGTAGGACATATTTATGAAGGTGGGAACGAACTGGAGTCGCAGGATTGAATTACAGTGTTTCCCCATCCTAGCCTCATGTCACTGGACATGGGGACTAGCAATAAAAAAAAGTCCATGTAATCTTAATAGGAAGTTGAAAAAGTTTAGTCTTGCAGGTGATTATCACGCTGATCAGGTGGAGGAGGCAGGTGAGGCATTCACTGACGAGAAAACTAGCACACATAGGTTGCCTTATATATCACAGCTCATCTGACATATTTCCATTTTTTGACGAGGATACACGTATGATGTACTGCTTTTATCTGTTGACTTTCATTCATTCCTCATAACAGTGTGGAACAAAGAAATGAAATCTCTCAGCTGCTAAGTGATTGTTGTTTATTTTTACACTACCTGGTAGAGTTGGTCTGATGTTAAAGCTCCTTCTCTTCATTTTTAGAATGCTTTCATCAATATTCTTTGACTACATTATGGTGGTGTTTAGATTTTAACTTTATTATAATCACATTATGGTTAAGTTTCTTCAAGACTTAAGCCATTACAAATAAAAATCATCCACTGAGCTTTTATTCAGAGTGTTAAGCCAGTTGAGAGTAGCAACACCTTGAAGGCTTGCTTACTAGAGGCGTGAATTACTCTGTTTGCTGAAAGTACACGAATGTGCTGAAAGAAATGGCAACAGGGGTTAGTGGAAATCGTCAGAGTTTGTGATGGATTAAAATATCCTCCTGGGTTTATTTTACTGTGGCAGGGATGAACAGTTTACACTTTAAAGACTGTTTTTGGTTTGTTAGCAGAATATGTGTTCAATGGAAGTTACTTTCACACAATAATATATAATTAAATGTATAATACTGTAGGATAATTTATTAGTCACTTAAGGGTTCATAGAAAGTTTAATTATCCGTATTCTCATCTTTAAACTTTGCAGAATATAAATGTATTTTCAGAAACTGCACAGCATATCAGAGTTCCCCAGTTGTTTTCCGTCATTTTCTATGTTTTCCAGTCTTCCAGTCGTAGGTTGGAAAAGTGAATGTGTCACTCCTGTAGAGGTTGGAATAATGCCAGTACTTTCTTTCCTTTTTTTTTTTTTTTTTCCCCCAAAGACAGGAATTGATGAACAGATTCTCTGAAAAGATAAATAATCTTGAAAGATCTTAATAATTTACTAAGTATATACCAGTCTTGGTATTTTCACATTCTTCATAAAAAGTAGAGGTTGTCAAAATATGTGTATAATACACAGCAATAGTGAGAGCAGCGAAAACTTGCCTAGGAGCTGTCCTCTAAGAATTTAACCGCGGGCTACGGTCCCATTGCCTGCTTCTTTGACTATTTTTTTGTCCGGCTTCGCTGATAGCACAGTAGAAATCCCAGGAGGAAGACTAAAGTAAGAGAAATTTTTGTTGTGATGGTGATACCAGCCTCACAAATGATCGAAAGATAAAATGAATAAGCTGACCTTACAGATTCATGGAATTTTAAAAGCTTATAAAGGGTTTTCTTGTTGTTTCTCATCCATTAAATACTTTCTGTGTTTAAATCTTGAACGAAATAAAAATGTTTGAAAATTGAGTGCAGGACAGAAGGAAATGAGCTTAATTGCAAAAATGCTAAACTGTAGTGTGATTTTATTTTTCCTTTTTTTATGCTGCATTTCAGTTAGGTCGCTGAATAGTGAAATTCATTCATTGCTTCTGAAAGATATTTTTAAATCCTAGTTAAAGGGAAGACTGGATTCTTAAAACATTAAGAATATAATGTTTTAGGGGCGCCTGGGTGGCTCATTCGGTTAAGCGACCGACTTCGGCTCAGGTCACGATCTCACGGTTTGTGGGTTCGAGCCCCGCATTGGCCTCTGTGCTGACAGCTCGGAGCCTGGAGCCTGTGTTCTGTGTCTCGCTCGCTCTCTGCCACTCCCCTGCTCACGCTCTGTCTCTCTCTGTCTCAAAAATAAATAAAACATTAAAAAAAAAAGAATATAATGTTTTAACTTGTTCCATTAATAATTGCAATCATTTCCTGCCTTAAATTCTGTCTTTTGTTTTTGCCTATTTGTATTATCATTTATCATTCATACAAGCTGATTGTTCTTTTGTATAACAGCTTTATGGAGTTATTTTTACATACCATATAATTCACCTTTTTAAAGTATATCGTTCAGGACTTCTCATTATATCCACGGAGTATGCAATCATTGGCATTTCTTAACTTCAGAACATTTTCTTTATGCCAGTAAGAAACCCCATACCTAGTATCAGTTGTCCTGCCTTACCCTCTTCACCCAGTCCTTCACAACCACTCACCTACTCTCTATTTCTATGGATTTATTCTGGACATAGCATATAAATAGAATCATGTAATATGTAGTCTTTTATGATTGGCTTCTTTTACTTAGCATAATGTTTCTGAGGCTTATCCATATTGTGGCATGTATTAGTGGTTCCTTTCTTTTTATGGCTGAATATCTCATAGTATAAATACACTGCTTATTATTTAATAATCAGTTGATGGACATTTGGATTTTCCTCTTTTTTGACTCTTAGGAATAATGCTGTGAACATTTGTGTAGAAGTCTTGTGTGTATGTGTGTTTTCATCTCTCGTTTATATTCCTGAAGGAGTGGAATTGCAGAGTCATATGGTAACTCTGTTTAACGTAGAGGAATTGCCAATTATTTTCCAAAGTTGGTTGCACCATCTAACAGTAGTCCTACCAATAGTAATCAAGGATTCTCCTTTCTCCACGTCCTCACAAACTCTTGTAGTTGTCTTTTATAATCATATTAGAGGAGGTGGAGCGGTATTTTATTGTGGCTTTGATTCCACTTCTCAAATGACTAATGATGTTGAGCATCTATTTATGTTTTGGCTCTTTGTGTATCTTCTTTTCAGAAATATCTATTCATATCCTTTCTCCATTTTTATTTTTTAAATGTTGGTTTATTTTGAGAGAGAGAGAGAGAGAGAGAGAGAGAGTGTTTGCAGGGGAGTGGCAGAAAGAGAGAGAGGGAAGATGAGAATCCCAAGCAGGGTATATGCACTGTCAGTGCAGAGCCTGACACAGGGCCCGACTCCACAAACTGTGAGATCATGACCTGAGCTGAAACCAAGAGTTAGACGTTCAGCTGACTGGGGCACTCAGGAGCCCCTCCTTTTTTCCATTTTTAAATTTGATTTTTGTTTTGTTATTCAATTGTAAAAGCCCTTTATATTCTGGATATTAAATCCTTAATCAGATACGTGATTTATAAATTCTCCTATTCTATGGATTTTTTTTTCATTGTCTTGACGATGTCTTTTGAAACACACAAAGTTTTTAATGTTGATGAAGTTCAGTTTATCTAGTTTTTCTTTTGTGGCTTATGATTTTGGTATTATATCTAAGAAACCACAACCTTATCTGAGGTCACAAAGATGTATGTTTTCTTTTAGGTGTTTTATAATGTTAGCTCTTACATTTAGGTCTCCATTTTGAGCTAGTATTTTTTATATAGTGTGAGATAGGGGTCCAGATACATTTTTTTCATGTGAATATCCAGTTGTCCTAAGGCCATTTGTTGAAAAGAGTATTCTTTTTCTATTGAGTTGTCTTGACATCCTTGTCAAAGTCAATTGATCATAAATGTTTATTTCTCGGTTGTCTGTTTATTCTATTGATCTAGCCATACGGTAGCTAATTATACTAATACACTGTCTTGATTACTGTAATATTGTATTAAGTTTTGAAATTGGGGAAATGTGAGTATTCCAACTTTGTTCTTCTTTCTAAAGATTGTTTTGGCTGTTCTGGGTCCCTTTCCACATTAATTTTAATCTCATTTTAGACTCAACTTGTCAATTTCTGCAGATAGCTAGGATTCTGACAGACTTTGTTAATTTTATAGATCAGTTTGATGAATATTATTCTGTTCCATGAATATAGGGTGTTTTTTCACTTCGCTCTTGTTTCAACAATGTTTTGTAGCTTTCAGCGTACAAGTCTTGCATTTTGTTGAATAAGTTTGTTCCTAAGTATTTTATTCTTTGAGATATTGTAAATGGAATTGTTTTCTTCATTTCACTTCTCAGATTGTTTATTGCCAATGTATAGAAGTACAATTGATTTTTGTATATTGATCTTGTGTTGTGTAGTCTTGTATTGTGCAATCACAACCTTTATTTGTTCAGTTGGGTTTTTTTTGTTGTTGTTGTTTGTTTTAGGGAATTCCTTAGAATTTTCCATATACAAGATCATGTCTTCTATGAGTAGAACAGTTTTAGTTTACTTCCTCCTTTTCCAGTCTGGACACTTTGTATTTCTTTTCCTTGCCTGTTTTCCCCAGCCAGAACATCCTGCATATGTTGAATGGAAATGGTGAGCACTAGTGGACATTGTCTTTTTCCTGAGCTTAACAGGAAAGTATACATTTTAATCTTTCAGCATTAAGTATGATGTGAGTTGTGGGTTTTTCATACATGCCCTTTGTCAGGCTGAGGAAGTTCCATTTTCCTTGAGTGTTTTATCATGAAAGGGGGATGGATTTAGTTAAAGGCTTCTTCTGTGTCCACTGAGATGATCATGCGATTTTTGTCCTTTATTCTACTAATACAAGTCTTTGATTCTATGGGCTTTTGAAGGATAGGGTTGTTTACTCATTTTAATATCTTGCTTAATTTGGTAAGAACAGTTCCTCTCATGTAGTTTCAGTCTCTAAAATGTTTGTAGGCTGATCATTTTACACATGAAAACATTTGTAAGGAGGCAGTCTCAAAATTTTGACTATAATTAGAATAGAGAACTCAGCTTTTTGCTAATTCTGCTTGGCTATAGTGTTCTACTATTAAAATTAGTAGGTATTTGTTACCGTGAACTAACATGAGGAATGAGTCTGAAAAAAATTTTTTTTAGTGTTTATTATTTTGAGAGCGGGAGAAAGTACATGAGCTGGGGATAGGCACAGAGACGGGGAGAGAGAGAATCCCAAGCAATCTCCATGCTGTCAGTGCGGAGCCCCACGCTAGGGTTCAATCCCAGGACAGTGAGATCATGACTTGAGTGGAAATCAAGAGTCAGGTGCTTAAAGGACTGAGCCACCGAGGTTGTCCCTGGAAAACATTTTTTGATTGGTGTGTTGCTTTTGCCCAGTTGCCTTTATAATGTTTACTTGCTACTAAAAGTTGCATTTGGTCTAATTTTATAGTTTTAGACCAGTCTGACTTTATTTTGTACTCAGGTAAAAAATATTGTAGATGTTTCTTCTGTTTTCATTCTCTGGTTTTAAAATGAGTGAAAGCAAGTCGGGAAGTGACATTTACATTCTAACCAAGGCCCATGGATACAAGAGCACCTGGCTGTTGGGAGTCCCAGACAGACCAGGTCCGACCACTCTCTTCTGACAAAATCAAAGCAGAGAGACGAGCGGTGGTGAAACAGGAAAGGAATTTATTTCCGTGAGGCTACCACAGGGAATACAGCAGGCTGGAGTCTCAGACTGTCTTCAGTGTGCTTAAAATACTTCAGGAAAATGTGGGACAAACCTCAGTGGGTACACGCAGGTGGGCAGTAAAGGTCAGGTTGATCATTGTCTCAGGGTCAATTGTGTGAGCTCTTGCTGGTGTTGGGGCAGTCCCTGTTGCTTGAGGGGTAGTTTTGGTTCCATCATGGGATGCTTTGCCCAGTGGGTCCTTTGCTTGAGTTAGAAGATAAGCTGGAAAGAAGAACTTAACAGAAAGTACTGATTAAGGTCAAAATGGAGATAAAGTCCTCTTTTAATATGTGAAAATTGGCTCTTTTTTGGTGAATTAAGCCTTGGTGATTTATATATAAATATTTGTATGCATATATGTGTGTGTGGGTACTGGATTTAGATTGCCAGGGTTCAAACCCAGCTTCTTTATTAAGTAGCTGGATGGCCTTAAGTAACCTTGTTGTATCTCAGTTTCCTCTTTTGTAAACAACAGAGCCTATAGTAGAGGTACTCTTGTAAGCTAATACATATATAGTACTTGATACATATTAAGTGTTTAATAAATGTTAATTACTGTGATGATGTACTTAAAGGCTCCCTAATTCCTCCTTTCTTCCTCCTGTTCCAAAACACAAAACAAAAAAACCCATTTAGACAATTGAATGAATGTTTATTTTGAATTTGAATTTGATTATATAATGTTATAGAAGGTTTAACTGGCTTTGGTCTTTTTTTCTGTTTATCTTTCCAATTACCTCTTTTTGATTATTCTTCAGTAATTGCTAGTTTCATCATGTTTTGTTTTTGTTTTTTTTTTTTTCATTATTTCTTTTCTCCCTGTTGCTTACTTAGAGGTTCATACCTAAATTCAAATACTTTGATTTCAACCTGTTTTAGTCTTGTCTTCTGCAGCTCTTATTCAGGAGTTATGATGGTGCTTGTTTGGACAAAACCCATAAGTAGTTGTGCACGCAGTTTATGGCCTGTGTCATGGGCCATATAAATTAGTTGGTTTACTCCAGAGACAAAGATGACAGTAGGATTAGGTAGATACCCTAGCTCTTGATAGGCGAGCAGTAAAAACAAACAAAAAAACAAAACAACAAAAAAAAGAGACTAAAGGTATCCATTATAGGAAGATCGGACCATTTTAAAAAGAGTACACTGGAGTTCAGAATTATAAGGTAAGCTATATTGACAGCAAGAAATACTCACTCACTGTAGCCTTGCAGTTTGCCTTTGTCTTATAATTGATTGCTGCATATAGAAAGGAGCAGACACCATTATAATTATAGGTATAACTATATTAGGAATCTAATATAGTCAAAGTTGTTTTTTTCTTACATTATGATATGTCAACTGTAGGGTATCTTGAATTCTTGTTAAAGTAGTGAATATACCAGTTAAATAATGATAATGGCTACCATTTGGGAAGTACACTCTCAGTGGTTGTAATTCTCATCATAGTTCTGCAAGCTAGGCTAGATAGGTATCTGCATCTTGTAGATAAGAAAGTGGAGCGTTGTAGTAATTGTCAGGTCACAGCAAGTACTGGTGGAGCCGGCATATGAGCCGACTTGAAAGTAGGTGTCTTAATTCTCACTGTGCCTCAGATGTTCCTGTGGCACGTCAACAACAACAAAACAAAAAAGGATACCTCATTAGGCTACTTCTCAGGCAATTTGGGTTTAGTAAATTTGCAGTAGAGCTGTGATTCTGACACACTGCCTGGATTGAGAACTACTTGCTTTGGAACTTACAGTCTTTCAAACTAATATTTTTTGATTATATGTAAGTAATTTCCATTCCTTAAAATTTTATTTTAAGCTTTTTGTTACAATGGAGTAATGACTTAGGATTTTTTCCCCAACACATGGGACTTTTATAGTATCAGGATCCTTCAGGGCTGGCTGCAGCATAGTACTACCTTATCCAAAGGAAAAAAGAAAGAAATCGGTAGTAACCTTGAGAAAAAGCACTTATCTGAGCCTCAGAATTATCATTTGTAAAATATGGATAATAACTACCTTTCAGAGTTACCGTGAAGATTAAGTACAGTTATGTATTTAAGATACAGAGCCTAAAACTTAGTAGATAGTAAGTGCTTCTTGTTTATTAAAGTATATTTATCATCTTAGCTGTGACTATATTAATATTAATGTCATAAAAAAGTGCAGTTTTTCTGGCCATACATAGAGTAAGAACAAACCTTTCTTGACCTCCATATAACCGACTTCCTGGACTTACAGATACTTTCCAGTCTCTATGAATAAAATATTGATTGATGCTCACAACATGCTAAAGTTTTCAAACCATTGGGCCCTAATTAGCAGAGCTGTTTGCTTATACTTTACTTAACCAAGAATCGGTTCTGTGTATTCCCACATCTGTTTGTGCCTGTTATATTTGATGTTATAATCAAGTAATTAGTTCACTTTAAGAATATATAAACTGATGAAATGTGAATACAAAATGGAGGGTTTTTTTTTTTAAGTTTATTTATTTGAGAGAGAGAGAGAACATGAGCAGGGGAGGGGCAGAGAGAGAGAGAGAGAGAGAGAGAGAGAGAGAGAAAGAGTATCTGAAGCTGACTCCGTGCTGTCAGTGCAGAGCCTGGCATGGGGCTCAATCCCACAGACCGTGACATCATGACCTGAGCCAAAGTCAAGAGTCTGCTGTTTAACCAACTGAGTCACCCAGGCGCCCCAGAGGGTTGGACTTCATGAAGGTCAGTCACCTAAAATTTCTCTGATGCTGTATGTATAACAGTAAATGATCAGAAAAGAAATAGATTCTGTGTGAATGCTACACTTAGAATGCATTGCCAGTATCTTTAAAGTTCCATTTAAAATATTAAACCACAAATCCTATACCGGGGTAGTTATAGCTATGTTTTATTTAAGAAAAACAATTCTGAACTCTAGTATTCAGTTAAAGAATACTTTAGGGGCGCCTGGGTGGCTCAGTCAGTTGAGTGTCTGACTTCAGCTCAGGTCATGATCTCGCGGTTTGTGAGTTCGAGCCCTGCGTCGGGCTCTGTGCTGACAGCTTAGAGCCTGGAGCCTGCTTTGGATTCTGTGTCTCCCTCTCTCTCTGCCCCTCTCCTGCTCACACCCTGTCTCTCAAAAACAAGGAAACATTAAACACTTAAAAAAATATTTAGAAGTGTTTGGATAATATCACAAGACATGCAAAATTATATATGATTTCTGAAAAATATGATAGGTAAATAGAATTTGTATGATTTTTCATAATAGCTCACATTTTTCATTAACTTCTCATCTGATAATAAGAGAAGTTTTACTCCATGTAAAATGAGAATTTTAGAATATGCTGATTGGTGCCAGCAAGACTAATTTAGCTGGATGGATTAGAATTAGACTCACTCTGCTAGCTAAAAAGGCAGAGTCTGTGCTGTCATCCTGACAAAAAAAATGGATGAACAGAGATGTAGGTATTTCTTTCTTCGGCCAAACAGGTGTGATTTGGTACCGTGCCAGTAGAGCCATCGAAATCTAGCTTCCTGTAGATGCTTTTGGGCAATTGCTGTAGTGAAAATAGTACTGTTAATACTGATGACGATGATGGTGATGGTAAAAGTTTAAAGATGTTTAAAGAGTAGGGTAGTATAAGCTAAACATGCATGATTAGTCTATTAGTTTATGAAATATTAGAGCAATTAATTGCTGGTAATAAAATGAACAAAATCCCTGGAAAATAAATATCTCCTAGAAAAACTTCTAGAACTCAGAAGGAAAAGGTGCACAGAAAATAAGAATTTAACTTTTAGTGTGATTATTTTTACTTAAGAACCCTAGGGGGCATGTATTAATAGAATATAGGAAATAGTCTATATACCTGAATAATGGCATTGTATAAAGAGAGCTACAGTTATATTAAATCCCATCATATCTTGGTTTTAGATGTAAATTTTTATTTTCAGTTAATATTTACTAACAATTTTATTAAATCCCATCATATCTTAGTTTTAGATATAAATTTTTATTTTCAGTTAATATTTATTAACTAGTGAAAAGTAGATTAGCAGCATGTTAAAATGGCTAATTTCTTATTTCAAGTTTATGAAAATAAAAAGCATGTAACAATGTCTGGCACATAGTAAGTTGTAGAAGTGTTTGGATTTTTGTTTTGTTGTTAGCATACCTTAGTATTAAGAGTATAGACTCTGGAGCCAGAATGCTTATTCAGATCGCTCCTCTGCTGCTTTCTAGTCGTGTGACTTACAAGTTACTTGATTCCTCTGTGCTTCAGTTTCTTATTGTTCATAGGGGAGAAACTATATATTCTTCATAGATTATGACGATTAAATGAGTTAATATACATGACATGTTTAGTATAATGCCTGACACAGAAAATGTGTGTTTATTTTTATTATCATGGGGAAATTAATAGAAGTTTGCATATTTTGTATTCAAGCCTGTTGTAAAAGATTGATATGTTCATTGGTAATATAACATGCCACAATTGCAAACATAGTTACGTGGTTATATTAACTTACACTATTGAAAAATAACACTATAGGTGTGAACAATGCCACTAAAAAGATTGGCTCCAAAAGCATTATTCTAAAATGACATGTCTCTGCTTTTCAGATTTGTTTGCTGTCTTGGGCAAAATTGGATGTTCTGCAGATCAACTATCTTTTCTCTTTTTATTTTAAGGGAAAGAAAAACAAAATACCTGAGCCAGAGTAAAGTGTATTAAATATATTTTGTGTTCTGTATATTGTTGTTTTTGATAGTTCTTTTGTTTTCTAGAAAGAACAGCTACTTATTTCTTCTAGACCTATAATCTCTGAGACTTCTGATTATGAGCAGAAGCTAGCTGATTTGATTGATGTGTAATAAATGTAACTCTGAATCTCAATCTCAGTAAAAAGCCTGAATTGAATATCAGGTCATTGGAATGTTGGTCTATTATATAACTTAGCAATTGCTATAAAAAGCCCACGCATACTATAGACTCCTTAATGAAATTAATCACAGCTTTGGTCGTCCAGGAGTAGAATGTTATTGTCAACATGACAGTGGAGCTGCAGTAATCCAGCTTCAGTTCCTGATTAATGAGGTTAGTGAATTGCTTTAATCTGTCCTACTTATGTATGAAATAGGGGCACATCTGGTCTTTCAGATTTCTTGCATGCATTCGTATTTAAATATTTGTACAAAAGTGAATTTCTTAAAGATCAGAGCTAATGGCAGTTCACTTTATGGCATCATCATGGGAAGTTACATAAATAATGTAAGATGTTTCTCAAGACAGTGTTGCAAATAGAATGGAATAAGGTGCTACATTTAAGTTTTATTTCATGGATATTGAAAGTTATGTAACGTTAAAATCTGTATTAAAAAACTGGTTTTAGAGATTGAGTTTATTATAAACGACAAAATGTACTTCTCTAATAAATTGTTTGAAATATAACCAGGAAACGAAAATCCATTAGAAACTGGTTATTGTCCAAAATTCTTGTTTTGTCACTTACTGGTTCAAGTAATTGATGATGCCTTTCTTTTTGATGGAGTATAAAGTTAGGAAGGAGCTCAGGAAACAAATACTATTTTATCAGCAGTGTAGACAGCATGCTTGCAGGTTTTAAAAAAAGTTTTTGCCATGACATGGAGCTGGAGAGTATAATGCTAAGTGAAATAAGTCAGAGAAAGAGAAGTAACATATGATTTCACTCATATGTGGAAGTTAAGAAACAAATGAGCAAAAGGAATAGAAAGAGACAAATCAAGAAACAGACTCTTAATTATAGAGAACAAAGTGATGGTTATCAGAGGGGAGAAGGGTGTGTAGGGATGGGGGACAGGTGATGGGCATTAAGGAGCGCACTTGTCCTGATGAGCACCAGGTGAGGTATGGGAGTGTTGAATCACTATGTTGTACACCTAAAACTAATATAACACTGTATGTTAACTAACTGGAATTTAAAAAAGAATAATAAAAAGTTAAAAAATTAAAAATATGAGCAACACTGAGAATGATGTTTATTGTATGCAGTGATGGGCAGGAAAAACTGGTCATAAGAAATTACTCCAGAAAAGTCTCTTCTATCTTCAGATGTGGTGATAGTCTGTGGACGTTCTTTTTGCCCTCATGTCCTTAGGTTCCGTGGAATAAATTCTTAAATATATAGGAGTGGAAAAAAACAATACTTGATACCTCTAACCTTATGTTAAATGTTTTTATTTATATCAGAATATTAATATGCAATTGTTTAGGCTTTTCAGGGTCAGAAGTGTAATTTAAAAACTTCATTGTTCTGTGTAGAATTGTGTAATAGGTATTGTAAAATGTTAAAGTACAAAAGAAATCATAATATAGAAAGTTGTGGAACCCTGTTAGGAGGACTCAAGATTAGTTTCCTGTTTTTAAAACACTTTTGTTATGAAATAATTCTATTAGCAGTTAGTTTCAAAATAAAGAGGTCCTGTGTGTACTCCACCCAGCTTCCCCCAATAGTAACATTATGTATAACAGTAGTAAGATCTCAAACCAGCAAAATAACGTCCATATACTACCATTAGCTAGACTATAGACCTTATTTAGATTTCACCACCAGGTTTCTACATGCACTCATGTGTGTGTGTGTGTGTGTGGTTCTGTGCAGTTTTATGACACATATAGATTTGTGTAATGACCACCTTGAACAAGATACAGATCAGTTTCATCATCATAAAGAAATTCCCTAAGGCTACCCTTTTGTAATTGTGCCCCTTCCTGCTCTCAGTCCCTAATCCCTGGCAACCATTAACCTGTTCTCCATCTTTATACTTGTGTTGAGATTATTTCTTAAGGCTGTACATGAACCAGGGCACCTGGGTGGCTCAGTTTAGTGTCTTAATTTCGGCTCAGGTCATGATCTCACTGTGAGTTTGAGACCTGTGTCAGGCTCTGTGCAGACAGCACAAAGCCTGCTTGAGATTCTCTCTCTCCCTCTCTCTCTGCCCCTCCCCTGCTCACTTGCTTTCTCTCTCTCTCAAAATAAACATTAAAAAAAGAAGCTGTACATGAACCAATGTAAATAACATATTGCAGATTACCTATACACCTAAATTTTAGAAATCTTAAGTAGTTTATGTTGTCATTTGTATTACAGGGTTCTTTTTAATAGGAGTCATCATAGAGTTCTTGGATGTGACTTTTTATTTTACATGCTCGAATGTTACTTTTTGAGTACTTGAAGGTGATGTTACTGTTTTAAAAATGCTTTTCAAAATATGAATATTTAAATGAGGTTAGATAATGGAAATCTGATCATTGAGAGTAGGCATTTGCTTTTGTTTTTAGTAAACCATATATATAGGTAAAGGAGCCATCAGAGGAGGTAGTCAAGCTGTTATTGCCATTTTGGCTCTACATCTCTTCTTGAGATTTCAAAACGGTGTGTACATCATGAGAGAGAAGTTGACATGCTGTGAAACTATGGTGGAAATAAGAATGAAGAGTACAGATCTTTGATACTCTGAATCCTTTGAGTTTCACTGCTTCAAAGTGATGTATTTTTTATATATTTTTGTTTATCTTTTTTTTTTTTTTTTTTTTTTTTTAGGGAGAGAGGGAGAAAGCGTGAGTGGGAGAGAGGAACAGAGGGAAAGAGAGAGAATCCTGAGCAGTTCCGTGCCCAGTGTGGTATCTGACACAGGGCTTGATCCTACTACCCTGGGATCATGATCTGAGCTGAAATCAAGAGTCGAGTACTCACCCAGCTGAGCCACTAGGCATCCCTGCTTCAAAGTGATATTAGATAAGACGATGCTTTCTAGTGAAAGGGAGAGTATGTGGACTTTATTTCTGCTTACTGGTAGTCATGTAGCAGTAGGAATTACACAATAGAGTAGCCTCCATAGAATTGCGAAAGGGGAAAGGCCTTGGAGAGATGATTTAATGTAAATTTTGCCTTTAGAGCTATTTTAATCCTCTCTGATAAATGAGAAACTCTTAAGTTAAAAAAGGAGATTTTAAAATTTCTCATAATAACCTAAATGATTAGAACTGCAAATCCTTTTTGAAATTAACATAAATTCTTCATATTACATTTTTTAAAATTTATTCTGTCAGTAGAGATGAAAAGTATCTGACTCTTTTGAGGAAAACATGCGCATGTCTTAATAAATCAGCCTCAGTCCAGAGATTCTTAATCCTGTTCACACATCAGAATCACCTCTGAAGACTTTTATAAATACACAGAGGTCCTGGCTCTGAAAATTCTGGTTTGTCAGGTCACGGGTGAGACTGAGCTTCCTGTGTGATTCTCACCTAGGACCAGAGATTATCTTCTCCATGGTTAACAGGATTTAATACTATCAGATATTTTAACTTTCTAAATTGGTTGATTGTTCAACCCTTTAAATATTGAAGTTAGAGTGTGCTAAATGGTATCTTTATTTTCTGTATCATTCTAGTAGTAGAATTAGGATCTAGGCATAGTACATTCAGAAGAATTTGTCTTAAGCCGAATAAAATATGAAGGTTCCTTCATATTGTATTTTTCTTTTACCCAAGGAAGATGTACGGTAGTGGTCAAGCCACCCAAATAGTCTGACCTCTAATTTTATATAGCTAGTTATCAACCTTCATATCCAACTAGATTCTAGTATGCTTGTAGTGTATAAGATACGAAATTATACTTCACTGAGGTTAAAACATTTCTTACACATACATATACATGTAACACACCGTTTTACACCTGCTGTTTAGAATTTGGGTGAGGCAAATATTTCTCTAAACTAAACCTATTGGCAGAAAGTTTTGAAGTCTGGGAAGATTTTTTTTGGCAGCTCTTTAGTAGCTTTAGTGTTTGCAAAATATATTCTGTGTAAAATGTATTACATTTTATTTTTAAGGGAGCTCTCGTGAGTGCCTTGGCTGATGACACCTTACATTTATGGAATTTACGTCAAAAGAGACCTGCCATTTTACATTCACTTAAATTTTGCAGAGAAAGGTAAGAATTCTTTGTTATCCTATATATGATATTTGTTATTCTATTTTGAAAAGTTTTCTTTGAATTTTATTCTTTGATTTTATTTTTTTGTGATAGACTTTATGCACAATCTAAAAAATAATTCAAAAACTTCAAAGGATATACAATAAAAAGCAAGTTTCCTTCCTTTCCAGACCCATTTCCCTCTCCAGAGACACCACATAAATTTGTTTTGTGTCCTTCTAGAAATACTTAGTCTGTGCATGTAGGCAAAAATCTCTGTATATAGCTCCTTTTTTTTTTTTTTTTTTTTTTTTTTTTTGCATAAAAGGGAAGGCATTATATATTCCTTCTATAATTTGTGTTCACTCAATAATATATCTGATTGTTAACTATTGGACACAGGCCAGCCTTCCTTTGTTATTTTCACAACAGCATGATATTCCATTGTATGGAAGTACCCTAATTTAGTCAGTCTCTTCATCAATGGACATTTATATCCTTTTCGGTCTGCTGTTTGTTTCCTCTGCTATGTTGTGATGTTATGTTACATATATGTCTTCATCCATTTATTCAAGTCTATCTGTGAGGTAAATTCGTAGAAGTATAACAGTTTGGTCACAGAAATCTCGTATATGACTTGTGAGCTTTGTGCTATGATTAGTAAGACCTTGTTTTTTACTTTCTTAATTCCGGTATAATGAATACACAGTGTTATGTTAGTTTTCAGTGTACAATATGGTGATTCAACACTTACGTACATTGTTCAGTACTCATCATAAGTGTACTCTTAATCCTCTTTCACTTACTTTACCCATTCCCTCACCCACCTCCCCTCTGGTAACCATCAGTTCTCTATAGTTAAGAGTCTGTTTTTTTGGTCTTTTGTTCATTTGTTTTGTTTCTCAAATTTAACATGTGAGTGAAATCATATGGTATTTGTCTTTCTCTGACTCATTTCACTTAGTATTATACCTTCTAGATCCATCCATGTCGTTGCAAGTGGCAAGATTTCATTCCTTTTTATGGCCCAGTAATATTCTACTGTATATTAGACCTTTTCCATCCTAATTTGATTAAACATTCTCCCATATTTTATTTTTTTTTAATTTGTAAAATTTATTTAGTTTGAGAGGAATAGAGAGAACACGTGTGAGTGGGGGAAAGGGAGAGACAGAATCCCAAGCAGGCTCCATGCTGTCAGTGCAGAGCCAACTTGGGGCTCAATTCCATGAACTGTGAAATCATGACATGAGCCAAAATCAAGAGTTGGATGCTTAACTGACTGAGCCACCCAGGAGCCCCTCCCATATTTTCTTATAATGCTCTTAAAGTTACATTTTTGTGCTAAATCTTTAATTCATCTAGAACATACTTCAGCATGAAATAAGAGTAAAAAATATAGCCCCCCCATTGCTTATGAGATATATTTTTTGATGTATATATAAAAATGTGTGTGTGTGTGTGTGCGCGCACTCATAAGCAGGAGCAGATGTGAATATATATGTATATGTGCCAAAGTTAAGAAATCTGGGTCTATGTAGTATCTAAATGCAGTGAGGTTAGTGTCTTTAGGCCCTGTTTTCTGTGAAAGCCAGGCATCAGACTGCCCAGTGCATATCCAAGGATCAGACCATTCCTGCTTTGATAAATGTTGATCTGTTCAGGTTATATAAATAGGTCAATTTGTAAGTCTGGGTTTTTGCCCGCGGTGGCCCTCCAAAGTAGGCAAGCTAAAAAGGCTGGTGAGAATATAGCAGTTCAGACTTCTTTAGCCAACACCAAGACCTGTTTACACCGTGTGGTGTTCAGAGACCAGAGTTGGCCGGGATCAGTAGCAAAATTTGCTGTTGGGCTACATCTTGCTTGGGAAGATAGATCATCTTAGTAACTTGGAGTCATGGTTCTGCTTCTTCCAGGAGAGGGACAGAATTGAAGGAGGAGTTAATGGAAGGAGGGAGGGTGACATAGGGCAGGAAAAGCAAACAGTTAAGGTTCAGTTCTTTTCTACCTGCTAGGAATAGGGCCAGGCTCAACTTGCCAGGCAGAATTCCTTAGTCTCCTTGCCACCTGGATCGCAGGGGGAGTCCTGCATCAACTTCAGATGCCATCAAGCAGGTGGAGACAGTGATAGACATCTTAGTGCTAGTGCACATCTTGTCTCATAGCACCTGCTGGAAATGGAAGTATAGGTCTAGCAGAGTTGCTGTCTTCCTGGTGTGATTTTACTCCCCACCCCCCACCCCCCCCGCCCCGAGGGCATTGGACAATGTCTATAGACCTGTTTTGTCACAGTTAGAGGAGGGAGGGGTGAGCAGTGCTACTCGCTTCTAGTAGATAAAGGCCAGGGATGCTGCCAAATATCTTACAGTGACAAAGCAGTCAGTCCCTCATAACAAAGAGTTTATCTGGTCCAAAATATCAAGAGTGTCAAAGTTAGGAAACTGGACTCTAGCACATCACAGTGATTTCATTTGGTCCATGTAGTGTTGTGATCTGCTACCCACTGGAAGGATGCTGGTGCTACCAGGATGTAGAATTCCAACAGAAGAATGCCTGTGATACCTCAGTGCCAGTGGCCTGTCCATATTTCTCACCGGGACACAGGAATGTAGCAGTATGTGGTCCAAAATCACAAACATATACTGTGGGTTATTATGGTATATCTTCATGCAGAAAGGTCTGAAGTTCAACGGGTTGCAGAATAGTCACAGTCCTATGATGGTCAGGTATGAAGTAAGTCTCTTCAATAGTGCTTCCAGGGATGGTCTCCAAGAAATTCTGGTAAAAGTGGGTAAAGAATGGCGAGTTCGTCTATAAGGTGCCTGTAGGCACAATCTTGACAAACAGAAGGCACCTTTGTGTGAAGTACAAAAAAGGAACCTGTCTTCTTGGTGAATGCAGCCTCACAGAGTCCACCACTACCTTCCTGGGTTGGGTGCTATTATGCAGGGCATATTCTGCACAGTTGTATGCGATGGTCCTAAAAGTTACAAATGAAATAAACTGATAGAGTTCCCGGTTTTGAGTTTTGTAATAGTCTTTACCCACCTGACCAGCAGAAATTAGTTGGTCCTGTTCAAAGTTCAACTTCCCCTTGGATTTCATTAGGGCAATACTTGTTCCTTGAATATCCCCTTAGCATGAGATCCTCTAGGATAGCTAGACTTTTATGGCAGCCATTGGACCTAAAATGTTAAGGAATGGGCTTGATGTCTCATGGATGAAGCTACTTCTATTCTCTCAAGGCTGAAGTTCAGATTTCTTCAAGGGGCGGGAAGGAGAGAGGTAGCAATTGGGAGGAGCCTCACTTTCTTCCGTACTTAGCTACAGATGGGGAGAGGAAGGCACAGTAGAGGTTTCCTCCAGCTCTAAGAACATACCCTTGGTGGCAAGACTTAGCTACCCCTCAGCCTGAGCTCTCTTTCAGGACTGTAATCTGTACCTGGATGGAAACCTTCTGTTAGAGCACCTATCTCTAGGTAGGGGAAGAGACAAAATCTTGCCATGCCCTGCTAGTCCTTCCATCTCCCACATTTGTAGGAATCTATCCTTTTTTTTTTTTTTTTTTTTTTTTAATTACTTTACATTCAGTTTTTATATCTGTGTCCATCAGGATAGTCTGTCTGGGTTATGCTATAATCTTAATGACTCAAGTCTTAATGACTTAATACAGCAACAATTTATTTTTGCTTATACTATACATCCTCTGTGGGTTTGCTGGAACTCTGTTCCTTTTCATTACCACTATTCCAGAACCTGGCTAAGGAACAGCCGGTCTTTACAACGTTGCCAGTCACTATAGGAGGGAGAAAGAGACTGTGGTGACGCATGTGTTGGCTCTTAAAGTTTCTGCCTGGAAATGACACATCTCTTGCACTCTTATTTCATGGGCTGTGGGAATAAGTATCATGGCCATCTCTCATTTCACTCTCATCACCAACAATTTTAAAAAGCAGGAAATCTTGTGAATATTTTTAATGACTACCAGAGTGCTTATTTTTATTCTTGACATCAAAGTACAATAACGAGTCGCCTAGTTGGTTTTCTCCTTATTTCACAGTGGATTCGGCCAACTTAATAGTTAAATTACTCCATTTCATTTTTATGCCATTTACGTTTTTACTTTTGAGACTAGGAAAGGTAGAAAACTATGAAAATTTTTATTTAATTTAAATAACTTTTCATTTCATTTCATTACATTTGTTAAATAATGTAAACTTTTTATCATAATATTGTTTTATTTTTGTAAGTAAATTTTCTTAATGTAGTAGAAATTTGTGAATATAATGGAAACTATATGTAGTGATTTAAATTATATTTTTTCATAATATGGATTTTTCCAGTTTTGACTTAGAAATTGTGCTAGAATACATGTAAAATTGATTATCGCAACCATTTTTGAGTGTACAGTTCAGTAGTGTTAAGTACATTCACATCTTGTACAACTATGTAATGTGGGTATTTGGATAGAATTTCACTTTTTTGGTATTGAGGAAAATACCAAAAGAAATACCAAAAGAAAAAGAAATTGAGAGTCTCAAGTCTTAGTTTTAACTATATGAAATTGGGCAGATTACTTTATTGCTTTGTGTGTTGGTTTAATGATTTGCAGAAATTTTTCCTCTTTGATCCATGTAATTCTTTATCATTTCTTTTCTCTCATATGTTAAAACAACTTCCTCTTATCCCAATTTATTCTATAGGTAATTATAGAATGCCTGTTATGTGCCAGCTTAATGCTAGCTGCTGAGTGTGCCTTGGTAAACAAGACAGACTTGGGCTTTGCCGTTAGGATCTTGGTCAAAGTTAAGACAAGCTTAGCTTCCCAGATAGGCCTGTTAAAATGACATGTGTTCATAGTAAGTAAATATGTATCTCAATTCCCGTAAATGATTTTGAGTTGGGGGATAACATAAACTTATAAATCTCCTCCTTGGTTAGCAACCTACGTATGCTGATTGTCAAGTTTAGTTCTTACCGTACGTGGTTACTTAGCTTCAGATATGATTTCCTCTATCATTGAAAAGCATTGTACCATATTGGTTAAGAGTTCAGACTTTGGGCCAAACTGCCTATGTAGAATCTTAGTGCATAGCTCAGTCACCTATTAACTGTATGAGTTTTGTGGTCTGTAAAATGGATAATTATTGTCTCACAAAAGCCCCAAGGTGCATATTATAAAGTTAATACATATAAAATAAGTAATATGTACAAAGCATTTGGAACAGTGCCTTAGAAATCACCTATATAGTTGTTTTTTTTTTTAAAGGTATTGTATTTACTTAAAGTAATAATTTTGTAACTTGAAGTATCTGCATCAGCTGTACCAGAGATTTGACTTATTAGACAGTCTTTATAGAAACAACTAATTGACATTGGAAAATCCTTAGAGCCGATGATATTGGCTCTACATGGCTTTATACATGTAACAGAGAGATTCTTTGGCTTTGGTGGAAAATGAGAATTTGACAAGTAAAATTCTGTCTGGTAGGTTTTTTTGTTTTAATTAGAGTATGTTCCATTTAGCTTCTCTGTTTGTTTATTTATTTATTTTAAGGAAGTTTAATTGGGAGGAGTTCATGGATTTATAAGCAACTACAACTATCTGTTCTGCTAGTTTTTTATCACCTTGAACATGACCAGTATTCTCAACCATGTTAGAGCAGTTAAAAATATATGAAACATTTTAAGACTGAAGACTAAATTATAGATCTGGGATTTCCTCTTTAAAACCTTCTATTGTCTAATTATTATATCTCTAATAATTATCTCTAATAATTCTGTGTTGTCCATAAAACACTTTCACATAAATTTTATTTAGTCTCTGGGGTCAAGAAAAATTTCCCCAAGTGAAATTTCAAAGAGTAGAATTTTTCTCCATAAATATGTTAGACACCTGAATAGCTGAGTCTTTAATACTGAAATTAATGTATTTCTTTTAAGATATATTTCTTTTATTCTGACACATTTATATCTATTCATTTGTTATTAGATACAAGTACTGGTTTAGAGACTAAAAAAAGCATGCATGCATTCTAATGGTTAGGAAAATGCAATATTCTATGGAATACATTAGTAATAACAAATTTCATCCTAACAGTTATCAATGGTGCATCAGTGTCCAAAGTCCTTAAGAAAAGAAAATATTTCAGAGATGGAGTAATTTATTCAGATACTAGGACCTCAGTGGAGGAGTTGATGCCTGTAAGGTACTTCAGGAAGTGACTGCTGCTGTAGCATTAGATTTTCTTAGTAGCAAAAAATAAATTATTGTAGAAACAAAAACTGATTTATCCCATTATACTCTTAATTAAAATATTACTTAAATTTGTGCTTTGCATATTCATGAGGCTTATAATTTGCTCAGTATAAACACGAACAGGGCATAGCTGTAAAAGAATATTTGGCTAGCTACCAGCCCTTAAAATATCTGTACAGGTCTTCCAAAGATTTTGAATTAATTCACTGCACATACTGAATAAGAAAAAAAAAAATAATCATAATATTGCAACACATTAGAAATCTAGAATTATAGTTTTTGTAGTAATTGTGTCATATTGGCAAAATATTTCTCTTTTAAGTAGCTTAATGAAAAGTGTACAAGCATTAGAAATAAGAGTGATTTTGTGTGATGAAATTGAGGACTAGAACACAGTAATGGAATGGAATGCAGGCAGTTAGGAAGCCTGACAGAGGGTCTGCTATTCTGGACCTAATTCTAATCCAGGAAAGAGAATTGCTTGGAGTTCTGTGGAAGTGATGAGTCATCTCAGGGATTATTAGAGAACCATGTCCTGAGACAAAATTTAAAAAGAAAAAAGGAAACTGTCAGTGTTGATTTAGAGGGAAGATGATTGTGATTTGATGACCTTGAGACTGTAAAAGGAAAGATGGTCAGGAAGTGTTGGATAGCTTCCTAGAAGAAAATTATCCATAACTAAGAAATTCTGACAAGGAAGTTCGGAGAGACATCCAAAGAGACTGGTCTAGTTACATAAGGGCCTTATGTATTCAGGTATAAAAAGATTGTATGGAAGGAGGGGGACACATAATCAAAGGTGAATATAGGAATAATTTATCTCTCTTAATGGGCAAAATGACCTAAGGCTTGTGAAAAATAATAAAGACAAAATAATGAATGAAAACAGTTTACTTTTTATGTTGAGGGCAAGAAAGCTAGGTAGATTAATGATTGGTACAGTCGGGGCATATATTCTTCCTCTAACTGTATTCATGTAATACTGGCTCAGACAAATTATGTCTTAGACTGCTAAAAAAGGTTGGCTCCTGTGCCATTATTGATTGGCCTAGGAGGAATATAGAGTGGGAACAGTGCTTTAAATTTGGAAATGAAAAAAATACACTTTAGAAGGTGAATGATGTTCAGTTCAGCAAACATTGGGTGCATTCTGTGTGCTAGGTATTGGGATAAGAAAGATGAATAAAATGCTCGAATAGCTTACATCAGAGCCCAGACATGTAATAAGTATGACATAATGTGGATAAATGTCATTTTAGAAGTTTATGTTAAAAACCTAGGATAGAATAACTAATTCAGTCTTTCAACTTAAAGATATACTGACTTCTTTTAAGACAGAAGTCAGTCATCAGGACAATGCAGACTAAAACCAACCAGATTATCACTACACATCCATCAGAAGGGCTAAAACGTTGGCTTGGATGAGACACTGTCGGAACTTTGCATATTCTGCTGGAAGTGTTAAGTTTTAGTCACTTCAGAAAAATGTTTTTGCAGTATTTACAAATTCCATAACCCAACAGTTCCTGTCCTAAACATATATGTGGGGTAGACAGAATTTTAAAATGGGTCCCAAGATTTCTGCCCCCTCATGTCCACACACCAACTTCTAGTTATTTATACAAACACTACTTAACTCTAGGTGAAGGTTTTTTTGTAGATGTCATTGAGGTCCCAATTAATTGACCTAATGATAGAGCAGTTATTCTCGGCAAACCGGATTTAGTTAACTGAGCCTTTAAAAAGGACTAGATTCTTCCTGGCACAGGGTTCAGGGCATGACAGGGATTCAGTGCAAGGGATATTGAGTCCTACAACCACATGAGACTGATTTCTACTAGCAACCTGCTAGAGCTTCAGAGCGGATTCTTCCCAGAACCTCCAGAAGGGGACACAGGAGTGTCTCCTGGCTGATGTTTGGATTTCAGCCTTCTGAGTCTGAATAGAGGCTATGAGTCATGCAGTGCCTGGACATCTGACCTATAGAAACAGAGAATAAATGAGTGTTTTCTTAGGTATTAATTTTGTGGTAATTTGTTACAGAGCAATAAAAAAAAAAAAAAAAAAAAAAACTAATACAGATTTTGGTACCTAGAAGTGAGGTGCTGCTGTAGCACATACCTAAAAATGTGGAAATTGCTTTGGAACTGGGCAGTGAATAGAAGTTGAAAAAAATTGAGGAATGTGATAGAAGTCGAAATTGCATTGAGTAGGCTGTAGGGCTCTAGACTTGGAGACTACTGCCAATGAGGACATAGAAGGGAGAGAGGAACATCTTTATGGAAACTGGATGAAGTGGTTCCTTGTTATCTAGCGGTGGTGGGAAGCTTAACAGAAGTGTCTCCTGCATAATGTGTAAGTGATTAACTTGGATATTTACCTAATGAGATTTCCAAGGAAAGGATTCACGGTGTCACCTGATTTTTTTTTTTTTTTTTTTTTTTTTTTTGCTGCTTTATAGTAAAATGCAAGAGGAGAAAAATAAATTGAAAAAAGAATTATTAAAGGAACCAGGATTTGATGATTTAGGAAATTCTTACCCTGATCCAGTTGGTAAAAAAAATTGTTTCTCAGTATGGCATAAAGAAAAAACATGAAGGTGTGGCTGAACAACATTTTACTAAAAATCTAATGACTAAAGGTCCAAGTATTTAGTCACACAAAGAGCTCTTTTAAGAGATTGCAAATCTTTTTAATAAAACCAGAGAACCTCTAGAATGCTTTAAGATGCACAGTTTGAGAAAATTGTATAGCAGCATATTGCCAGCTTGGCCTGAAAGAGACAGTACAAAATGAAAGGAGGCTGCCAGCCAGAAGCAGTCTGATAAAACTACCTACTCCAGGCAAGTGCTATCTTGGATGAAAAAGGAAGGATGGTTAAGAGGGTGGAGCTGAGAGCTACAGAGGATTATTCCCAGACCTTGAAACCTAATTAAGAAAATCCCAACGTTTGATTTCAAAACTGTTAAGGACCAGTGGCTCCTTTTTAACTTCCTCTTTTCCCAATTTTGAACAGGAATTTCTGTAACTCTTATCCTATGCTTGTCCCACCATTGAATGCTGAGCGTATTGGGGACAGATAATTTGTGTCTTTAGTTTCATAGGTCCACAGATGGACTGTAATTGTGCCCAAGAGCTGTGGATTCCATAATGGATTCCAGTTGGGATTCTCATATGCAGCAAATTTAGATGATGAGATTTGGGATTTTTTAGCTGATGATAATTTAAGGGGATTTTGGACTTGATAATGTAACTGGTTGAGACTTTGGAGATGTAGGGATCAAGTGAATGTTTTTTGTATTTGGGAGGAATGTGAATCTTCAGAGGTTAAAGGGCAGACTTAGAGCCAGGATTCTAACATGGTTCCCCAAGGTGTTGTCCCCTGGTATACATACACCTTCTCCTAATTATTCAACCAATGCTAATCGAAGTGATGCTGTGAAGGGATTTTTACAAATGTAATTGAGATCCTAAAGAAGTTGACCAGTCACACATGGAGTATATCTAACTGGTTTTAACTTTGGATTACCTGACTTAAAATGGCAGCAAGTGAGCGGAATTACACTGGTTGGTTTGGCTCACCTCTGGAACTCAGCCTCCAAAGGTATATGGGTATCTTGAGGAAGACATGGGTATTCTAATGAATATCTGAATAATGTTAGGAAGGAGTGGAGTGAGGAATGGATTTTAGGTAGATAAATAACCAATATCCATTATATTTAACTGCTTTCAAAATGAAGTTGATACACTTAAATACTTAGCATCCCCTAAAAGGTATTATAAGGTCTATGATTCTACTTATTACCATAATTCATTTTGCTATGCTTCTCCCTTTCACTATGCATTATAATATAGTCTCCTTGACCTCATTTTTAAAAAATTTTTAATGTTCTATTTATTTTTGGGAGGGGGGGTAGAGAGCGCACACGTGAGTAAGAGGGCGAGGGGCAGAGAGAGAGGGGGACAGAGGATCTAATGTGGGCTCTGCACCGACAGCAGTGAGCCTGATGCAGGGCTTGAACTCAAGAACCATGAAATCCTGACCTGAGCTGAAGTCAGACACTCAATTGGCTGAGCCACCCATGCACCTCATGACTTTTAATATTTTTTTTAATGAATGATCCTCTCTCCTACCTGTTTGTATGAGCTGATCTCCCTGCTTAGAACATACTTAAGATTCTCTTTCCGTGGTTAACTTGTCTTTGTCATTTCTTTTACAGATTTTTCTCTAAATTCTCTAGTGTGGGTTTTGTGCCGGTTTTGTATTATGGCATAGTATGATGCATTTTCCCTAAAATAGCACATACCGTGCTTACTGTAATTGCCTTGGTTCCTTGATTGTCTTATAGATTAGAATGTAAACTGTATGTTTTTTTTAATTATTATTCTGTTGCCAGCAGTAATCTGGAATTGTAATGCCTGACATCTGGTAAATGCTCAAAAAATTGGGGATTGGTTGTTAATTCATTGTCTTTTGCAGAAACAGGGGAATCTCTTCTTCTGTAGAAGGCATGGTGCTCCTCAGACTGTGTTCCTTACCTGGGAGATAAGTTTAAGAAGTAAAGTCTTCAAACAGAAAAACATGAGAGTATTTGCTTTCTGTATAATCTTTATTCCTCCACTAATAGATCCCAAACTAGTTAGGTTGTTTGATTATCTTTGGAGTGCTATTTGGTCCTTGGCCCACAGCAAGGTTTTAAATTTTTTTCTTTTTTGGTAAAAAGAGTGAGATGGGAGAATAAAGAGCTTTGAGCAGTAGGTTTCTTTTTACTGAACCAGCATGCCTGGGAGGTATAGCAGACTTCCATCTGGAATAGTTTGACAGTGATTTTTAAGATGAAGGTTTTATTTTTCTTTTTTTCCCTTACTGTATTAACACAAATTCTCAGAACAGTGTTCAATGATATTTTTGATAGCAAGTATATTTTTCTTAGTGATAATTTTAATAATATTGCCTTCAGGGCTTTACTATCAAGCATAACATAGGATGTTGGTTTAAGATTGAACCTTTTTTTCCTTTAAGAGTTGGCTGTCAATAATGGAAATTAAATTTTAATTGGATGCCTTTTTAGCCCCTTTTTAGATTGTCGTGTGATTTCTCACCTTCCTTTTTTTCTGGATGGCATTAATAGATTTCCCAATACTAAGCATTCTTGTATGCTTGTGAAAATTTTGGAATAGTACTGATAGTTCTTTTATTATATTGTTAAATATGGTTCTTAATATTTTTTTAGAACTTTTTTGTTCAAAAGTGAGATTAGAATATAACTTTTTTTCTGTAACTGTCAGTTTTGGGATCAGGGCAGATACTTCCTTCATACAATGAATTGAGTAACTTTTGTGTCTTTCTCCTTTTCTTTCTGTCTTTCTGTCTTTCTGTCTTTGTCTTTCTGTCTTTCTGTCTTTCTGTCTTTCTGTCTGTCTTTCTGTCTTTCTTCCTGTTCTAGAACAGATAGAGAAATTAATAGAGGAATTACATGTTTGCAGAATGTTTTCAGAGTATACTTAAACTTTTTAGAACTGGATTTTTTTTGTATATAATTCTTAGATACATCAATTTCATCAGTGGTTATTGATCCTTTATGTTTTTCTTGAAATTTTTTTATGATTCAGAATATCATCAATTTCATTAAGATTAGAGGCTGTATCTTACTGTATTCTTGTGTGCTTATATTAATTTTTATACTCTTCATATCGTCTTTCTCTATTTTATCATATATGTATTAAATATAATTTGTCAGAGGCTTTTGTATTTAATTGTCTTTTAAATGTAGTCATTTGTGGATTTATTTTTATCTTTTATTGATATCTAACTTATTTTTATCTCTATTCTCTCTCCTGTTTTGTTTTTAATCTCTTGACTTAAAAGTAAAACTTATTTATTTTAACTTGCTTAAAAATTAAAACACTTTAGGGCATGACAGTTATAAGATAAAGTCAGAAGATGGAGATTTGAACCTAAGAATTATAGCGATTTTGGTGATGAAGACAGGAGAAAACAGAACAATGGAGAGAAAAGTAGTGATCAAAGGTATAAAGAAATTTTGTGGAGCTAAAATATCTTGATTTATTTTTTATTTTTATTTATTTTGAGAGAGAGATAGACAGCAAGCCAGGGAGGGGCAGAGAGAGAGGGACACAGAATCCCAAGCAGGCTCCAAGCTGTCAGCGCAGAGCCCAACACGAGGCTTGAACTCACGAACTGTGAGATCATGACCTGAACCGAAGCTGGATGCTTAAGCAACTGAGCCACCCAGCTACTGCCCCTAGCTAAAATATCTCTAGATTGTTAGGGCCAATAAATGCTCCAAAAACTACGGACATACTGGAATTAAAAATACCTTAAAAATCATATTCTGACATTGTCAACTGTAAAAGAACTCAAAAAATACAGTAATCATCTGAAATTCCTCCTCTTCCCCAAATAATCATTCTTTCAGACCTTGTTAGAAAGCAACGATGTTGAATGTGTCTTAGTGTAAGGATAACTACTAGAAGGATACAAAATACATACTATTAAACTTCTAGAGGAAGAAAAAAGGAAATGAAAATGGAGATCAGGAAAAGCAAAAATAATAGAAAAAATATGGTTAAAGAAGGAAAAAATAGTTCAGCTATATCAGTAATCAAAATCATTGTAAATATACTAAATTCACTTGTTAAAATTTTGAAATTTTTGATTCAGTTAAAAAAATGCAGTTACTAAACTTTTTATAAAAGATAAACCTCAAGCTTAATTACATAAAATTTGAAAGTATGTGGAAGGAAAAAGGGGAAAAAGCACACATCTTATGACAAAATTTACAGTGTTCTTAGAAGTAACACTAGCAAAAATGGATAAGATCTATGTGGGGAAAATATTAAAACTAGTGAAGGAATCAAAGAAGACTTAGGCAAATGTAGAGCTTCAGAAAAAGGAATATTCAAGTTTTAAAATGTCACTTCTTTCCAAATTAACCTTATAAATTCAGTGCTGTTCTAATTAAAATATTAACAGGGTTGTTCATATAAGTTAATAAGCTGATCCTAAAATTTATATGGGAAAAAAAAGACACAGAATAACTGAGACATGTTTGAAAAAGAAATGTAAGATGGTGGGTCTTATTTTATTGGATATCAAAAAATATTGGAAAGCTGTAGAAATTAAAATGGTCTGGTAATAACAAAGGGAAGACCAGGGCGCCTGGGTGGCTCAGTCGGTTGAGTGTCCCACTTCGGCTCAGGTCATGATCTCATGGTTCCTGGTTCCAGCCCCGCATAGGGCTTTGAGCTGACAGCTCGGAGCCTGGAACCTGCTTCAGATTCTGTGTCTCCCTCTCTCTCTGCCCCTCCCCTGCTCGTGCTCTGTGTGTGTGTGTCTCTCTTTCTCTCAAAAATAAATAAACATTAAAGAACAAAAAGAAACCCAAAAAACAAACAAACAAAAACAAAGGGAAGACAAATGGATCAAAACACAGTGAGCAAACTGACACACACACACACACACACTTTTGATATATGACAGAGGCGGCTTTGCAAACAAAAAAATGATGCAGCAAATAAAACAGGATGCAGTAAATTTAAAAAGTTGCAGTAAATAAAAAATACTGGGAGAACTCTTATCTAAATGGGAAAAGTGCTTCATAACAAAATAAATTGCAAACCAGTTAAAGACTTAAATGTAAAATGACCACAGAAAACTTAAAACAGGGAGGAGGATCTGTAAGATCCAGGCAGGTTGTGCTTAAACAACATACATGGAAAAGCACAAAGTGTATTGGAAAGGATTAAAGGTTCTGTATAACACATTTACCATAAAGTTAAAAGGCAAACCCCATCTACCGGGTACTGCTGGATAAGAACACAAAAATCAGAATAATTTGCACAATATTCTTTTTAAAAATAGCGACTCCCTCCCCTCCCCAAATTCCTCATGACTTATGTATTTTATGAATATTGAGAAAAAAATATGAAAGGGTATGTTGACCAGTCTATTAATTTGATTTATAGAGAGTATATTTTGGAGGAGAGGCACACAATCACGATAAAACTAATTAAAAAATCATTTGAAGGGCCAACTGTCTGACTTATTAGTGAGTGGAGTATGCGACTCTTGTTCTCGGGGTTCAAGCCCCATGTTGGGTATACAGATTACTTAAAAAGAAAATCTTTAGAAAATTATTTGAGATAGTAAGTTTGTATAAATGTATAAATAAGGTCATATTTGTGTATATGTGTTATTCTGCCTATATACGAGAGAGAGAGAGAGAGAGAAACTTCTTTAATAATTAAAAAGACATAGCCGTAGACTGGAAGATATTTAGAGTACACCTATCCATACAACAAAGGACAGTCTAATATAAAAATGTAAAAGAGGTGTAGTTAACAGTTGCTGATGAGTATCAACAGCTTTTGTTTATCATAACATTCATTATGTAATACACTCTGGCATTTTCATTCCTCAAGGTAAGATCATTAAAAACAGAACTTTAAGCAATCCCCCATGTAATAGGGACAGTTTTTTCAGATGTTGTTGATGGTTCTGTAGTTGATACATACTGTTTTCCTATTTGACGTTCATTGTTTTACTTACTGATATTCAGTTGATACTCAGTTTTTTCCATAGTCGTTGATGATGTTAAGGTGTCATTTTACAGGAAAGGTTAATATCATTTATTTGGACATCTTTCCAAAAGTTTTATAAAAACTGAAATGTAAGAAATAAAACAGTAAATCAATACAAATATAAAATGACCTTCAAAAACCTCTGAAGCTTATTTTTTGAAAAACATTTGTTACATTGTACTGCTGGGATATAGATATGATGATTTTTCTAAAGTGGCCATGACAGTTTATCCAGAAAGATAAGAGACTGCAAATAGAAAGGAAATCCTTTGAACAGATTTATAAATTGCTTTCAGCTGACCCTGCTGTTATTTTTAATATATTTCTGTATCCATTAATGCAAACTTAAGTTTTCTTCTATTAACCGGTACAGTTAATTTAAGAAAAATATCAAATATGTTCTTTTTTATTTTCTTGTGTATTAATTCATTTCATAAACATTGATTGAGATTCTGGTCCATGCAAATACTGTGATAAATTCTGTAGAGACATGGAAGTTATACCTGCCTAAGGGAGATGAGATGGCAAATCGTAATGTAATAGAAAATGTGATAATAATATGTAGTGAAATTTTCTTATGAAATTTTAAAGATTAACCAGCAAAACAGTGTATCACCATGTTTTGAGAATTTTAGGTAAAGCATTACCAAAGAGCCCATGTGAACAGATGGGTAGGATTGGTGGGAATTCCCTACATTGACAAAGGGCAAAGGGACTTTCCATTATTTCAGATGCACAGTCATGAAGAAATTTCATGTTAGGGCACAGCATCTGTTAAACATGGCTAGGTGTGTGGTCCAGAGAGGTTAACTTTAGAAAGATAGAAAAGGTCTATTCGTGAAAGTCCTTTTATGGAAACGTAAGAATTTTATATTCTCAATCTTTATCCAACTTTAAATCATTAAATGAATAACATATGAACAAGATACATTATAAGTGGGTATTGCAGATTGGTACATATCCTGGTTAATGAATAAGGGTTCAGTGGAGGAATAGAAACCATTGTAGGCATTAAGCATAAATGGATTCATTTCAGGGATGTAGCAGTTTATAAAACTTTGAGAAGGGTTCTAGAACTGTTGTGTTAAAAAATTACTGCCCTACACCTGCCTCTTAGCATAGACAATACTGTGGCTGGTCCCCACTGCTGCCATAAGTACCTCTTGCCATTCAGGTTTCCTTGAATATCCTTGTCAGCAGAAACAGCAACAGAAATATGGTCTATGCCTCACTTCTACCTGCAAATCTCAAGTTTGTAGAAACTTAATCTCATCTATAACTCTAGCCATGGAAGAGTCTGGGAAATAGAAATTTTAGCTTTCTAGCATCTGTGGTAACAGGAAGGCATATAGGAGAATGTGGAAGAGGCTGCCGAGTGCTAGTTGACCAAATCCCCACTGTAACTCTACACCGTTTTCCCAGATACATGTACCACCAAGTGTCACTAAATATTGTTTAGGAAGCATTATGGCAGAAGATAGGAAGCTGTTACAGTCTTCTAAGTAAGATAATGATATGATTTCTCTTGTCTTTGAAAAGATAACTCTCGAGGCAGCTAGAAATCGATTCGACAGTCAGTAATAATGGTTTAAATTAGGCCTAAGTCATGAGGATAGAGAGGGAGCAACTCAGGGATATTTGATGATTTTATTAACATAATAAATTCTCACATTTTATGTAGTTTGTTTATTTAATGAATTAAGTACTTATTTAGTAAAAGATTTGCTGAGAATATAGAAGTGATGACGTATTTCCTGTCATGTTGGGCTGATTTTATGGTGATATAGGCATGTAGATGAGCTTATTGGTTCATATGTCTTTATGGCTTAAATACAAATTTGTGTTTATACACTTATTTATAGATGACTAATTTTAACATTACTTAGACTGTGTTCTTCTGTTAAGATTGGTAATAGTTAAATCTTCCAGATTTGGTGCTTGTTGACTATATAACACTTGACAGACTGCTGCTAAAGCTAAACAGTGAATAGGATGTATGTATTACTTCCTGCCACTTAATATGTTACACGTTGTTTAAGTCCCTTAAGTATATACAGAAATTACTGTGTTCCTAGTAACACTTTGTATAGAATAAGTGTATCTGTGTTTAAGTGCTGTGTAGGGAATTAGAATACAACTCTACTTAGTGACATTCTGAGGGAGTTCAACTTGAACATCGGTATGTCTCGAATACATTTGTTTCAGTCACGCTTTTTTTTTTTTTTTTTGGCTCCATATTATTTATTTTAAGGTACATTTTCAGGCTCAATTTAATATACCACTCTTTATAATATCTGACCTTACTGTTTACTGAGTTTTAATGTTTTTCACATGAGTCTCAACTATGACATTTTAGTTATCTTCAGTATAACATTATGCTTTAATATGTCAGCACATAAAGTTTACTTGCTCTCCTGGTATCAGTAAAAACTGAAGTCACTGTCATCTATGATGATCTATATCACCTTAAAATAAATATCTTTATAATAAGGGGTGCCTGGGTGGCTCAATCAGTTCAATGTCCAACTCTTGATCTCAGCTCAGGTCACGATCTCATCATGGGTTTGTGAAGTAGAATGTTGCATCGGCCTCTGTGTCGACAGCACAGACACCGCTTGGGATTCTCTCTCTCCCTCTCTTCGCCTGTCCCCCATGTGCTCATGTGCATGTTCTCTCCATCCTTCAAAATAAAGAAATAAACATTGAAAAAAAATCTTGGGACGCCTGGGTGGCTCAGTCTGTTAAGCGTCCAACTTCGGCTCAGGTCATGATCTCACCGTTTGTGAGCTCAAGTCCCGCATTGGGCTCTCTGCTGTCAGCACAGAGCCTGCTTCAGATCCTCTGTCTCCCAGTCTCTCTCTGCCCTTCCCGTGCTCATACTCTCCCTGTCTCTCTTTCAAAAGTAAAATAAACACTTGGGGCTCCTGGAAGGCTCAGTTGATTGAGCATCCAACTTTGGCTCGGGTCATAATCAACATCTTGCAGGTTTGAGCCCCGCATCTGGTTCTGTGCTGACAGCTCAGAGCCTGGAGCCTGTTTCAGATTCTGTGTCTCCCTTTCTCTCTGCCCCTCCCCCATTCACATTCTGTCTCTCTCTGTCTCTCAAAACAGAATAAAAGTTAAACATTTAAAAAAATTAAAAAAAATCTTTATAATAAAAGCATATGAACAACAATAGTTAGGAATTTAATTTCAGTCAAAGGTAATGTTTGAGCTTCATGATAAATGCACTGTTGGCATTCTTAAAATTTTCCTGGGGTCTTTTTAATTTAATTCTAGAAATAGGATTTGTTTTCCTCTATGTTTTTATAGCTTTTCAAGTAAAAAGATTTTATTTGAGTGGATTGTACTAAATAACAGGTCACTTATCTATTGCTGCATATCAAAACATCCCAAAACTTGAGAAGCTAAAATAACAGCCATTTTGTTTGCTCATAATTTTGTGGGTCAGCACTTGGGTCGAGCTTAGCAGAAGCAGTCTTTCCCTGTAGTCACTTATGCAACCACAGTTATCTGGCTGCTCTACTGGGTTGGGTGATCTAGCTTGCCTTACATGTCTGGTGGTTGGTGCTGGCTGTGGGCTGGGTCAGATTCTCCCAACAGGTTACACTGGGCTTCATCATACGTCACCTGGGTTCTAAAAGCACAAGAAACAGGTCAAGGCCGAATGTGCAAGTGCTTTTCAAATTCCTGCTTGTGGCACAGCTGCCCGTGTCTCAGTGGCCAATGGAAGTCACAAGATCCTAGAGTCAGTGTTGGGAGAGACCATATAAGGGGCGGGATACAGGGAGAGAGAGAAGATCTCTTGAGGGACATTACTATAGTAATGTAGTGATACTTAGTTCATTGATGAAACTTTCCTGTTTTCAGTGTTTCTTTGTATCTGTTGATCTGGACTCTTTAAATTTGAAATCTGTTTGTCTGAAAGCTATTCAGTGCCATTTGTTTCATGACTACTTTACTGAAAAATAGTAGATTTCTATCATGGACCACTTTCTTAGAAACATTAACAACAAATCTCTCTCTTCTCTCTCTCTATGTATATACACACATACACACATGTACATATGTACACACACATAATATGTATATATAGTTTTAAGTGCTCCAATTGGCCTTTCCCTAAATCAGTGGCATGGTATTTTATTTGGTCGCATGGAATTTTAGTTTTCTCACTGTTCCTATTCCCACATATTCAGAGCCGTTAAAATTTGCTAATTAAGAAACTGTCAGTTTAATTGTGATAAAAACGACTTGACTTTCTTCCTTCTCAAATGAGTCAAATAACGAGGGTAGTTATGGTACAGAGTAATTTTTAAATTTGGTACATTGTACAAATACACTCCCATTATTTCTATATAAGACTCATTCTAGGGACCATATTAAAGCCTTGGTGCCAGATCATTAAGTGAACATTTTAATTAAGTCCCTTCTTAAAATGTTAAGTAGTAGTTTTTACTTCTGAAAACAAAGATGCTTAAAATTTTTCAGCAGTGTCAGTTGGTTTTATAATTGAGAAAAAACTTATGATGGTAGCTAATACTGAAAAGGTGAATCTAGGGAAAAGTTCTAGATTTTTTGCTGAACATTGAAGAATTTATTCCTTTTTAAAATTTTTTTTTAACATTTATTAACATTTATTTTTGAGACAGAGAGACAGAGCATAAGCAGGGGAGGGGCGGGCGGGGGGGGGGAGGGAGGGAGGGAGGGAGGGAGAGAGAGAGAGAGAGAGAGAGAGAGAGAGAGAGAGAGAGAATGAATGAATGAATATATCCAAAGCAGGCTCCAGGCTCTGAGCTGTCAGCACAGAGCCCAGTGTGGAGCTGGAACCCATGAACTGTGAGATCATGATCTGAGCCGAAGTCGTTATCAACTGAGCCACCCAGGTGGCTTATTTATTCTTTTTTATTTATTCTTAATTATTTATTCTTATTCTTTAAATTTATACTTATTTCTTTAAATACTTAAGAAACAGTATGCTGTTGCACTGGGAACAGAAAATATTGTATGAATACATCACAAATCTCTGGCCTTAAGTTTAAATTTCTTAAGCATATTATTTAAACAATTTTGTTAGTATTAAAATCAAAGATGGGTCATGTCATTGTATTAGCAATGTCATTAGTTACTGCTTTTCTAGAGTGAAGAATAAAGGAGAATTGCATAATAGTGGAAAAGATGGGAAGTTACATATTTCTGATTTTTTTTTTTTTTTTTGGGAGCCAATCGTTATTTTGGCTTATTTATTTTGAAATTATTTTTGAATTTTCAAAACATTTAGCTCTATTCATGTTTTAGTTTATAACACATTTCAAATGAAGTGGTTGTTTTTATGATGTTTATTGCATCGTTCATTTTCTATTTGGCTTGCTATTGATACTTTTATGTAGCTTAAGTAGTTAAAATTTGCCTATAACTTCTAGTTGGTAGACTATCACGTGATAATTAGCTAACATTTATTGAACACTTCTCTGCTTCAGGCCCCATGTTAAGCATATACCATGCTTTGTCTTATTGGAGACTCAGGGGAACACTGTCAGGTAGATGTCCTTTACTGCTTAGAAACTGAGGTTCTGAGAGATTAAGTGGTTTATCAGAAGTCTCATGCTTGATAAGTAACAGAGCTGGAAATTAAATACAGGCAGTCTAATTCCAGAGCTTGTGCGTATGTATTATCAGAATCACAATCTATATGCATAATCGCTAAATCCATAAGTCTCTGAAAACACAAAATTTTAAAACCGTTTTATTTAGGGTATAATAAACATATAATACGCTCCACATAAAGTGTACAGTTTGATAAATTGACACATACATACGCGGATGAAACTGTCACCATAATCAAGATAACAAACATACACGTCACCCCAAAATATTTCCTTGTCCTCATCCCTCCCCTCTTCTATTTCTAGCCTCCACTCCTGCAATCTGCAGGTAACATTAATCTGCTTTCCATTACAATAGTTTAGTTTGCCTTTCATATTGCATATAAGTTGTATATAAATGGAATCGTACAATGTGTCTTTTTATCTGGTTTCTTTCCCTCATGATAAGGATTTTGATATTCATCAATGCTGTTGCATGTATGAGTAGTTTATTCCTTTTTACTACTGAATACTATTGTTAAGAGTATATACCACTTACCTGTTGATGGACATTTGGATTGTTTCCAGTTTTTGGCTGTTACAAAGCTGTTTTGTAACATGTGTACAAGTTTTGTATAGATTATGTTTCCCTTTCTCTTGGGTAAATACCTAAATACAGTAGGTGTATGTTTAACTTTTTAAGAAACTGCCAGTGACTATAGTTAATAACACTTTTTATATATTTGAAGCTTGCTAGGAGAGTAGGAGATCTTAAAAGTTCTAAACTAAGAAAAAATATTTCTAACTATATGTGTGGTGATGAATATTTCAGCTAGACTTGCTGTGATCATCTTGCAATATACACACATATCGACTCATTGTATATATTTGAAACTAATATAATATTACATGTGAATTATATCTCAGTTAAAAAAACTGCCAAAAATCATACCTTAAAAATATTTAATGTGTTTGTGAGATACTGCCATTTTAGGTGATCTACAAAATTTGCATTATATATTTTTTTGAAATCCAGAAAATTCAGAATTCTGAAACCTATATGGCCCTGGAGTTTTCAGAAAGGTACTGTGGACTGCTTAGTATTTTGTGAAGTCATATGGGACTATAAAACGTTTTTTTGATGCAACAGACATTTTTGTGCTTTGTTTAATATAGAAAATCCCTTTAGAAATATGACATGTTATTATATAAAACCCTCAACAAGAAATACAGACGATGAACCTTAAATAATTATTTAAATGAACATTCCCTCTAGGAGGTAGACCATGAGTTGCATGTACATTTATTTGATAAGTATTTTCATCTTGAAAATTTTCTGTAATGAAATTGTGTTCATGGGAATAACAATGTTGTGTATGCTATATCTTGCTTAAAACCTAGTACCAGTATTGATGGCCTAGTACTAATTATTACTGTATGTTATTTGAAGTGCTGTTCTATTGAAAATTTGAATATATTTTGAGAGGCACAATAAATAGGTAGTCTAAAAAAATGAGCATTATATGATTTCATAACATACTAATTTTTTGGGCTAAAAATAAGTGCTACAAAAAGGACAAGATAGTTTCCATTCTTTATCTTGAAGTCAAATGATCTAAGAATAGAAAGTGTTTGGAATTACTGGAATGATAATAAACCTTAATATGTGCGTGTAAATTATAATTTATTAATGAAGTCCTGTCATATCATTATGACAGAGGAGAAGAGCATTGTCTAAGTGTGAGAATAGGGGATCTCTGCACTCCCTGAGGCTTACAAGTTGCTGAAGAAGGTAGACCTTAACTGTCTTAACAAGGCAAGCCTGATAGAGATAAAAATCATTGGGCTATCAATTTGAATAAAGGTGTATTTGAACTGAATCTTGAATAGAAGAAAAATATGAACGGGAAGAGCCTTTTGCCTGGAAGGAATGGTAAGCACAGGTACTGAGATGGATGAGTGTGTTTAATAACTCCTGAGGAATATAATAATACCTAAGGTCATGTGGGTATTAATGGTTTGTGGTTCAATGGTTAAATATGTGATGCTCCTAAAGTAACACAGTGGATGACATAGCCAGATTTGAAACACATGGTAACTTTAAAACTCATCTTCTTTCTGTCAAGCCATCATGTCTATCTACTATAAGGCCTTCTGTTTGACATATAAGTTGAATTTGTATGTCGAATATTAATCACACGGACCCCTGAGTGGCTCAGTCAGTTAAGCATCTGACTCTTGATTTCAGCTCAGGTCATGATCTCAGATCGAGTCCTGTGTCAGGCTGTCCACTGACAACACAGAGCCTGCTTGGGGATTCTATCTTTTCCTCTCTCTGCCCCTCCCCCACTCATCTTCTCTAAATAAATAAATAAACTTAAAAAAATAAATTAAAAAAAATGTTAACCACAATGAGTGGATAAATCTGGTTTCGTATCATTTTTGCCTTTCCTAAATTAGACATCATGATTAACCCTCTAATACAATTAACAAAAGTTACAGACGTTTTTCTAATTTCCTTTTTGGTTATATTTTCTCTTGCAGGGTTACATTTTGCCATCTGCCTTTCCAGAGTAAGTGGCTCTATGTGGGCACTGAACGAGGTAATATACATATTGTCAATGTGGAGTCCTTCACACTCTCAGGCTACGTCATTATGTGGAATAAAGCCATTGAACTGTGAGTTTGAGCAAATATTCCATATCTGAAAGTATCAGGACCATGTATGATATCTTTATATAATAGCTAATGAGTAAATCCGTGTGGAATTAAATATGTCAGACATTCTTGATATTAAACACAGATTTATTAGCCTTTTCTAAATATTATACTATTAACAGTTTGTGCATTTAAATGTTCTGTATATATATAGATAGATAGATAGATATGTGATCATATGTATATATAAACCTGTGTATGTATGTACCAATTGTAGCATAAGTTTAATGAAACAATTATTAGGTGAAAAACACTCCCAATTTTTTTTTCTGTACTTTTATCTTCTGTTTATTTTTCTTTCAGATGTTAGTCATACCCCACTAAGTTGATTTCATGACCCACTAATGGGTTGCCACCAGTGTTTAGAAAACATTGATCTAAACCGGTACTTGATATGTTTAAATAACTGACAAATATAATGTAAATGTTTACAATATAATATTGCAGAATTTGACAATTTGTTAATTTTGATGTAATGATGATTGTTTTCATTTAACAATCCTTAATTTTGATATGATGATTGTTTTCATTTAACAATAGCAACAAAAACAGGGTTCAGCTGTAAGGCCTTAAGGATCTTTAGCACTAACTTTGCACTTTGTTTTAGAATCTTATCTTTATATCTTTTTTAATTTTTTTTTTAACGTTTATTTATTTTTGAGACAGAGAGAGACAGAGCATGAACGGGGGAGGGCCAGAGAGAGAGGGAGGCACAGAATCTGATACAGGCTCCAGGCTCTGAGCTGTCAGCCCAGAGCCTGACCTGGGGCTCGAGCTCACAGACTGTGAAATCATGACCTGAGCTGAAGTCGGATGCTCAACCACTGAGCCACCCAGGCACCCCAACTCTTATCTTTATATCTTATCTCAGGTTTTTTCTCATATTATTTAGACATAAAAATAAAAATGTATGGACATTGACAAAATTCATTTTCGATGTTTCGTTTGTTTTTAAAAATTTTTTTAACATTTATTTTTGAGAGACAGAGAGACAGAGCATGAGTGGGGGAGGGACAGAGAGAGAGGGAGACACAGAATCCGAAGTAGGCTCCAGGCTCTGAGCTGTCAGCAGAGAGCCCAATGAGGGGCTCAAACTCACAAACCGTGAGATCATGATCCGAAGTCGGATGCTTAACCTACTGAGCCACCCAGGTGCCCCATCTTTTGTTTGTTTTTAAACAAATAGTTCTGTATTATTGCATTCCACAGAATTTGACATAAGGATAAATTTGTGGCATCACTCTTAAGCAACGTCTTGGTCAACTATTATAATGTACTAAGCCTGGTTTTTCTTCCTGTGGCAGTAATGTTATCATATCTCAGTGCCTTGGTCCAAGGTGTGGGTTTTTGTGGTTGTTCTTTGAGTTGATCACAGCATCCACTAGGTTGGCCTGGTGCAGATAGATGTCTGTATGGTTTCACAAAGGTCTCATGAAGTGGGCTGGTGTCTCAACCCTTGGAATTTATGAATAGGGAGGTGCTTATTCCTACTGTATGGGCATAAATTCAGCTCCATTCTTATCTATATGACTTCTTTTTCTCTGAGCATGTATACAGTGGCATTAGTTTTGTTGTTTTGTTAAAAAAAATAATAGAATTTTTCCTGTTTTTTTGTGGGTGAACTATGGAACTATGGATGCTCCAGTTGGAGGCTAGAGTTGAGTAAAATAAGATTGCAATATTTTAGATGATGCTTATTTAAAAATATTAATTCTGAGAATTCTACCATGAGAATAGATTTTTTTTTGTGCTAAAATACTACATTGAATATTCCTATACAGAAAGTGTACTTGTAAATTTTGTGGATTTGTATCAGTGTCACTATTTTTCCTCTGATTGCTATGTTTTGTTTTAGTTTTTATTTAAATTCCAGTTACTTAACATACAGTGTAATATTAGTTTCAGCTACACAGTATAGTGATTGGGCACTTCCAGTGCTCATCACAAGTGGCCCTTTAGTCCCCATCACCTATTTAACTCATCCCCCACCCAAATTTTCCTCTGATTCCTATTTTGATCCATAGTAAGAACTATACATTTCTTACCGATTACTTACTGAATTGTTCTCACCCTTTATAAATACATCTTTATCGTCCATTCATTGGTTTCATTATAATGAATATATAGTTGTATTGAAATTTTTAATTGAGAAAAAAAAAGTCTTGCTAACTTTTCTTTTTTAGGTCATCTAAATCTCACCCAGGACCCGTTGTCCATATAAGTGATAACCCAATGGATGAAGGAAAGGTAGAATTTTTTCCTAAAAAATTACTTATTACTTAAATGCATGGATCTTGGTATTTTTTAAAAAATATGCAAACTGTTCTAGTGCCACATGTATTTACCTTGCAAAGTTGACATTTCTAACAAATGTTGTCCATCATAGACATTTACTGGTTTATTTAAATATTATGAAGAACAAGTGAAAGAATTAGAATCATTTATAATTTTAAAGAACACAAAAAAACCCTAAGACAAATAAAATGTAATAAGTACAATTCAAAGTTATTTATTTTTGGCATATTAAGATTTTGTGGAAATCTGGCAAAAACTGTTTTCTTTGCTTTCGAATTATTTTTAACACTTTATACAAATTTTGTAGCATTTAGCACATAATGCCTTATGTTAGAGGTGTCTCTGTACTCCTCACTCTTCAGTTTTTCTTCATAGATAGCTTAGATTAATAATGTAGAGATTTTTTAAAATATTACTTCACTTTTTATACTCAAAACCAGTTTCATATAGTCAGTATCTAGCTATTGTTTAGATTTGTTAATACATTTAAAAATAAAAATTCCTTTTCCATGAATCTCTTACTTAAATAGTTTTATGATATCATCCTACATAAACGCCAGGAAGTTTATCACTATCAAAAGTCAGTGAAATGAAACTTCTAGATTTTGTGAAGGTTTTTCCTTTCCTCAACTAATGGGAGTGGTCTGGCCTGTGTGTTGTATAACACTATTCTTTTATTTGCTACTGGGAAAACAAAGGCATAGCTCTACTGTTTGGAGTTAGCTTGTAATCATACAAATGTATGCTTTGAGAGAAACTTCACAGGAAGCAAGTTACAGTAACCTATATCTACACTTTATTTATTTGATACAAGGTACTTGTTTAGAAGCCTTTAGGTGGGAGGCATGGCAAGAGAATTGAAAACTTCCCTCCCTTCTTTCTGGATTCAGTCACTAAGTCATTTAATCATTTCTTTGCAGTGTCTGTTTTTTATTCAACCTCATTACGGCCACTGTAGTTCAAGCGTTCCAACCCATTCATGAGTCGTTTCCAGATCAGTCTTCCTAGAATGCTGTTTTAATGTTATTGCTCTCCTTGTTGAAAAGCTTTTGGTGGTTCTGCAGTATCTAACAAGATACAGTTTCCTTAAAACATAGCTCCTAGGTTCCACTGTCTTTCATAACACCTTCACCTGAATGCTCTGCTGAAGCAAATAGTTATTGTTTCCCAGATGTGAGCTGTTCTTTGCTGCCTACCTGCCTCCTGTATGGGAGTCCCTTTGTATGCAATGCTTTTCCACTGAATGCTGTCTGCTGAATTCGTACCCACATTTTGAGGCTTAGATTAAATATATATCTTTCGTGATATCTTTGCTGTTAATCCTGACTAAAAATGCTTTCTCTCACTTTCAAATCCATTAGCACCTTAGTTGTGCAAGTTTTACAGTACTTGTCACCTATTGCCATGTATTAGAAATATGTGCATATCTCACGTCCCCTGCGCTCGAGAGACCCCTTGAGCATAGAGAGATTTACAAAGGTTTATGTTTCCCATAGCACCTGACATAGAAATAGTAATTCCTCAGTATATACTTAATTTATTGTATAAATAAATTACGTATAGCTGCTTGTATCATCCTCACTTTTTGAAACCTGGCATTATGTTATTCTCCTTAGTTTCCAGAGTTAATCTCATCTAAACGTTGTTGAAATATTAAGGTACTAGACTAGTTTATATTGTCTAACCTTTGATTTCTAATAGAAAAGCCCACTTTGTGTCAGTGACTCTTCTGCTGTTTCCAAAGATCTTTGTAACATTGTGTCACTAAAGAAAGGCGACGGGGCAGATTCCTTCAAAGCTAACCTTATAGGAGATGCCACCACAGTAAGCAAAGGCCTTGGCTAGGGAAGGTTAGGCGTTAGTGTAAACTTACTTAGGATAGTAACAGTAATGACTGCCACTTACTGAATTCTGCTTTATTTTGGGCACCGTGCTTTCTACTTTATATGCACTATTTTATTCGATCCTCTTAACAATTTGTAAGTTAGTTGTCTTCCTGAATTTACAGATGCTGAGGCAGACACTTGGTGTGATTACGTGTTCCAGAGGTACAAAGCTAGATAGCGACAGAGCTGGAATTTTGAACACTGATCGTTCTGATTCCATCCCCAGAGTTATTGATGTTGCAGAGAGTCCCATTCATATTGAGTGTACCCACTAATTTTTTTAGGAGAGAAGAAAATAAAAGGAAACTGCTCAACAGTATGTAAATTAACATCTCTGAGAAAAGATTCTAGCGGGAATTAATATTGAAAGAATTTTCCATGTTTAAATACCATATCTTTTAAGTTAGCTCTTCTATTTTTATAATATTTAGGAGATTATGGGGATTAAAGTCTAACCTGTTGACACAGATTTCTAACATTCTTAGGATATTAGAGCAGGCTAGAGATGTTAAAACTTACTATAACCCTCTTATGTTATTAACATCTGGATGGATAAAATTACTTCCTTAATGTTAAATGGCTACTAAGTAACAAATCTAAGACGAGAGCTTAAGGGACCTATGTCCTGAGCAATCCCGTGCTGTTTACACTGTATATCAACTCTTAAGTTTTATCCTTTTCCATCTCTTATTCCTGAAGTTTCTCTATTACTTCCCCCTCAGAAAATGCCATGTTACATGTCTTAAGGTATTTAGAGGGACTAGGAGAAGGTAAAGGAAACAAATACCAGTTTTTCCAGAAGGAGTATGTATCTCACATTGTCTAGAAAAGAACAGTTTGTATTAGCAAAATTAACTATACTTCCTGACAAGGTGGGGGAAAGCTTGTTAGCTTCAATGATTGTCTTTTCAGATACCCCTGAAGTCTGAAACCCACAAAATTGCTATTTCATTAAAATTATTGGGACCGCCCCAGACTTTGTTCATATCCCCAGATTACATTACAACTATTAGCTACCTACTAGTCATTTATGTGTTTATTAAACAAATATTTATTGTCTTCTGTGTACTAGGCAATATAATAGATATTAGAGACATACAGATGAAAATGCATGTGTTGGCATAGGAGAAGGAAGATCTTAGTCTATCTAGAGAAATGGGGGGTTGGCTTACCCAAGGGAGCATCACTAAATTGAGACTTAAAAATGAATAGAAGATCACTCAGAGAATAAAAGAGAAGGAGGTTTCAAGCAAAGGGAATACTGAGATTTGAAAAAGTCAAGTTCGGGGGTTGTGGGCAGAAGAGGTTTGATAGACAGTGGACAGTCTGTAAAGCAAGGACATGCATTCCATTCTGGAATTTATTTATTCCCTCCCAAAATATATTAAGTACCTACAACATATCAGTCAGGCTCAGTGTCTTACGGTGGTGGTGAACAAGATAAGACCAGTCCTTGCCTAAATAGACTAGTATTATAGTCAGTAAGAAAATTCAGCTAAGGAAAAGGCCACTATTGTGTAGCAATCCTTCAGATTAAAAAAATGTACAGAGTGCTGTTGAAGGACATAGGAATGGGATTGACTTACGTTTGGCAGGTCAAGGAACGCTTCCCAGAGGAAGTAATAGCTGAAACAACATCTAGATGTTAGTAGGATTGGTCAGGCAAAGAGGGAGACATTGAAATGTGGCCCAGGTGGGAAGGCAGCAAAGGTAAGAGAGCATGAACGGAGAGATGTGCTGGAGTGTATTGGGTAAGAGGGATGTGACAAGGGACGAAGCTGGAGAGGTAAGCAGCAGTCACACCATAGTAAATCTTACAGGTCATAATACTCAGTTTGGACTTTATCCTAAAAGTAATGGTAAGACAATAAAAAAGTTTAAATGAAAGCATGCATTTCCATAATCAGGTTTGCGTTTTAGAACTGTTAAAACACTAGCTACAATAGGGAATGAGTTTAAAAAGGAGCAAAACTGGGGTCGGGAGACGGGGAGACCAGAAAAAAAAACTTTGTGTCTTGAACCAGGAGAGAGGTATTGGAGGTGGGGGAAAGTGGAGAGATAATGGAACGTAATTTTAAAATCACCGGATGATTTTCCCTGATGAGGGAGACGAGACTTAGGGATGATCCTCCAGATGTTTGTTTGAGCAACTTAATGAACATTAAGACAGGAAATAGAGAGACATAGTGTAGGGGGAAAATAACAAATTCACTTTTGGACACGTTTACTTTGAGGCTCTTACGGAGTTAGTAAAGGGAGCTGTGACCACTGGAATTGAGTCTGAATCTCATGAGAAGGATCTAGGCTGGATATAACTTGGAACTTATCAACAGATAGATGAGTAAGTGAGATTATCTAAAATGTGTTGAATTAGGAGAGTTTGTAAACTCGAAAGCACCTACAAATGTTAATTTTTAGTTAGTAATTTATTATGTTATATTAATTAATGAAAATGTACACACCGGACTTCAAAATGGTACTGTTTTCTTTCTCAATAACTAGTTATATATGTTGAGTCACTAATCATCAAACATATATGTATGTAATATATAATATTAATATATAATACATAATATACTGCAGTGCAGTATCCTCATCATTCATATGATTAGCAATGAAGATGTTTAATTATAATTTTATACTTAAAACGTGAATGATAATATTTATCTTTATTGTCAGCAAATAAATGTTTCACATAATTAATATCATTCCTAGGTCATATGGCATTTTCTTTTATTACAGCTTTTGATTGGCTTCGAATCTGGAACAGTGGTGTTATGGGACCTCAAATCAAAGAAAGCCGACTACAGATACACGTATGATGAGGTAATAACATTAGTTTTGCTACTCAAACGTTATTTTTGTCATTTTTCTACTTCAGAACAGCTTCTCTAAGAACTTAATTGGTGATTTTAGTTGAGGCAACCTTTGTAATTGTAACACTTTTTAAATATATAAAACAGATAATCACATAGCTTAAATGATTTAAAAAACAAAAAAATCTCTTCTCCACCCCTGTCTTTTGGCCTTCTAATCCCTTTAACCCTGGGACTAGTGTCAGCCGTTTATCTCGTTGGTTCTCCTAGAAGTATTCTGTCATTTACCAGCAAATTAATAAATGTATCCTATTTTTTTTTATTATATACAAGTCATAGTAAACTGTAGACAAGTATAGTTTCACTTGTTTTAAGTTCCAAAGAAAGGGGTGCCTGGGTGGCTCAGTCAGTTAAGCGTCTGACTTCGGCTCAGGTCACGATCTCGCTGTCCGTGAGTTCAAGTCCCGCGTCGGGCTCTGTGCTGACCCCTCAGACCCTGGAGCCTGTTTCAGATTCTGTGTCTCCCTCTCTCTCTGACCCTCCCCCATTCATGCTCTGTCTCTCTCTGTCTCAAAAATAAATAAACGTTAAAAAAAAATTTAAAAAAAAAAAAAAGATCCAAATAAAGATTGATTGTGGTTGACCAATGTCTTTTAAGTCTCACAAACTGTAGGCCTCTCCTCACCTTTTGCCTTCCCTCCTTGCTGCATTCCTTCTTTCTTTTTTAAATTTTTTTTAACGTTTATTTATTTTTGAGACAGAGAGAGACAGAGCATGAACAGGGGAGGGGCAGAGAGAGAGGGAGACACAGAATCTGAAACAGGCTCCAGGCTCTGAGCGGTCAGCACAGAGCCCGACGCGGGGCTTGAACTCACCGACTACGAGATCATGACCTGAGCCGAAGTCGGACGCTTAACCGACCGAGCCACCCAGGCGCCCCTGCATTCCTTCTTTATGGCCATTTATTTGTTAAAGGTAGAGTCTCCCAAAGACTAGATTTTTCTGGCTCCGTCCCTCTTGTGTTTAACTTTTTTTTTTTTTTTTTGCCCTTAGATTTCCTATAAAATGGATAGTATGCTGAGGCTTGATCGAATTCAGATTCATTTTTCATTTTTAGCGAGACTTCTTAATAAATGATGCTGATGCTTTTCTGTTAGGTGGAGTGTTAGTGTCTGTGAGGTGAGCAGGCAGTGTTGTTCAAGGCCTAGATTTATTAATGGATAGAGGTTGCAAAACGAAGGTGTAATTCTGTAATTCCTCCTCTACTTATTAACTCAGACACTTGAGTGTAAAGAGAAACTTCTCATCTACTATTTGGTTAATAGTAGTACAGTTCTTAAGAAAAGCGTCAATGATTCTCTCATTTTACTTCGATATTTACTCTAAAGGGGTTGTTCTCTAGTAATCTCAATGATGACCAATTTGTTCTTGCTTCTAGTTTCACTATGTACTTAAGGATTTAAACATGTTTGCTTTCCTTTGACGCGTTGAAGTTACTATTCTTACTGATTTTCAGATTGTTCCATTTTTGGTCAGTGAACCTCCTCCTTTTGGTTCCTGAATTCTTTGGTGATAATAGTCATGGATAGCTTCCCTGCCATTATTATAACAAAGTGTAACTATTAATTTTGCATATTTTTGTTTCAAACTTAGGATGTTTTTATGAAATGTGGCTCAGTCAGTGTGAAATGGTATCCAGTAACTGTAATCTGGGGATTAGTAAGGGTCATGATTTCTAATTCAATGACTAGAGCTAGGAGGTGTATCAGTGGTTTTTCTTGTTTTTAAGATAAAATATGTCATGTCTTCGTATTGATGCTTTCAGTTACTTAAATAGCAGATGACATTGAGAAAATATAGTAATACTTGGAATACTTTATTAATATTTGCATAGTATCTTTGTAAGCAGAACTAAAAGAGAATTTCCTTTGTTTTCATAGCAGCATACTTTGTGTCTATTTTTTTCATAGTTTTTTAAGTTTTTATTTATAAGCAGCGTGTGGCTCAATAATCAAGATCTCGTTGAAAGTATAAAAAAATATTTTTAACAGAAGGTTCCTATAATTTCATTGAAAGTTTTGACCTGTAAATCTATTTTCTACATTAAAGTCAGAGCAGATTTTGAAAACTAAATTGAACGAGATGATAGTAAACGTTGATAGTTTAAAATAGTTCAAGATTAAATCGAATGAGATAATAGTAAACGTTGACCTGTATATGAGTGGAGCTCTTAAGTTTCAGTTATGTGGTTTTGTGCTGCCCTTAGCAGTTCTGCCATATTCCAGTAGGGCAGCTTTTAAAGTCAATTGACCATGAAGAACTAGGAGTGTTATCAACTTGAGTTGAGAAGTTATTTAAAGAGGACCTAGGAGAGTGATTTTATTTTTGGGTTTTTTTTTTGTGTTTTTTTTTTTTTTTTTTGCAGACAGAATAATATTAGAACAAAAATTGAAAGGTTACATACTTTGGTCATATAAAAATATTTCTCAGATAGTTTTTAAGTGGCTCAGAGGTATAAAATAACTTTCTAATCAAAAAAGGGTCTCTTCAGATTTTAAAAATCATCTCATTACTGTGAGAGATGGGTAACATGTTGGAGCTGAGTCTGAGGTTTTTTTTTTTTTTTTTTTAGTTGATCTTAGTTCCAAATCTATGTTTCTGTCTTAGAGTTTTAGTTGATTTAAAAAATCTGTTCTAGGGGCGCCTGGGTGGCTCAGTCGGTTAAGCGGCCGACTTCGGCTCAGGTCATGATCTCGCGGTCCGTGAGTTCGAGCCCCGCATCGGGCTCTGTGCTAACAGCTCAGAGCCTGGAGTCTGCTTCAGATTCTGTGTCTCCCTCTCTCTCTGACCCTCCCCCATTCATGCTCTGTCTCTCTCTGTCTCAAAAATAAATTAAAAAAACGTTAAAAAAATTAAAAAAAAAAAAAAAAGAATGTTTAAAAAAAATCTGTTCTAATCTAATGCAACCATTTTTTTTTCTGATGGGATATTGATTGTAACTACTTGATAATTTAAGTTTAGCTATAGTTTATTCTGAGAAACTATAAGAATACATTGTTTTCGTGAATGTGTTGCTAATACATATATCACTATTATATCATCCTCATGCTGGCTTAAGGAATAAAAAGAATTAAAACAGTGTCAATATCGTATTAAATTTCATTTGCATTATAAGAGGGCTAATGGGAATGTAAAGGTTGTAACATGTTGACTTTAGCTTGGAAAATAGGAAAAGGTTAAAGTTGAAAATTATAATATTGATTGTATATAGCTTGGTGTTGAGATTTTCTTTCTAAAAATGGAATTCTTCACCCCTCTTCTATAGGCTATTCACTCTGTTGCTTGGCATCATGAGGGAAAACAGTTTATTTGCAGTCATTCAGACGGCACCTTGACTATATGGAATGTGAGGTCCCCAGCTAAACCTGTACAGACAATCACTCCACATGGTAAGAATGTATCCCTTTGAACGCTACAAAAATTGTGTACATTAAACTGTTTTGAATTTGGATTTTTTGTTTTGTTTTTGAGGATAAGGATGAGGGTTTTTTTAAGGAAATTAAAAATATATACACATATGGAAATAAAATGTAACAACCAGCTAATAAACTCTCTAAGTGTATTTACAGTTGATACTTCAAATTTGAACTTTGAGCAAATGAATGGCACATTGTCTTCTGAATATTGTTTGTCCAGTAGTCCAAAAAGTGAATAATTTTGTGAAAGATATAGGACTTACTTTAAGCCTTTCTCATCTTAAAGTTATCACTTGCAAGTTGCATGCAGCTTGTGTGTGTGCAGCTTGTGTGTGTGTGTGTGTGTGTGTGTGTGTGTGTGTGTGTGTGTACTGAAACACTTTGAACTCTACATAAGGTAATTTTATGCATTGAAGAATTATGTCAAAGGTTCCCAAGGTCACCCCAAGTTTGATGATTTACTAGTGAGACTCCCAGGACTCAGCAAAGGGATGAAGAGTAAAATCAACAAACGGAAAAGGTACATGAGGTAAAGTCTGGAGGAAGCTTCCAATAGCCCTCTCCCAGTGAAGTGACACAGGACATGTTTACTTGCTCTAGCAATGAGTTGTTACCAGATATGTGAAATGTTGTCTAACATGGAACCTCGGATGAGCCCAGGGGTTTGGAGTTTTTATTGGAGTCTCTCCACCAACACTTTCTGCTTTAGCGCATACCAAAATTTCAGATGCCCAGAAAGAAAGCAGGGATTCGTCATAAATTGTTTTGTTCATACAGACAGCTTAGGCACACTGTGTCACCCTTATCAGAATCGGAATTGTGGAAACCATCTCAAAAGCCAGTTACCAGATGCCAACCAAGAGCTAACCCTGCAAGCCAACCTTTCTAGGGATAGCAGTCTCAAGCTTGCTGTGTTAATTCTTTTCTGCGCAAGCTCTATTGACAGAACCTCTTAAGAAGGTTTTATTAGGGTGTTTATGAAGAGATTATGAAGGCCTTCTTTGAGTTTTGAATGAAGCTTAGGAATTTGTATTTCTTTATTAATCTGCATTCTCCAACCACCCTAAGAGATTCTTAACCAGTGAATTTAGGGAGATTAAAGGAATTGTTATTTTTTGGTAGTATATTGAAGAATATCCTGTAGTATTGCTAATATTTTTTGCTTTAAAATGATCAGTTCCTACTTTAAAAAAATATTAATCTAAATTATTGCAACATAGAAATTAAAGAAACAGTAAAATTAACGGTTTATCTACCTGTGTCAGGATGGGTTTTTAGAGTTGTTTTCTAGAAAAAAATAGTAATTCTTAAAGCCACACATTGTGATATACTTTACCATTGCTTTGTGGTAGCAGTCTTCCAGAAAAACTATTTTAAATTTGCAACAGGTGTATTTATGTGTGCATCCAGAGGATAGCCCTTAATGATTAAGGTTCCAGTTTTTCTTAATATATTTTCATTTTTTATTAGTGCCTAGTTCTCTAGTCTTGGTGATACTCCTAGGAATTCCCTTAAATTTTAGGATCTCCTAAGACCTCTACATCCTAAGAATCCTGAAAACCAAAAAGTGGATGATTAGTTTCAAACCTTTCATTTCAAATCCAGGAGAAAATGAAACTAGTATCAAAGATGATAGAAATATACAACATTGGTTTTGCAGTTTTAAGTTTATCTAAATTTTTATCTTTTTACGTAAGAATGGTACTTTTTTTTCTTTTTAACGGTTTGAGAGTAAGTTGTTGACATACTGCTCAGTCACCCCCAAATATTCCAGTATCTATTTCTTACAAATAAGAACATTCTCCTGTATCACCACCTTTTGCCTTTTATCAAAAGGGTCTATATGCAGATTACATTTAGTTGTCATGTTTCTTCAGTGTCTTTCCAACTGGAACAGTTCTTGAGCCTTTTCTTGATTTTCATAACTGACAAATTTTGAATATTGTAGGTTAGTCATTTTATAGAATATGCCTGCATTTAGTTTTGTCTGATGTTTTTTCATGCTTAGATTCAGATTGCACTCTCTCAAAAGGTTTGCTTTCTTTTTGCTGCCTTCCAAGTGGAACTTGTGTTTGATTTGTCCACATTGATGGTATCTTATACCTTGGTCCCTTGATTAAACTTCTGTCAGAGCTCTCTATTACAGCATTCGTTTTCCCTTTGAAATTGATAACTATTTTAACTTGTATTTGTAATCAGTAAATATTTTGATTTGAAGGGAGTACTTTGAGACTGTATCAACATACTGTACCTCCTCAAAATTATACCCTCTGTTTTTAGCACCCATTGTTGTTTCTTGGCTGGATTAACTTTACTGTGATAATTGCCAAATGTTGACTTTCTTGTTTAATCTTGATCCCTTTTTATGCCAAAATCTTAGCTCTTTGAGAGCAGATTTTCAGAAGTGGCATAAAGTTTCTATAGAGTTTGTAGTATCTTAGCAAAGTCACTAGCTAAAATTATTTTTAAATGAATAAGACAGAATATTTGTAGTAATATGTTCTTTTCAAAATTAGAATCCAAATAAAGTGTAAATAAGTTTTTTCTGTGGCAGGTGTGAAAAAGTAGGATGGCATTTATTGCATATAATAGCAGTCTAAAAATGTATATGATCAGAAGTACTCTTAATAAAATATGAATTATTTTCAACAGTAATAATGTTTACTGCTTATTGCTAAGGGTGGGTAACCTACCAGAGTTAAGTTTACGTTAATAACTGATTTCAGTGACAAAACTAAATACATTTTTATACATTAAACTAGAAAAATGTGTTTTTCATGCCGTAACAAGGTGTCATATATTCCATATATAACCATACTTGTGGTGTATAATTTGGGTGTACTAAATGTCTGCTTTGATGGATTGAAATTTAGGGTTATTTTCTCATTAGTGTCTTCTGTTGTTGTCTCTTGCTTTTACTTTCTAACAGTTATGGTAAATTACTTTAAATATACTAGACTTAAAATTTTGTCCATTTTGATTTTTTTTATATTTAAACCCATTTAATGGTTGGGTATCTTCTTCTTAAAAAGCATTTGTAAGCATTACCTTGATAGTCAGGAAATGATTGTACTTTAAGACTTCTGCCAGTACTTTTATTACATGACGTTCAAGGTAAGGAATAGCTTGAGATGTCCTTGAAGAATTTGTTCAGAAGACGTAATCAACCTAACATGGGGTTTTAAAGTCAGAAGATTTGTGGTCAAGCCCTGGTTCCCTAGTTTCTAGGTCTGTGGCCTTTGGGAAGTCAATTAATATTTCTGAACCTCAACATCCTCAATTATAAATGGGGATAATAAATGAATTTAGCCTTCTGACATGGTTGTTGTGGGGATTATTTTTACTTAAATTCAGCAAATATTGGGGCTACCATGTGATAGGCACTGTTCTATATCCTGGATCAAATAAACAAAATATAAGTGAAAGTACCTGAAAACTGTGATGTGCTATACATATGTGATTATAATAATTATAAATCTGGGTCTGGTATTTATTTGATAGGATAGTACCAAAAGATTTTTAGATTATTGTTCCCCAAAATATATTTCACAATACAAATTTTTCTTACGTTAATGAATTTTTTGGTGAAAAAGCATGTTATAGTTGAAGATTAGGAAATGCTGAATTAAAATTGAGCATTTTCTTCACTGTAATACTTCATAACCTTTAATGTGTGCTACGAATTTCTAAGCGTATATATGTATATACACGTACACACATATAGGTACATCCCTATATATATTATTTATACGGTTTACAAATGCATTTATTTTATGTGGCTTTTCACAAACGTATTTGACTTTAGTATCTTTTATTTGGAGGACATCTTGTGGTTCTCTAGTGTTCTATGAAGTACACTTTGGGGAATGATGGGCTTGAACTATAACTGAATCGTAAGATAGTTCTCCAGATGTGTTAGCTATTATGTTCCAGTTACCCTTTGATGATATCTTTCATAGCTAAAGTTGTTTGCCGGACTCTTCTTCTGAGGGGCACAGCAGTTATCTAGATAGTAACGATCAGATTTCCAGTAAAGGAAAATAATTTGAATTCATTTAAGATAATTTTTTGATACAATGTTGGATAACTTTACAATGCATATAAAGATGGTTGATAGTTACATTTTTTCAGAAAGTTTTCATTCGTGTGTCTAAAATACTTAACAGGTGATTTTTGACTAAAACAGTGATAGCTCCCTTTAATCTAGTTTTTATGAATTGCAGAGAACATTTCTTTGGCAATCAGACAACCTGGAATGTAACTCTAGCTTTGCTATGTGTGAAATGACTTTGTGGAGGTAATTACTATTCTCTGGGACTTAGTGTCATCTAAGGTGAACAAGGTGATTTTTAAGGTGTAAAGTTTTGTGAATCTGTGGAAATAAAGCAGTATTTGTTCCATCTACTGACTGCAAAGTCATTTCATCTTGGTGGGCTATAAATGCTGTATTTCATATGGTAAGCCTAAGGGTGAGTTCCACTTTTCTCTTTTTACCTGTTTGTCTCCTAGGACAGACAAGCTTTCATAATTTAGGAGGGAAGAACTTGATAATCCTGGAATGGCTCACATATTTACCCTGAAGCAATCATAATGATTCTATGATTTGCTGGTTCAGGGCACCACAGGATCTCCCCTCTAATCCTGGGTATGTGTGTGTCAATCAGAGTGAGATTTTTCTGATTGTCACCTTCATCAAAATCAGATGATTCTCAAAGGAGATAGACGTGATAGATGGTTAAAATCAATAGATGTCCGTTAAAGGACATGATATTTTAAAATTTATTTCCTAAAGCTTATTAATTGGTACAGTCTCATCTACTTATTAAGAAATAAACCAAGGTTGGGAAACTTTAATTCTGTTAAGTGTCACTGAAGAGAAAATAAAATCTTACATAAGTAAAAGTCAATACAGTATCTTAAAGATATGACATGCAAAAAATTGTATTAGTCTACCTTTAAGATTCACTGGAAGCATAAAATATTCAATAAATAATAAAACCATATTGCAGTTCTTTATATAGTTCATTACAAAGTTTTGCTCAGTTTATGAATTTGAAAGGACTTACCAGACTCCAGAGAGCATATGCAAATAAAGCTTTTATTTCAAGGCAAAGGATATCATCCTGCAGCAGGAGAAACATAACGCAGGTAAGCATTCTGAGAGACGTCCCATATCCAAGCTCCCACAGGCACTTAAATGTACACAAGGATCGTGCTGAGTCTCCCTCCAACCACCATCTGACTTCTGAGGAACTCAATTTACCCTTTCAGTGATCAAGCCAGTCTTGCCAAACCAATTAGGCCCATTGCCAGCCATCAGTAAAACTGTTACACTCGGGGTTACCAGGGGAGTTTTGGGGCGTTTTGGAACTTGAACAAGCATATCATAACTCCCATTGCCCTTGGCCAAGAGTCAAAAACTACATATTCAGATATCTCCAGCTGGGGTGTCTTCACACTCATTAAAGAAAGAACACCCTCCTCGTTTCAGACTAGTATTGTTAACGGTGTGATTCTCCAGTGGAATCATTTTATTTTCTAGAACATCACCGTCCAATAGAAATGTAATGCAAGCTGCATGTGTAGTTTTAAATTTATTAGTAACTATACCAGTAACTGTTGAAAAAGGTCAAATTAGTTTTAATAATGTTTGAGATATTTCACATTCTTTTTTTATACAAACTTGAGATATTTCACATTCTTTTTTTATACTCTTTGAAATATATGTACTTTACAATTATACCACATCTTGGACGAGCCACATTTTAGGTGTTAAGTAGCCGTGTATGAGTGGTGGCTACCACGGTGGACTTTGTGATGGAGACCTAAATGATTTTACAATGAGAAACAAAATCTATATTTTGGAAATACTACTTTGATGGTAGTGCATCAGTTGAGCTGGCGGCAGAAGAGGGAGACCAATTAAGAAGCTTTTATAAACAATAAATATTGAAGATTTCGATCGTGACAACAAATGGGAAGAAATGGACATACGTGAATACAATTCTGGAATTTAATCTACAGGGCTTAGACCAATTCTTTGTGGCTGGGTGGTTTACAGGAATGGAGAGCAGGGCATAGTAAGAGATAAGGAATCAGATGTGACAAGGAGGTTTATATGATTTATTAAGTTGTTTTATAATTAACCAGCTCTTTTCAACAACTTATCAAGGCAGTTCACAGGTATTTGAACAAGCACAAGCTGAATAAGCACAGATTTTTGCTGCTCGGGTGACAGAGCAAGTAAGAAGTAAAATGACACCTAGTGGTGAAATCAGGTGATCCTCTAAACATCCTGTATATGTGCTGTATTAAATCTTATGCCTTGTTACTTACTTGATTTAGAAAATGGTTAATCTAGGATTACAGATGAATAAATTTTTCTGTAATGAAGCAATGATTGGTGACATAATTTTAAAAATCTGAGTTGGAAAAAAAAAAACAACAGACTATGCTGATCAAAAGGACTCATTAATGTCCACACAAGATTAATGAAGAAAGATGACTATAAAAACTGCAACATTTTTGACTTACGGAGATAATGAAACTACTCTGCAGCATCCTTATAGGGGGTGGGAAAAAAAGTTTACTTATAAAGAAATAAAAATCAGACTGGCTTTAAACTTCATTATAAGTTTAAATGCTGGACATGGTGGAACAACATGGAAGACTATTGAGCAAGACAAAAGCTAAGAATTTTGTACCTAGCCATGTTTTGTGCATGACATATAAAAGCTCCAACTTGTAAGGATTCAGTAGATACACCACTCAATGTCCTTCTTTAAAACTCATCCTAGCCACTGAAAGAGTGGTGGTGAATATTGAAATAAATTAAATTGAGTTACAGTTGAATAATTGTTTACTTCATGAAGCAAAATGTATACAAAAGTAACCTTTGAGAAAATAAATATAAAATTTATGTCCGCATTCTCAAGTTTTATCAGTCTGACACTTTCATTAGAACTTTGGGGGGTAGAAGGAGACTAAAGGCCTGATGCTGGCTGTCAGAGCAGACATTTAACTTACTGGAAGGCCCTATATTTCTGAACATACTGAAATAGTGGTTAAAATCCTGTGTTCCTTGTACAGTGTGAGGGACTAATTTTCAGATTTAGGTGTCCTTTTTTTCTACCTTTCTTTTTTTCTCAATTCCCCTTCCCCACTCAGTAAACCAGTCTTCTCTCCTAGCAGTCCTTTCCAGTCCCTCGGTCTGGTGTTCTGCTTACTTTGTCACTGGCCACTTGGTTTTTGTAAACTAGGATGCCAGAGGTTCAAGTTTCATTACATTGTCATTTCATACAAAGAGGGGAAGAGATGATTCCCTGGGATCTTGAGGCAGGATTAGATGCTCTAATACCAGTTGACAGGTGTGTATTTATAAAAATTTAATGTAATAAAGGTGACATTTTGAATCCGTGGGAAAGCTATGATGGTTCAATAAATAGCGCTGGTAGGTGCATACCTCTATCACAACTCTTCAAATTGTACACTTTAAATCTGTGCACTTTGCTGTCTGGCAATTACAGCTCAATAGAACTATAAAAATAGCTCGGAAATTGTTAGAGGAAAAATACTTTCCCTGTGCCAAAATAAACTTCACAAAATAATGAAATGTAATGAGTGGGACTGTAAAGCAATTATAAGATACTGCAAAAAGAAACTTAAATGATGTGGGGGCAGGGAAGAACTTCGTAATAAGCATGAAACCAAGGAAGGGAAACCAAGGATCCCATAAATGTGATCGTATCTTGCCAGTCCCTTCTCCCTCAGCCTTTCCCCATGTTAGCAGCCCGGTCCCCTTTCCTGTCCTACCAGGTACACTGTCAAAAATCTTACAGGTGTTCTTCCAAAATAAATATGCTTCTAAAATTATATATATTAGTACATGTATATATGTAAATATGAGGGTTTGGGCATTGTTTTCCAAAACACAGAATTATATTAGTCTTTTTTGTATGTTTTCCGAATCCAGTGTACTTGAGGAAAGTCTCTTCGTGTCATCTGGCATAGTTCTAATTCCTTCATCTTAATAGTCATGTAATAGCCAATTGTTTGTGTCCCAGTTTTTCCCAGTGTTCAGCCATTCCAAAATAATGGACGTTCACTTTATTTTCAGTTCTTGAAAATACACTACAAGTTATGTTGCTGTTACCATCTTGTACATATTTGGTAGGCATTGGTCCTTTTGTTTTTATGGAATAAATGTTTAAGAGTAGAATTGCTGTTCCTAAGGGTTAGAGTTTTAAGTATTTTTTAAAAAAAAATTTGTTTATTTTTGAAAGAGAGAGAGGGAGAGAGACAGAGCATGAGTCGGGGAGGGCAGAGAGAGAGGGAGACACAGAATCTGAAGCAGGCTCCAGGCTCTGAGCTGTCAGCACAGAGCCCCATGTGGGGCTCAAACTCCCTAACCGTGAGGTCATGACCTGAGCTGAAGTCAGCCGCTTAACCAACTGAGCCACCCAGGCGCCCTATAAGTATTTCTGCTTTTAATTAATGTTCTCAGGCTGCCTTTCAAAGAGACTGTGTCCATTACACATTTCCTTCAGCCATGTATGAGTACTTCTTTTACAACATTCCTGCTAACAGTAGACATTATAGCCCATTTTACTTCTGCATTTTCCTTTTTTTAACTTCCTCTTTGCTCAAGGTTTCAAAATCAAAGAGTGACTTCCTTCTTTCCTAGGTATTTTCTGAGCATGCACATGACTTTGCACCTGTATGCAACCTTTTAGTCCTAGTGTATGTCTAGTTTTTCAGGATTTTCTTTAAATTCTTGCCCAGGCTCTTACTTGACACACCTGAAACCACAGCCTTAGGCAACTGTGATACCACCAGCAAATTGTTATTGTATCTATGCTGCCCTGCAGGTATGAGACCTTCTGTCTCCCTAAGCTGATGTCTGTGTCAAATGAAATTGCCACGATATCTTGGGAATAGTTTCCAGGGAGCTGTGAGTTGGGACAAAATATCAATGATTGTGGTCTAACAAAGCTGGTTTTGATGGAATTGCGAAATTTCAACCCTCTGTGATGGCATGTATTATTGCTTTTTCCTGTTTGTCTAGTCACTGAGCTGGGGAGTGAGGAGGTTGGGAATAGCCTTTCATCAGAACATCCCCCCCCCCCCCCCGCCCCGAGTTTCCATCATTCTGTTGGGTAGACAATGTTCCGCTTGTTTTGTGACTTCACAGTTCTGAAGTGGTTAACTTTAGTTGCTAGTATTTAAATTTTTGTGGGAGAGCGAGTTCACAGAGGTCCTTACTTTGTCATTCTGGAAGTCACCTTCCTTTCCTAGTTTTCCTTAGCTTATTCATAGGTAGTGAGCTGACCATGTGAACTTTAAGGTCATTTTGTGCAAATCCAAGAAAAGCTGTTGGAATTCTAATTACATTAAATTTGTGAATTAATTGTGGAAGAATTGGCATTTTAAGATTTTTAGTTTTCTTAACTGGGCACATGATTAAGACTGATAGACTTGATTATTTAAATGTATACTTTTGTGCAGTTTTTTAAATTTTCTAAGAATTCAGTCGTAAATGAGTCTAGGAAAAATACCTGTAATATATGACGGATATAGTGTTAATGACCTTTGATTAGCATTTTTAAATGTAAAGAAGGTAAGATATAAGCATAGGTAAAGGACATGAGGTATTTTTCAAAGAAGATATACAGATGACCGGAAAGGCAAAGAATACTCAGAGATTAAAACAACACAAATTAAAATGAGATACCCTTTCCACTTAACAAAAACAAAACAAAAGAAAACATTGTTTACGAAGAGTGTAGCAAACTATGTTCTTACACTGCTGTTGGATGTATGAATTGGTATAGCCTGTTTGGAATACAGTTTGACCCACATATCCCTTTTCCTAAGAATTAATCCTTAGGAAAAATCATCAATTTACACACTCATTAAATAGTAACTGAGTGCCCACTTTATGCCAAATAATGTTTGTCACCAGGAATACATCAACAGAAACACATACACACGTAAAACCTTTGCCTTCATGGCATTTACATTCTTGTCGGTGAGGCAAACAAGAATAAAATTTAAACAATGAAAGTTTATTAGAATGAGCAGGTGTGCCAAGAGGCAGGGGGAAGGTGGGAGAGAAGTATGGGGTAGAGGCATGTGTTTGGGATCTCCCAAGAATATTACAATAATGTTGAGAATGATTAATCTCTAAGAAGGGGAATATGTTTTATTTGCTTTATATTTTTCTGTGTTGTTTCTACAATGAATATGTAGAAATAGCAGAAATAAAACTTTTTTTAAAATAATAAAATTCTTTCACAGTATGAATTTCTGACATTTTATAGAGCTTGGTTTATTTTAGCAGTCTCTTCAGACATTACAGTGGATGGATCCTACTTTAGAATAAATATAAATGAAGTTATTAGCATAGGGTTTAATTTTGCAACCTGTCACACTTGGGTAAAATATGGCTTAATTTATTTTTTTAAATCTAGCTATTTTAAAACTTGAATTCATTTACAAAATTGAAATTCTGTTTGCTTATCTGTAATTAAGAACATTGGAAAGGCTATCAATGTCTCTTTTCAAGAATTTTGTCACATAAATGTACTAAGTTACTCATTTACTTTGCAGCACTGACTTTCAAACAGTAAAAATTACTTGATCATTTTAAATATTTTATATTGAAAACTTCTTTCAAAATTGTTTAAAAATGTTTCATGGTTGATTTCATTATACTTTACTTTCATTTTATATATTAACTATCAATTTAAGAATTTAGAGTAATTTAGAATTTTAGAATTTAATGCAGGAAAATATATTTTAGGAAAACAGTTAAAGGATGGAAAGAAGCCAGAACCATGCAAACCTATCCTCAAGGTGGAATTCAAAACGACTAGATCTGGGTAAGATTTTACTTCATTGCCAATATTCATTGTATATAATTACTAAAATAGCACTAAAGGCTATTTTATCATTATGTTTTAAAGCCTACTTTAGAATGTTCTAGCCCAGTCTTAAATTTTATGCATGCTTTATTTAATGAAATAACTAAAATTGGTAAATTTAGGATAAAGTATTTCTTTGTATTCTCTTTGTCTTTGGTAGTTTTGTAATGTATCTTGGAAAGTTTGAATAATCTTTCTTGTTAAACGTTATACATTCAGTTCAGTTACTCTTTAGCAACAATGGTTGCTGCTATTCACTACTATTCACAGTAGTATTCACTACTGAAAACTGGAACAAGCAGTGAACAAATATTTAAAACTTAACCTATTTATACTATATATGTTAATTACGAAAGTTATGTGTGTTTTTCACAAATTAAATCTCATCATGAGAATATTTGGCAAATACAAAAACACATACGGTTTAAATATTAAAGGAAGTTTGTCAGTTGTAGTTTGTATTTCTTATATGTACCAGATGTTTAAATGTATAATAAAGGGAAAAATTATAAATGTTTGTTAGAAAATTCCACCTCATTAACCCCTGAAAGAAGCCTTTTATTTATGTTCTAGTTCCCCAGGAAGAGTGTGTGGTTTTATTTATCATAGCTATGTAAGGGAGTGAATTTATGTAGTGTATACAGAGGATTGGTTCTCAAATTGTGGTCCTTGGAACAGCAGTATTAGCTGAGACCTTGTTAGAAATGCAAATTCTCAGACTCTTCCCCACACCTTCTGGATCAGAAACTATCTGTGGGTGGAGCCAACCAATCTGTATTTTAATTAGACTGAGAGGAGATTCTGATGCATGGAAATTTAGAACCCTGGCATATGTTTTCTTTTTTAAGTTTATGTATTTTGAGAGAGAGAAAGAGCACACAGGGGTAGGGGCAGAGAGAAAGAGAGACAGAATCCCAAGCAGGCTCTGCACCATCAGCACAGAGTCCAGTGTGGGGCTTGATCTCACAAACCGTGACATCATGACCTGAGCCGAGATCATGACCTGAGCCGAGATCGAGAGTTGGATGCTTAACTGCCTACGCCACCCCGGTGCCCCAGTTTTTAAATACCAGCTTATAACCACTGGTTGTTATAACTGTGGTCCACTGACCTCTATTTACTCGTCTTCTAATCGTATTCATTTTAGCCCTATTCTCATTTGAGAAAGACAGTGGCTGAAGAATCATAAGGTTGCTGTTACTTGTCCTTGATACTCATCAGCCTTCCTGTGGGATTCGGAAGATGTACTGGTTCCAACAAGAGGTTGAATGAACTCCAAAAGGAATGGCATCTGTTTAATTGACTGTGGCATCCCTCACTGTGTGACCTTTGGCATAGAGTTTTTTGACTTCTTGGAACTTCAGTTTTCTCATTTATTACATAAATATGATAATAGGTCAAAAGGTGATTGTGATGAATTAAGTGAGAGACAGTCATGTATTGAAAGCATTTCACAGAGTGCCCGGTACATAATAAACTTCCTCTGAATAGTTGCTCTTATTGTTACTAGAAAACTTCTACTACCAACTGTCCTGCCTACTACCTACTTCCTACTACCAAATTGTTTGCATAATTTGTCCTATGGCAAAGGAATGTAAGGAAAGGCAATGACAGCAAAAACAAAAACAAAGTGTGTGGGGTGAACCAGAAAAAAACCTGTGTTTATAGTTTACAATACAACATCAAATGAATTGTCTACACATTTAAATTAACCATGCCTGTTGTCTACTGATTGGAAACAAAGGCGAATGTCCAGGGAGGATTTTTTTTTTTCTATTTGTGCTTTACTGTTTTCAATTTTTTTTAAGCTTATCTATTTTGAGAGAGAGAAGAGGGAGGGAGGGAGGGAGGGAGAGAGGGAGAGGGAGAGAGAGAGAGAGAGAGAGAGAGAGAGAGAGAGAGAACACAAACAGGGGAAGGGCAGAGAGAGTGGTAGGGAGAGAATCCCAAGCAGGTTTCACATCGTCAGCAAGGAGCCCGATGCGGGGCTCGAACTCACAAACGGTGAGATCATTACCTGAGCCAAAATCAAGAGTCAGATGTTTAACCAACTGAGCCACCCAGGTGCCCCACCTGTTTTCAATTCTTTTATAATGATAATGTTTATGTTTCCAGTTTCTTCAGGATGGCAGCCATACTTTTTCTTAAGATCAGAAATGAAAAAAAAAAAAAGTCTCATTCCTTTGTATGCATTTGTAGATACCTGTAAATTGATCAATAGGATCACCCTCTGATAATGATCTTCACTAGCTTTACAATTTCTTTTTTCACCTGGCATAGGACATTGGGTAAATTAAACAGGTTCTTATTTCACAGTGCATGGCCTCTTTGGAAACTTGAGATAGTTCCTTAGAATTCCAGTGTGCAACCAGCATTGAGAACTGCACCCCTATTCCACCTACAGCAGAATCACCGTCCTTTAAGTAAGCCAGTCAGCTCTCCCCTTTTCCTGTTCCTAGCAAGTGTCTTGAGCAGGTACTACCTGAAGTTGTTTGTCAGGTTGGCAACAAGTAATATTGGCAAATTACCAGATTTTATTAGAAGAGTCATCCTTCCCTCCTCAAGATCTGCATTGTCTTCTTTTTGCCTAGAAATCATTTGAGGAGAAAGATTCTCTTTCATCCGTTATAACTCAACAATAATATCACTGCTTTGTGGATGTCTTGGCCATGTTGCCTAGATTAGGACCGCAGTAATATAGTCTCAAAGCATGCTGTATTTTTCCCTTCTAGAATTTTTACTTGTCATTAATGATGAAATTATTAGTTTAATTCATGTGTTCCCTCTTAAATATTCAGCTCAGTGAAAGCATGGGACATACCTGTCTCAGTTCTAATTGCCCTAGCATACTGTTACTGAATATGAGGAAAAAGAACATAGGCCGGTGTTTCGAAAAGTGTATCCGTGAAGAATTAACTGTTATAGATCAATAATAACATATAATTTGTTTCTGAAGCAAAGGTACACTCTGACAAAAAATGGAATCACGATGTTGTATCTGGCTTTTGTTTCCTAGTAAAATAAAAGCATATGTTGCACCAGGAGAGAGCAGATTTTTCCCCTAACATAGTGAACGGTGACAGTATAATTAATAGAACATTTTGATAGCACTTTTATTAAAACTATGGAACTATTCTTTGCATGGCCAGTTCTTAATCCAAAGTTAAATGTGAAGCCAATTCTGTCGAAGTTGGTTTTTTCAACACTGGCGTGACCCAGGCGTGGAGTGCTACAGCAGATGGTGCTCGAGCAAAGCGATTAAGGGTGTGAGCTCTGGAGCCGGCCCGCCTGGGTCCGCTGCTTCCTCAGAGCCCTGCCATCTTGGGCACATCAGCTAAGCTTCCTGTGCTTGTATCTTCATCTGTCAGGCAGGAACAATAATAGTATCTGCCTTATAGAGTTGTTACGAAGATGAGATAGACGAAGCACTTGGAACATACCCTTCCAACCGGTTGTCTCGCATACCTCTTGTCTCAGAACAGCATTCGATGAGCCCTGACGGGCATCTCTGATTTTGCTTTCTCAGAGCAGATGTACAAGTTGTAAGGTTGGCAAAACTATAGTAAGTAAGGAGCCTCACTGATATTCTTCCCTGGATTGAGAATTCCACTCTGAGAAACATTATGACATTATGTTATTTGTTTGTTTGTTTGTTTGACACACAATATTACATCAGTTTTGGTTGTACAGTGTAGTGATTCAACAACTCTGTGCATTATGCTGTGCTGGCCACAGGGGCAGCTACCGTGTGTCACCGTACAACACTATTACAGTACCATTGACTGTTCCATATGCAGTAACTTGCATCCCTGCCACCTCTTCATTCTGTAACTGGAAACCTGTCTCTCTCATTCCCCTTCACCCGTTTTGCCCATCCCCCCTCACCCCTGATTTTTTTGTTTTTAAATATTAGATAAGGGTGATCTACTAGTGGGTTACGACAATACTTTTGTTGGTTGTGACATCAATTTTTAACTTATGGACTAGAATAAGATATAGAGTGCACTGCAGGTTTTAGGTTAAGTATTGGTTCACATGAAACTTGTTCAACCGTATGTACTTACGTATGTGTATACTGTATCGTGAAGTAAAATGTACTTCGTACTATGACTCAAGATCATCATGTTTGAGAGCCCCTGATTTAGGGGAAATAACTGAGGCTTCAGATTTTTAGACTTAGGTTCCAAGCCCAGTTCTGCCACTCAAGTGACGGTATAATCTTTGGCAAGTTGCTTAACATCACTGAACCTCTGTCCTTACCTTGGTAAAATAGGGACAGTAATTCCCACTTAATAAAAGTGCTGTAGAGACCTGAAAGAAATAATACGTGTTTGGCCCATGGTACATGTTTGGTAAACTGTAGTTCCTTTTCTCCTTTACTTCTGCATTTTTTGTTTTGCTAATAGACGGCATAACAAGTTACAGGCAGGGCCAAATTTTCAACAACAATGAACTCTGGATAGGTTCAAGTTTTCAAACAGGTTTATTTATTTTTGAGAGACAGAGTGCAAGCTGTGGAGGGACAGAGAGAGAGGGAGACACAGAATCAGAAGCAGGCTCTAGGCTCCAAGCTGTCAGCACAGAGCCCGATGTGGGGCTTGAACTCAAACCGTGAGACCGTGACCTGAGCCGAAGTCAAATGTTTAACCGGCTGAGCCACCCAGGCACCGCAGGAGTTAGTGTCTTTTAAGGAATATGCTACCACTCAAAGAATCACCAGTTTGGGGGAGAAGCATCTCTGTTCAGTATCCTAGAAGTGAATGTTATCATAGTTAAAAATGGCAGTTTAGTCACATTTGGAGAACCACATCTAAGAGATTAATTTACTCCCTTTCCTCGAACACGTACTATGGCAAACCCTTTGTGTATAGGGCCAGAGAGAATATTTTAGGCTTTGCAAGCTGGATAGGTCTCAACTGGCAGCTATCCAACTCTGCTGTTGTAGCCCAAAAGCAGCCATAGACAACTCATGAATGAATGCAGCTGTGTTCCATAAAACTTTATGTACAGACACTGAAATTTACATTTCCTTTAATTTTCATGTGTCATGATCTATTCTTTTGTGTATTTGTTTTCAACTATTTAAGAATGTAAAAATCATTTTTAGTTTGTAGGCCATACAAAAACAGACAAGAGGTTATAGTTTGCTGACTCCCTTGATATGCACACACGTACATACATATAACGTATTTAAGTTTGTCTATAAGCAAACGTTGCCCCCCACCCAGTGGTGCCTGAATTTGTTTTCAAGTAGCTTAGTAGATGATTTATTTAATTTATTTTTATTTTGGGGGGCACCTGGGTGGGTCAGTCAGTTAAGCATCCGACTTCAGCTCAGGTCATGGTCTCGTGGTTTGTTAGTTGGAGCCCCCATGGGGCTCTCTGCTCTCAGCGCAGAGCCCACTTCAGATCCTCTGTCTCCCTTGCTCTCTACCCCGCCTTCCCTCCCTCACGCTGTCAAAAATAAACATTTTTAATTTTTTTTTATTTTTTAAATTTATTTATTTTGAAAGAGAAAGAGAGCGCTCTTGGGGAAGGGGCAGAGAGAGAGGGAGAGAGAGAGAATCCTAAGCAGGTTCCACGCTGTCTGGCTATCAGCACAGAGCCTGACCCGAGGCTTGATCTCAGGAACCATTAGCTCATGACCTGAGCCTAGATCAAGAGCCGGGTGTTTAACCAATTGAGCTACCCAGTAGCCCTGATGATTTCTGTAATTTAAAAAAAAAAAAAAAAAAAGTGGTGGGGTGCACCTGGGTGGCCCAGTGAGTTGAGCATTTGACTCTTGCTTTTGGCTTAGGTCATGATCAGAGGGTTGTGAGATCCCCCATGTCCAACTCCATGCTGAGCGTGGAGCCTGCTTGGAATTGTCTCTCTCTCCCTCTCCCCACTTGTGCTTGTGTGCTTTCTCTCTCTTAAAAAAGAATTTTTTTTTATATGTGCACTAAAAGTTGTAGGATGATTGCCTGTGTGGGAATATGAAAAAAACACAGATTGTAATAAAAACTCAGGGTACATTTGTGATATTCTGGTCCTGAAAATATCTAAAAGTCTATTTCAGTAACACCCACAACTTGCTACCACTGAGTTTCCCCCACAGCTGCTAGAACTGTATCCAATGAGAGAATCCCAGCTCTCTGAAGCCCCAAAACAAAGTCCCTCGTGCAAAAAGATTGTTATCCCCAGAACACAGGCTCACTCTGGTATGTTTTTTTCCTTCTCAACTGTAGATTGTTTTTAAATAACTATATATAAATTATCCATAATCACATGCTGTGCTTACTGTGGCCAGACATTGTTCTAAGTGCTTTACACATATTTTCTTTAATTTTAGCAACCACTTTATGAGGCAGGTATGACAGATGAGGAGACTGTTACAGAGAGGTTGAGTAACTTGCCCAAAGTCATACAAATCATAAGCAGAAGACCCCAGATTTAATGAAGTCTGTACTCTTAACCACACTGTATTTCCTTTTTAATTAAACCTACTCTCTGTTCACATTAACCACAGTCCCCAAGATTATAGCTATACCTGCAGATCTGCCAGCAACAATTGCTTGGCTAAACTACCTTGAAAAAACTGAGATGAAAAAAATTTTTGGCCACAGAGCCAAAAGTCTTAGGATTAACATAAGTTTGGAGTCCTGAAATAGACCACTGAAATCGGCAAAGTAGAAAGCCAGGATCAAAAGCAAAGTAGTGGAGAAGGGTATGCCGGGCAAAGACGAGTGAGGCTGGAAGGATCAAATGATGGGAGACTCTTCGGCCCCTCCTGCAGGGAGCAGTGCGGTTAAGCACTTGGTAAATGCTTGCTGAGTGGATGAATCATAGTAATATTCTAACTTCATTTGTGTAGTTACTCTTGAGTGGCCTATGAGCAGAAAATTCTTCAGCATAAGCTACGTTTTATAGTACCTTAATACAAAGTGTAGTGACAGATAACAGAAATGACATGAAAAGTCGATGAAATATTTTTATGGTATTTCATAGGAAAAGTGCAGTTTTTTTAAAAAAGTATAATTGGTCACAATTGTATAGTAATTTCATTTTTTTAAGATTTTATTTTTAAGTAATCCCTACACCCAACATGGTGCTCAAACTCACAACCCCGAGATCAAGAGTCAACAGCATTTCCGATTGAGCCCTCCAGGCACCTGTATTAGTTTCATTTTTAACCACTATTACTCTCTTCTTCTCTAAAGTGTTTTTGGAAGTACCTATTTTAATTATAACATTAAATAAAATCTTCACAAAAGAAGCATATTAACCTATAATTCCACTATTCTAAAACAATTTTTTTCTTTTCATTTTCCTTCAATCTTTTTTCAGATACATTCCTTAATTGTATTCTTAGAGCATATTCAGTCTGATTATTTTTTTCTACTTAACACGTCTAAAGTCTTACTGGTTTTTATCAGCTTTTTAAAATAATTCATTGTAAAGGCTATGCACTTCACTCAGACTATTGTCCCTTTTGCTGAACATTTAGTTTTTGATATTATAATCAGGTTCTTCATATTAGAGGTAAAAATATAGTAGTGAACAGATTCTTTATTTGATTTTGTAGATAACTCAACAGAGTTTTTACTGTTGTACTATTTCTTTACAACAAATTTCCAGTGGTGAAATTTTGAAGATAAAAGATTTTTATGAATCTTGATAAATTCCCACATGGCTTCTTGGAAGTATCTGTGTACCCTTTTAAAGAACTGAGTATAAAATACAACAGTGTCACCAGTCTCATTAATGTGAGATGTTTTTGTGTTATTAGTTTCCTACCTTAAAAGTAAGCATTTATGCTTTTGAATCATCTTAAATACTATAACCACAAATGTGAACTCCTAAATGAGTGCTGTTATGACAGAAAAGGCAACCTACTGTGATAATAGGGACCTGAAGTTAAATTTGTTTTCATCTGCATACAAAGTGATGTTTCATAAAAACTTTATAACTTAATTTTTTGCAAGCAGTCATCCAGCTGAGCTTTTATGTTTTGGCAGGGACCAAAATTATTTATATGCTTATCTATGCCCCTTTATCTAGAAACTATCTGATAAATTTAACAAAAGTTAGTATATTAGTGGTTGATATTCATTTGGTAACAGTTCTTCCATTTCTGAAATCCTAAAGTAGAATTTAAAATCTTGTACTTTTTTTTTTAACCTTGTAGTTTGTGATGTGTTTATTTGTAAAAAAAAAAAAAAAAAAAAAAAAAAGGCACAGTTTCATTTCACACCTAATTGTTTTCAAAATTGTTACTTGTTGAGGCTATTCAGATATTTCTTTCTTATACTGCCTCTAGTTTATTGATCCCACTTTTTTTACTGCTGAAGTTCATTCTGAGCTTTCTAGAGTTTTTTTCTTTTAGAGCTATCCCTTCTTCATCATCTAAATTGATTCTCTGTTACATCCTTAAAGCTTTATGGCTTGTTTGAATTAACCTAAGGATAGATTTTCCATCGTTATTCATCCTAATGTATGTTGGTTTTTTTTTTCCATCTCTAAAATGTTTCCATTTCTGATGTGTACATAGATTAAATGTCTTATCTTAGTGATGGTTCACTGATTGTTCTGGTACTTTTACTTGACTGCTTATACACTGATGACAGCTTATATGCTTTGATTATGTTTTTCTAGAGGACAGAGATCAAATCCATTTAAGACCTTGTGTGCAGTAAATGATTTTGAAAACTATGCAGTGTTCTTTCATAGATAAGCTTAGAAATCATACTCGTGACACTATGAACTTCATATATAGTTTATTTAATCACAAAAATCACATGACAAAGATTGCATTGAAGGTTTTAGATTTCTTGTTTGAAAATAATGCCTAACTGTTACATAAATTCTTTCATTTGTATTGATACTAGGAAAAAAAAAAAAAAAGTAATGGGCTAGTATGAGTTGCTGTGGGACCTTATAGTTAATCCTCTATATCCTAACTAGCTTGCATTATGAAACTATAATACGCTGAAATCCCAAAGCATAATTTTTCTGAAATTTGTATGGCTAGGATAGGTCTTAAATAACTTTCTTTCTAAAATTATATCCTAGCAGAATTGTTTATTTTGGAAATTTCTTTCAAGTTGAGTATAAAAGACTACAGCTGAGTCTCATATCTGCTTCTACAGTCTTTTGTGATGTGTTCTTTTAATGAGGCATATGAAGAAAATTCAGTTTTGCACAAATATGTAGTTTGACTTTTTTTAAATAGATTTTTAAAAAATGTTTGTAATTTATTTTGAGAGAGAAAATATGCAGGCAGGGGAGAGAGGTGGAGAAAGAAGGAAGCCAGGAATCCAAGCAGGCTCTGCGCTGTTAGCATGGAGCCCGATGCGTGGGGCTCAAACTCGTGAACCGTGAGATCATGACCTGAGCCAGAAGCAAGAGTGTGACTGAGGCTTAACTGACTGAGCCACCCAGGCACCCTTGTAGTTTGACTTTTAAAATGATGGTAAATATTCCTTGATACTCTACCAAAACTTACCAAGTGGTAGATTCAGCAGTGTGAGAGCTGAATCCCTTTTCAGAAAAGCGTTCCTATTCTGTTTTCTTGAAAATCCTTTGGTGTGTCAGCACTTTCAGTGTCTCTTTTCCTCTTGCATGCTTTTATAACATCATGACACTGGCAAATTGGAAAACATTGATTGAGTGAGTCATTTGTATCTTGTAATGCTGACACATTTCATTATGTATTTTCAAATTACTGATACCGCCACTGACGTCATCAGGAAAGTTTTCAAGTATTGGGAAACTGTGAAATCCAGCATGGCAGATAGAAGTTCCCAAACTCTTGATTTTCACTTGAAAGGTCAGATTTTATCATTGTAAACAAATATTGTCAGTTGTTTTTCTTAAAGTAACAGATTCATTCATTTTTGAGAAAATGACTCAGTCACCTCAGCCTAAATTATAACTTGTTAGTCATCCTTTCAGCAAAAGTAATAGCAAATAGTTTAGCTCACAATTCAAACAATTGTACAAGTGGTTTTCTGGAAATAAATGTCCATTTCAGTATACAGAAGTGCTTTGTGTATGCTTTTTATTTTCTTAACACATTAAAAAGATATATTGGGGCACCTGGGTGGCTCAGTTGGTTGAGCATCTGACTTCGACTCAGGTCACACTCTCACAGTTTGTGGCTTTGAGCCCTGCATCAGGCTCTGTGCTGACAGCTCGGAGTCTGGAGTCTAGAGCCTGCTTCGGATTCTGTGTCTCCCTGTCTTTCTGCCCCTCCCCCACTTGCGTGCACACGCGCGCTCTCTCTCTCTCTCTCTCTCTCTCTCTCTCAAAAATAAATACATTTTTAAAATTTAAAAAAAAGACATATTAAGGGTCAAGATTTAAAATTAGTCATTTTATTGCTTCAACAAAGACATGAAGTGGCAGGAGAAAAATTATTTTCATGTATGGAAATGAGGACTAAAATGAATAGGTCCAGTTTGGTGCCACTGCTTCGATTCATGCTGAGATGCCAGGAGTTTAATCCACCTACTATTACCTTGTGACATCGGTGCAAATATCAGCACAGTGTAAGGCAAATAATGTCTTAATGTCATGATGAAAATGGCTTTATCTTCACAGTAAAGGATCCTGAAAACCCCTAGGGGTTCACAGACCACCCTCTGAGTATCACTGTTGTATACTGTAAGGCAATTTATGGAAATGTTTTGAGATTCCACATTTTTGATAACTAAAAGGATACGTATTAAGTCTGATTACTATAACAACTTTACATAAAAATTATATCAATAAAAATAACCAAATTATATTAAAATCTTAACACTTTACTCAAATACTGTGATATGCAAACCTACCTACTAAAGCTGTATCATTGTTACCTTGATCATTAAGTGAACAGGAACTTGTCTAAATATATTATGCTCCTTTATTTTTCCCCAAACTTCTATCTCTCCGTGTTAGCAAAAGAGAGTATTAGGGTTAGTCACTAGTGAAATATGGTCTGGAGATGGCCACTCTGATTCTCAGAGAGTCGTCTTAAAATTGGCAAAGGTAATATCTGAACTAGAAAGGCACTGGAATATCACCATCATGATGCTAAAGTAATAGTCACTTTCTGAGAATGTATTTTGTACCAGGCACTGTAATAAGCAACGTGTATATTTGTTACTTAATCTTTACAATAACTCTGTGAGGTGTATATTACAGAATACAAAACTGAGGCTCAGATAATCAAAATTGAAGTAAGTTGTTCAGTCCTTATAGATACAAAGTAATAGAGTTAGGATTTGAACATAGATGTCTTCTTCCAAAACTTGGGTTATGACCCATTATGCATCTCTGTATACCCTTCAGTATCATAATGAGTTATTGTTAGGCTACCATATTATCTTCCTGTTTACTCTAAAAGGTCCCTGGTGAAAACTTGTTATAACTAAGCAGTAGTTCTCTTATTAAAGAGTTGTTTTGGAGATCTGCCTCTCTACTCAGACATGCCCCACTAAAGAGTTCTGTGGTTTCTGATTTAACTTTAGAGTGTCAGGGGGTATGTGTGGGGCCTTGAAGTGAGATCTTCAATGACATCTTCACATTTGCCCCTGATGATGATAGGGTAGGTTAAATGGTGTCCTTAGATGGCTCAACTTTTTGTCTTCTAGACTAGTGCTACTCAGAGTATGATACATGAATGGTTCCAGTGTGCTAGCTAACTCTCTGAGACAAAATACGTACAGAAATCAAAAGTAAGAGTATGGAAATTTGAATATCATTTGACATTACCACAACATCTGTGCACACATTTAATTGTTTTTCTTACAAAAACACAGATTTTCAATGACTCGAAAACTTTTTTAATTAGTTCTTGACCATAGATAGTTCAAGAAGCGTTGTTTGAAACTAACATTAAATGATTAGAAGGGTACTTTTAATTCAACTCCCTATGTTTTAAATTTTATATTCTTTTTATTTCCCAGCCCTTCAACATTTAAGTGTTTCAAACCCTTGTTCTTGATTATTTCATTTTGATTTGATAGCTCAAAAAACTTAGTAGAATTAAGAACTCATTATTACTTTTTGAGTGTGCTTCACAGTTTGTTTTCCACTCTAGCCATGTATGCAGATGAACCTATTATAATAATTAGCACCTAATCAGCAAAATCTAAACTTTAAGCTTTTTTTTTTTTAATTTTTTTTTTTTTTTTTTACGTTTATTTATTTTTGAGACAGAGAGAGACAGAGCATGAACGGGGGAGGGGCAGAGAGAGAGGGAGACACAGAATCGGAAGCAGGCTCCAGGCTCTGAGCCATCAGCCCAGAGCCCGACGCGGGGCTCGAACTCACGGACCGCGAGATTGTGACCTGAGCTGAAGTCGGACGCTCAACTGACTGAGCCACCCAGGCGCCCCTAAACTTTAAGCTTTTATGTAAAAAGTCAACAATTTGACACCAAATATGAGATCCAAGTTATATAGGTTGCTATTAAACTATTCAAATTAGATAATTAGAATTTACATTTGAAATTTGAACTGAGAATCTTAGAAATTTGATGTAGGGGTCTCATGAAAATCATATGTTCATGGGGCACTTGGGTAGCTCAGTCAGTTGAGCATCCAACTTCAGTTCAGGTCACGATCTCACGGCTTGTGGGTTCAGGCCCCTCATTGAGCTCTGTGCTGACAGCTCGGAGCCTGGAGCCTGCTTTGGATTCTGTGTCTCCCTCTCTCTCTGCCCCTCCCCTGCCCACACTCTGTCTCTTTCTCTCCCTCTCTCTCTCCCTCTCAAATAAGTAAACATATATATATATATATATATATATATATATATATATATATATATATTTTTTTTTTTTTTTTAATCATGTGTTCATTCAACAGAAAGGTAAGCACTGGGGTTAGAGTGGTAAAGATAAGGTATTAGTTAGCTTTCAAGAGCTAAGGTATAATTCTGCTTACCAAATATATAGTTAATTGTTTTCTCTGAAATAGAATGGCATATCTCCATTTGAAAAAAGTTGGAGAAATCGATAAGGTTAGTAATGTACAATTACATATGGGATAAGTTAGAGCTTAAATTTCAATTGTAAAAATATATTTAGTAGTGAATAATACAATTGGTAGTACTAATTATATAGAAAGATTATCAGAATAGCATAACAGTTAAATTTCAAACTTCTTTAGACAGCGTTTATTACCGTATCTGGCCATGGGCTCCTCCTATAGCATTTCTCGTTGTTAAGTCCTAGGACTGGTGATCAACTGAGCAATAGATTTCGTGGTATTTAAATATGTATTTGGGAGTCACTTTTTGGTCTAGATAGGGCCTGGGAATGCAGAGGTAAATTATACACTATGTGTCCTGAAGGAGCTTAGGTAAACATAATGACAATTCCGTGTGGTAAGTGCTGAAGGGAAGTAGGCGCAGGATGCTTAGGAACACAGGAAAGGCACCCAGCTCAATCAGGGTGAGTGGGTCAGGGAAGGTTTTTCGGAGGAGATAATGATGCAAAATTATAAAATGTCCAGACACCTTTCTCTTGTGGAGGTCTCCAAAAATGATGGTCTTGAAGAGCACCCAACATCATTGAAAGAAATTCTACTCAAATTTAAAAATTTTTAGAGTCAACAGAAAGTTAGGGAAGTATATCTCAGGCAATAAACAAGTGCAAATGCTATTGTAATAATTTCAGCTATAGGTTATTAGGGCAGAACAAAAGTAATTAGGGGAAGAAATGGAGGAGACAAGTTCTTGAGATCCTAATAGAGAAAACAGGATGTGTTGTACGAGATTTGGAGTCATGTCCTCTATTACCATGGATTGCTTTACTCTGCTGTGGCCCCACTGGCCATTTGGTTCCTCAGGTATACCAACCTCATTCCTGACCTGGGGTCTTTGCCATGGTCATTCCTACTGCCTGGAATGTACATCCTTTCCCCCAACCCCAGGCTCTTTGAGTGGCTGGCTCTTCACTGTTCTGGCCCCGCTCATCTGTCATTACTTAGGGATCTTTTCTGACCACTCTTAAAGTAACTGCCCTGTCCCCTTCCTCACAGCCAGCCCACCATTTCACTTCGTTTTCTTTTCTTTGGAACATTGTTGCAGTGTGCTTGTTCATGTAGACTGGATGTGAGAGCCCAGGAATACAGGTGCTCAAAGAAAATGGGGAATGTTATAGAACTGAGATGAGCAAACTAGTTATACAAATGGAGTTTTAGATAGAAATACCTCCTTAAATAAAGAATGGTTCATATGGAAACCAACTTGAGCCAAACCCTTTGTCAAGGCCAGCCTGGGGGAGGTTAATCAGAAGGATAAAGGAGTTAGAAGTGTCTAGGCTCTTAAAATTTTCAATCAAAATTATAAAATGTCCAGACACCTTTCAAATGTGCATGTCTTCAAAAATGGTCTTGAAGAGAACCCAACATCATTGAAAGAAATTCTACTTAAATTCAAATCTTAAAGTTATGAGATAAAAGTTATATTATCTCCAAGCCTTATTATAACATCAAAAAAGCTAACCTTTTGTTTAAAAACAACAGTATTCTCCACCTCCATAATTCTTATTTTACCTAGAAATAATATAGATTTGTAGAAGTTTTTATGTAATTCCAAATGCCAACAAGACTCTGTATTTATATAATTTTCACTATCTGGTGTTAAAATATTTAACCTTGTTTTATTATTGTATTTATGACTACTTTCTTATAAAACATTCATCTCATTAATATTTATTCTTCAAAGTTTGGTTCATTATAATGGAAAAAAATATAACCTGCAAACTTAGATGATTTTTTTAAACAGCACATAAAATAAAAAAAGGAAAAATACATCTTTAAATATATATATATATATATATATGTATATATGCGCATTTATTGTTAGACTTGGGAAACTTTTATTATTATGAAAAAGAATATTACCTTGGTATGTCTTTGAAACTATTTCTTACTCATATTTTTTTTGTTCATATGTTTTTATTCTTATTTTTTTGATTGTATATTTTTTCTCCTAAGTTTAGAAAAGAAGTACAGACAACTGACAAGGCCATTGAATACACACTTAGTTGTCTTTGAGGATAAACCTACCTAGTTGCCATGGTGTTATTTAATGCCATATTAACAGTTTATCTAATAAACTGGTGATTTACCTGGTCATTAATGGAAACCTAGCCAGGTTTCCATGGAAATTTTATTCTGTAATGTAGCTGAGCATCTCCCTTTTCCTGGTTCTTATGTTATTAATACTGTTTTTTTTTAATATTTTTATATTTAGTTATATTTAGTATATTTACTAAATTACTATATTACTATATACTATATTACTATATATTAGTATATTTAGTATATATTTAATATATATATTTATATATATTTAGTTATATTTTATATTTTTTATATTTAGTTACAGATTACACACTTGTGCTACTACTCTATTAGTGGAGTTTATTCTTGTTTTGATAAAAAATAAATATAATTTAGAAATTTTAATGTTTCTTTGCACATATCAAAAGAAGGAAAACTTTCACAATGGATGATAATGGCAATTTGATGATAATAGTAATAATAATAGATAACTGTTACTAGTAATAATAATACATAACTGTTACCAAAGGTGTACTGTGTTACAGACATTGGCCCCAGTGCTTTGTGTATATTAATTCAGTAATTGAGGGTAGATACTTACCACTCAGACTCCATCTTATAGATGCAAAAGCTAGGCACAAAGAGGTTAAGAAGCTTGTCCAACATCACACAGAAAGTAAAGCCAGAGCTGAGATTTAATTTAAACTCAGGTAGTTTAGTTCCAGAAGTAGCACTTTTTTTGTTTTAAGTAATAAAATATTGCTTAATCTTATTGTCTCATTATTCACAGCCATATAACAACAAACAAGCTTCAAGTTGAATACAAGAACTAGCACTTTTAACCACTACATGTTATTATATACTGTTTATACCAGATGTAAAGAGGAGGAAGATAGATCTACTGACCTTAGAGGAAACATTCAGAAACTACCTAAAAATCATACACGAAAAGATTCAAGAAAATCTTGTATCAAATTTTTGATATCATCTGTTAATGTAAATAACTTCCCCACCTATAAATGGTGAGACATGTGGCAGATCAAGAGCTAATCCCTTAGAATGCAAGGAACTCTTAGTAAACAATTAGAAGAGGATTACTAATCCAATGAAAACATGGACAAAAAACATGAATAAGCAAGACAAAGATAAATACACACAGGTCAAAACATACAGAAAGATGTTTTGTGTTTTGCATATTTAGGAGTTTTAAAAAGTGGGTCTAGATAAATCATGAAGTAATGACTGATAGGGAGACAGAGTTGTAGAGCTGATTAGAAGTGGCAGGCTGACAGCTGGTGATGTACACGGGCACTGTGGTTTGAGAGCATACCAGCCAAAATTCCAGAAGTGAGCCCTACAGAAAATGATTTTGAGTGACTGTTTTCTCAAGGGTGACTTATAGCTAGTATATTCCTGATACATCAATGAGAAGTTAATTCATTACATACAGTGGATGCCATGGGTCATTAACATTCTTTTTTAGACCTTCTGTTGAGAAGGCCTGGTTATCAGGATTGAAAATAAAAGCAGTGCATTCAAGACACTTAACCAATAGAAACCCAGAGAGAATTTTTTGACAATTATATAAAGAAGGTAAAGGAAAAATTTTTAGGGATCAAGGGGAGGTATGAGAGCGTCATATATGGTCGATGTTCATTCTTACTGTAGGTTAATTTTCATGAATTCACCTGGGTCTTACCTAATGCAATTAAAAAACCCACCTGTGATTATTCAATTAAATCACACATAAAAATGTTAGAATTTAAGATTTCATTATGTCACTGAGTAAAAAATGTATAACACAGCAAGAAAGTAGTCTTCATTATGGTATTTATAATCCCACCTATGTATTTTACTTCCAGGGAACCTTTTATTATTTTATCAGGAGGTTTGTCCTATGATACTGTAGGAAGAAGACCCTGCTTAACAGTTATGCATGGGAAAAGTACTGCTGTGCTGGAAATGGACTATTCAATTGTGGATTTTCTAACGCTATGTGAAACACCATACCCAAATGGTAATAAGCTTTGCATCTTTAAAACGTATTCTCTGTGGATATCTGCTATTCAGAACAGAGACCTGTTTGTTTTCTAAATAGTTTCCTTATCCTAGTATGCTGTCACTCTTCTGGGGGAGAGATTCTGTCTTCATAACTTTGTAAGTTTTATTTCAGAAGTTAATTTTGTTTAATAAGCTTTATCTGTTTAATATGACATAGTAGTAGTTAGTGCTACTGAAGGATAAACAGAACTGCCCACATTAAGCAACATTTTAAAACTCTATAAAACACTAGTATATTAATTAATCAAGGTTCTCCAGAGAAACAGAACTGATAGCACATAAGGAGAGGAAAGAGAAATAAGGAATTTATTTTAAGAAATTGGTTCACACAATTGAGGGTGATGAATCAAATTGATCAAGCACCATGGCAGGCTGAAAATTTGGGAGTTGATGTTGCTGTCTTGAGGCAGAATTGCTTCCTTTTTAGAAAGCCTGTCTTCTCTCTTCAGGCCTTCAACTGATTGGATGAATCCCACCCACATTTTACCTGATAATCTCCTTTACTGGGAGTCTACTGATTTAAACGTTTATCACATCTAAAAAATACCTTCCCAGCAACATCTAAATTGGTGTTTAACCAAACAGGTGGGCACCAAATCAGAGACTAGTGACACATAAAATTAACCATAACAGCTAGCGTGTATCCTTTCAAGAGGAATTTAAATCTGGATCTTTTTTGTTTCATTTGAAGCTAATTGAAATGTAAAGCTATAACACATTTTATAATTAACAAGTGCATACAAAATATCTAAGGAAGAGATTATAATATTGTAGTGATACTCTACTGAGTTCCTATGAGAGACAAGAATAAGAATTGTTCTTATGGATATTCAGATTTAAATTTTGCGTTTGTTGCCCATGTCCTGCCTTGGATTTTGCAATACCATAGAAGTTACTGTGAACTTCTTGTTTTATTCGTCTTTACAAAATTGAAGTAATTTTGTATGAGTTATATAGATTTATCTCATTTAAAACCAAGTAGTCTTAAATTACATGAAGTGCAAGATCAGATTGTTACATACTTGAGAGAATGGAACAAAAATTTTTTAAAAAGCAAATGTGTATTATCTAATTTGCTGTCTTATTCCATATTTAAAACTGTTATTTATGCATTGTTTTCCTATTCCAGATTTTCAGGAACCATATGCTGTGGTGGTTCTTCTGGAAAAGGATTTAGTACTTATAGACCTTGCACAAAATGGGTAAGAATAAAATTTGGTGAGAGATTATTTTAGTATATGGTAGAAAAGACTCTTTTTAGCATTAGGGTTGGCTATTTCTTTTTGTTGTTTTTTTTTTGAAAACTCTATATTTATATCCATAATGTTGGCCTCTTTTAGAGTTTCAGACACACATTTCTAATTACCTGCCAGATTTCGCTAGTATGTTGCTCGCACAGAATTTCTATTTTTGAAGTCAGAATTTCTTGAATTTCTGAAATTTCATATAATTCACCTAATACTTGGACACTCTGGGGGCACACAAAATAAATAAGTGCAGAATTCATCCCATCACAGTTTACCTCCAGATAAGCTCTGTGGCCTCCCCACCCACATGCACTCTCTGTGGCACTGTCATGAATACCGTTGTCAGAGTAATTTTACATGTAGCACCCAGCTTGTCACTCTCCTCTTTTAAGGGTCCCATACTCTACTGACTGAGCCAACTGGTGCCCTGTTATTCTCCTCTTTAAACCACTATGATCTCTACTGTTTTATTATTTGAAAGCACCTTCTCAGCCTGCTTCTCCACACAGTAGAATTTAGGATACCTTTCTGACTTGATTTCTCACTGTCTTCCTACAGGTGGCTTATTCCCTAGAAAAACTGAACTGTGTATTAAACAAACATCATACTTCAATGTCTTTTCTTATATAGTTTCCAATGGCTGCAAACTCACTTGCTTCACTGCCATCAAAACTCCATATAACTTTCAAAGTCAGTCCTCTTTTCTTCATTCAACTTCCTCTTCTAGGGGCCCCTGGGTGGCTCAGTCGGTTGCGTGTCTGACTTCGGCTCAGGTCCTGATCTCGTGGTTTGTGGGTTTGAGCCCATGTGGGCTCTGTGCTGACAGCTCAGAACCTGGAGCCTGCTTCGGATTCTGTGTCTCCCTCTTTCTCTGCCCCTCTCCTGCTTGTGCTCTTGCTCTCTCTCTCTCTCTCTCAAAATTAAATAAACATTTAAAATTTTTCTCCTCTCTCTTAACCAGATATATCATACCTGGTGTATAAATTGCCACCATAGCTCCTTTGCAACTTTTTGTGGTATTTGCCATATTCTCCTTTTTCCAACATAGATGATAAATTCTTTGAATGCAAGAATATTACATTATTTATTTGTATCTCTTGAAATAATCATGAAAATTTAATTGTGTTTACCCATTTAGGATCTCAGTGTTTCTCAATTATGGGCAATTTGTCCCCCCCCCCCCCAGAAGATACTTGATTGTATCTGTGTAAACATCTTTTCTAGATGATACTGGCATCTAGTGATGGACAGGGTTGCTGCTAAACATCCACAATGAACAGGACAGTCCCTTATAATAAAGAATTATCTGATCCAAAATGTGAATAGTACCTGGATTGGGAAACCCAGAAGTATAAGTCAACAGTATTATTTACCTTATTTTAAGGTACTACTAGATTCGTATCAACTTAATATGTACTACCTGTAATAATCATTTTTTTTTCCTTTTTGAAAATTACAAGACTATAGTGGAAAGGAATTTGAAAACAGTATTTCTAAAGGGCAGTCTTGGAATAACTTATTCTTAATATGATTTTATTTTTGGGGGCGCCTGGGGTGGCTCAGTCCATTAGGCTCCCAACTTTGGCTTAGGTCATGATCTCATGGTCTATGGGCTTGAGCTGTCAGCACAAAGCCTGGAGCCTGCTTCCGATTCTGTGTCTCCCTCTTTCTCTCTGCCCCTCCCTCGCTTACGCTCTGTCTCTGTCTCTGTCTCTCTCTCAAAAATAAATAACATTAAAAAAATTTGTTTTAAATATGACTTTTTTTTCATTAGCTAAGTTTTCAAATAGTGGGACTTTTTGCCTGTGGTCTATACTGATACGTATTTAAGTTAAAGAAAATATTGTCCAAATAACCTGTGACTAGGCATTTTATTTAGCAAACGTATCAGTTAAACGTATGGTAATAGTAGAGTCATTGTGCGTAAGGATTATAAAGTATGTTTATAAAGAGAAAAAAGTTACCTGCCATTTTTTTTAATTCATGTTTTTGTTTGAATTTTTCTTCTGTGTTTTTATGTGTGTTCGAGGAAGGAGTGATGACAGTTCGCTTCATTTTGAAATCTAGAAAGGGCTTTTCTGAATTTATTCTTTTCTAATTTTTAAATTATTGTCAGTGGTAGACTGATGAATACATACAATTTTTGCAGATGAGCCACTCTAAACTTCTGAGACTTTTTAGGGCCAGTTGCTGGTTTTCTAGATATTTTTAAGTAACCATTCAAAAGGAATTCAAACCAGAAAAGAAATATCATTGTACATTTAGTTAGGATTTTACTTTAAGATTTTTGAAAGCATTTTTTGCTTTATTTAATGAAATAATTTCCTATCTAGGAAACCTTTAAGGTAGACTTTTATTTAGATTATCACTAAAACAAGAGAACATCTCTAGATTAAATATTGCACTAGGCATTACACTGACGGAGAAGAGAACTGAAAATTTGTGTTATTTGACATAAAAATGAGGAATCTGCTGATTGAGAACTTTACAGTTAAGAGCATAGTTTAAATTTGGCTTCTCCTTGCCGGCTGGCATGCCTTTGGCACATTACTCTAAGTTTTCGTTCCTCCATAAAATTTCTACATCGTAAGTGTGGTGTGAGAAGTAAAGAAGATAAATGTCTATATAAAGCACTTAGTCCAGTGTGTGCACATGGTATGTATTTCCAGCTGCAGCTTTTCTCTTTACTAGTCTAACTGAGCAACTTGCATTATAGAAGATGTCATTTTTTACATATTTGCATAAATTAAATCTATTAAATCTCTGTGACAGGATGTATGTAATTTCCAAAAATATGGAGAAGAGCACTGTATTCCAAAATTTTAAATATAAATTTAGATAATATGTTATATGGGCCTTCAGAGAATGTTATCTTTAATCAAATTTTAAATATTGTTTTTGTTCCAAAGATGTAAATAATTTGTAAAAGTTTTCATTGTGTTAATTTTATTAAATACAGAAATATTTTTCTTTTCCTATTGTTAAAGATATCCTATATTTGAAAATCCCTACCCTTTGAGTATACACGAATCCCCTGTCACATGTTGCGAATATTTTGCTGATTGTCCTGTGGACCTCATTCCTGCACTTTATTCTGTTGGAGCTAGACAGAAACGTCAAGGTTACAGCAAAAAGGTATTGAACATGAGTTTTAGTATTTAATGTTGCATTTCAGTATTTTATATTTATCACCTTGGAATATTTGATAACATGTATACCTTTTCTAGAGAAAATATATAGAAAATCCTTTTTTGGAGCAAAATACGTTGTTTACTGTTATCATAGAAATATATATATGAAGATGCTTGAAAGTTGCTTTATACTATAATCTTTTCTTATAGGAATGGCCCATTAATGGAGGTAATTGGGGCTTAGGTGTTCAAAGTTACCCAGAAATAATTATTACAGGGTAAGTAAAAGCCTGTTTTCACCACTAAACCAATAATGGCTAAATACAAAGACTACATGGACGTTAATTAATTGGGCAGGTAGTGCTTTCCTTTATGCTGTAGCGTATTAAAAAATGTTATTGTCTGGAACCTGCCAACTTACCCTGAATTTTTTACCTTTCCTCGTTTGGTGGCTAACTTTTCAAATAACAGTATACTTCATCGCTTCTCAGCCTTTTGGCTAAGATCATGTGCAAATAACAGTATACTTCAAAGAAAGAAAAAATGTAATATTTTTTCCTTTGTATCATCACAGTTTTAACTCCTTTCCTTTTCATAGGCATGCTGATGGATCAGTTAAGTTCTGGGATGCTTCTGCAAGTAAGTATTTTGAATATTATTTGTTATATGTTTGTTATATAATCATTGCTTTTATATAACCTGTTTTATAATAATTGCATAATCAACATTTAGTTTAAAATTTGGAAGCTATCGATTTAATAACTGATTTATCAAGTATATGAGTTTAGAATTCTTGATAGACGTAAGATATTTTTAAGGATACTGTCTAGTCAGTCAAGAAAAATTCTCAGCAGAAGTAATCAGATCCTTTCTTCAAAATTTCTTCAAACCTTCTCTTTTTAACTCAGAATTAGGAAAAGTGAGAATGTGTTTCAAATCAACAGAAATTTGTAGAATAATGCCTGATGTTCGGCTAACAGTAATTTGTATTTTCTTTGTGGAATATACATGTTGGTTACACAATAGCAAAAAAGGAAAGAATGCTTTGAATCATCAATGTTTGCAAAATATACATAGCAAGCAGTGAGACTCCAGTTAACTCAGGATATTTTGTGTTTCATCATATAGAAATACGAGATGTACTAGCACCGTTTGTAGTGAAAGTAGGTAGAAAATCATTTTAGAAAGCAAAAATGTTCTTTATTTTCATTATATTTATACTTTTTTCTTTTCACAAAATATTTTTGTCATTGATTTTTTTTCAGGTTATCTAAATTCATCATCATGATGAGTTTTTTGTTTTTGTTTTTAATGAATACAGGTACACCTTTCTTTTTGGTCAGTAGGTCCAATGAATGCATTATCTAAAAGAATAATAGAGAAATGTAGACCTGGGAATAAAAATATGGTTCGAATAAATATTGGCTATTTTCCTTAGATAATATGAGTGATTAAATATTACTTTATATTTGTTCTTTTTATATTAAAATGTTTAACATATACTATCTTTTTTTCTAGTAACTCTGCAAGTATTATATAAACTAAAGACATCTAAAGTATTTGAAAAGTCAAGAAATAAAGATGACAGACCAAACACAGATATTGTAGATGAAGATCCATATGCCATTCAGATCATCTCCTGGTGTCCGGAAAGTAGAATGCTGTGCATAGCTGGAGTTTCAGCTCATGTCATTATTTATAGATTCAGCAAACAAGAAGTGATTACAGAAGTCATTCCGGTAATAGTCTCTTAATTATTTTCAGTGTCAGATGTCTAACATTTAATTTTTTTTTAATTATTTAGGAGATTATTTGCAGTCGTTTTTTTCTAGAATTTTTAAAAACACTTAAGTGTTTACATTGCCATCTGTCTTTTGTGGAAAATAGTGTATTTTAATCTATATCTTTTTAGTGAGCATTTAAAGCCTTATGTATATTATGTGTTTCATTTAAGGAAAGTTAATATGAATATGAGCATACTCTAATTTGGTACTAACAGGCATGCTGTGAATTCTAAAATCATCGTGTGTTCTTGCACACACACACACACACACACACACACACACACAATCATTTTTGAAACGCTGAGTCAGAAACATTTTTTTTTTCTTTCCTAAATCTTTACCTTTAGAAATCGTGGCTAAATTTTTACCCTTACAACATGTTTCCACTGAAGTGTATGTGTGTATGAGTGTGAAGTGTAATAAAGTGAATAATTATTAGTAGTAGGTGAACTGTCTTTCTTTTATAACAGATGCTTGAAGTTCGATTGTTATATGAGATAAGTGATGTGGAATCCCCCGAGGGTGAACAGGCACCACCTCTGCCGACACCTGTGGGGGGCGCCACTCCTCAGCCCATTCCTCCTCAGTCTCATCCTTCTACCAGTAGCAGTTCATCTGACGGACTTCGTGATAATGTCCCTTGTTTAAAGTAAGTTATAAAAAAATGCAGATGTTTTGGAAACTACTTTTTCGTTTAAGTAAATTATAAACATTACTAGAATAATATTTTCCTGTGATAGAGAAAAATGACATAACATTTCTTTCTTTGTTTTGCTGTGGTTAATCCAATTTCTTTTTCTGTGGCAACAAGAGGAATATGATTGAATTCTGTGATTTTGTCTTTGAAGTGCTAAGATTTGATCTGTAAACAATACTGGTAGGACAGCATGGATCTTTCCTGTGTATGCAGCTCAATCCTCCAAATCCTTGGATGTTTTCTAGTTTGGATTCATAGGTAGATCAAAGGTATATTTTAAAAAAAAAATTTTTTTAATGCTTATTTATTTTTGAGAGAGAGAGAGAGACAGTATGAGTGGGGGAGGGGCAGAAAGTGAGGGAGACACAGAATCTGCAGTAGGCTCCAGGCTCTGGGCTGTCAGCACAGAGCCTGATGTGGGGCTTGAACTCAAGAACCGCGAGATCATGACCTGAGCCGAAGTCGGACGCTTAACCGACTGAGCCACCCAGGCACCCCTCAAATGTGTATTTAGAGTGCTTTCCACCACTCTGAAAATTCTGTTTTTTTGATATTTAGAGATTCAGTTTTCTTGTGATCATTTTCTTGTATTTCTGAATCTTGTGTAGCACAACAGTATCATTATTTAAATGCCTTTATTGTAGCATTCCAGATTTGAATACATTTTGCTTTTATATAGGAATAAATTAGATAAAACATTCTTTTCTTCTATCTAATTTATATTACTGAGTATTAACTTTTTCAAGGGTATGGGCCTTAAATATGGCAGAGAAATAAAACAATGAGGAAAGAGTTAAGACCACTGAAAAATTTTATGAAGACTATGATTAATTACATTTACAGAGAAGTCAGTTAGGGTAATGAGTGTCGTTGTGGAAAATGTAAACAAAAATCCAGTGTAAGAGTTGAGCCAAAGCCCAGATTAGTAGATTCAAGGTAGAGATGGCTGCTGAGAGATAATTTACGTCAGTTGAAAGAACCAGGTTTGTCCTGGTTTTGTTTTAGATCTGCCAGCGTCTCTTCGCTTCGTGAAGGAATTACTATGGAGAAGGCCTTGGTACCCAAAAATGCGCTCACCCCAAACATAGGGCAGATTCTTTTTATATCATCATCATTTAAAATGTATAGACTTTTTAAAAATTATACCTTATGTGTTTATATAAATTTTAGATTATGTGTTTTGTGTTAATATTCTCAAAAGGGATGATTTTGCTCCTCTGCACGCATTTGGCAATATCCGGAGTCGTTATTACTTGTCACAACAGTAGGAACAGGGTGCTGTTGCATCTAGTGCATGCAGGCCAGGGGTGATGCTCAAGTGCGCACAACAGTGCCCCCAACAAAGAACTTTCCAGCTCAGAAGGCTGCTGATGCCAGCAATGAGAAATGCTGATCTGATCGAAAACATACAGGCATCGAGGTTAAGCAACTGCATTTCTTAGAAAGGCCTCACGTTTTTTCTTTCTCATGTACATACATGCACACAATTCCTTTTTGCTGCGGTTCTGGCACATGTTTAACTAGAATGAGACTTGGAAATACAGAATTCTACATTCTTCCCTTTTACTTTTTCAGTACTATTTTGCTTTAAACTTAAACTTGTAAAATTTCTATTAATGCTCTTCTGATTTTAATGTGTATTTCTCCAGACTTTTATTAAATATAAGTCTTATAAGCCTGTATAGTGCAATTTGTCTTTGACGTTTATTTTGGTAACCTTTTTGGTGGCAGAGTTTTGAGATTTTTGTCTAAAATCGACATATTCACTAGTGCTTTTGGAGGCAATTTGAGTTATACCTCATTTTTTCTTTTTAATAGTTTTCTGGTAACTTCACGTTGTTTTTGTCCACAGTCCCAAAATTCGGTTTTTAAATGTCAGAGATCTAACTAAACTGATACTAAAATAACTAATACTGAGTTTCGTTTTGCTTTTTAAAGTTTATTTATTTTTGAGAAAGAGAGCATGAGAGAGAGAGAGTGTGTGAGTCCCAAGCAGGCTCCACACTGTCAGCACAGAGCCCCAGGCAGGGATTGAATTCACAACTGTGAGATCATGACCCAAGCTGAAACCAAGAGTTGGACCCTTAACCCACTGAGCTATCCTGAGCCTACTCAGGTGCCCCGAGTTTTTTGTTTGTCTTTTATACAAAATGTTTTTGTATGTACTTGTTCCTTTGAAGAATCATTTTAAAAGCTATTTGATTTATTCCCTTTACCAATAAAATTTTATGTTTTTAGTATTTTAATTGTACTTTTGCGGTTTATTTGTCAAAGCAGATAAACAATTGAAACTGCAAAGCCTCCAAACATTATTTTGACATTTAAAATACATTTGTACAAATTATGGAGCTTTTCACAAAGGTTCAACCCCTTGTCTTTAAAAAGTAAACCTTAATTTACATATATTAAAATCATTAAAATAACTTGCATGTAATCATTATAGACATAAAATGTTACACCCACCCATCCCCATTTTGCATTTTTTTCCCTCATTTTGAATTTTTTTTTAATGTTTGTTTATTTTTGAGAGAGAGACAGAGCACGAGTGGGGGAGGAGCAGAGAGAGAGGGAGACACAGAATCTGAAGCAGGCTCCAGGCTCTGAGCTGTCAGCACAGAGCCCAAAGTGGGGCTCAAACCCACGAACCGTGAGATCATGACCTGAGCTGAAGTTGGACGCTTAACCAACTGAGCCACCCAGGCACCCCTCATTTTGCATTTTTAAATCTAACCTATCCTGTCATTACTTGATCCAGTTTCCAATTTTTTACCAATTAGGGGTTTTGTAGCAGGCTTGCTTGGCTTATTTTTGCTTAATAACTTTTTTTTTTTGGTCTCTTGTAAGTAATTTAAGAATTCCATGAATTCTGTGTGTCTTTATCACTGAAGTTTTAAATGTGCCCATATACGCACTTGTAATATTATCCGTGAATGCTTCCTCTGCTCTTGAGGTTCTAATTTAATGTGCATATTAAATTTGCCGGCATGAGGTAATTAGGTTTGACTTCTTTGAAGCTTACCTAATTCATATAAGGAGAAAATAACACACTCAGAATCTTCTATTCAGAAAAATACTGTGTCTTCATTTCTATCTCGAGATGGACGGCTGCCACTGGTTAGGGGTTACGTCCCTGAGAAAAGCCAGAACTTGTGCCTCAGCCAGCACACAGTTCCGAGTGTATTGCCTTACAGACTTTGCATAGGGAAAAGCAACTGTAGCTTGGTTCATATTTGGAGGACCCTCAGTGATTCATGTTTACCCTAAAATTTGGCTAACACACCCTAAAGACCAGGGGTGACGGTCTTCTTCACTACAGGTATCAACTAAATGACTCAAAGGCATCCTTACCTCTGAGATTGGTATTAGGAGATTTAACATTGCGTAGTTTTCTTTCTGCCCTTCCTTCTTCCATTAGACTGTCCCTCCAAGGCAGAAGCCTCAAAAATTGCTGAAGTAACCAGGCTTTGCTTAAGTTTCACAAGAGCAGTTATTGGAGGAGTCTTAGCAATCAAAAAATGTTCTCACCTTAAAGTCAAAGTAGGTTTTTTTTTAATAGTAATCACCCACAAAAATAAATTACTTACATTAAAGAAAAAAAAATGTCATCTTCCAAATCCACTTGAAGTTTCCTGGTACGCGTATTAAAGGTATGGTATTTAAGTAACTGTATGCCTTAGAAAGTCTCCGACTCATAAACCACTCCCTCACTCCCCCTGACATGTGTGTAACAAGTACTGTAAAAATTTTGTATGAGTTTACTCAATAAAGTGAAGCTTGGGAATACATTTGTTTTTTTACTAGTAGTTCACTTGAAAATCCTACCATCACCTCAAACTTACCGCATATTCCTGTAAAAGTAGCTCTTCATTCTGACATTTTATTTTCTCTTTCTTTTCTTTTTCTTTCCTTCTCTCCTCTTCTTTCCTTCCTTCTTTCCTTCATGCCTTCCTTCCTTTCCTTAACTTACGATCACTCTGTATTCTTTTTCTCCCGTGATCTACCTCTGATGAACCTTCAGCTCATTCATTCATTCAGTAAATATTGAGTGCCTCTTCTGTGCTAGTGTTAAAAGTAACTGCAGGGTTTTTGCCTTCATGGCGTTTAGAAGCATTTTTCAATTCTTACTTCATAATATGTTCCAAATCTACCTTTTTCTTACTGTTTTACTTCAGAATTACAGGTACTTCCTAATTGTTCTCCGACCCTACTTCATCTTGTAAATTTCCACCAAATTAATCTTCCCAAAGTATTTCTTATAAACCTTCATTTGGCTTTTAATTCCTTAAAATAATAAAAATATATTACTTTTGTGTAATTTGACCACTGACAGCTCTTTCATAGCCACTCAAAATGTCTCCGTACTGTGATTAGGTAGTAATATTCCCACTTTTTAGATAAGAAGATAGTTGGAAAATGGCAGAGCCAGGACTTAAATGCTAGCTTTTCAAAAGCCCTCAGTTCTTTCTACCAATATCAGACTTTTGCAGTGAGGCGCTGAAGACCCTCTAACTTCTCACCCTGGCCTATCCTGCTGTACAGATTTCTCACTGTTACTACACACACTTCCACTGTGGACAAACTTCCACACTTGTTAATCTTTGACTAAGGGTTTCCTCCTTGTTTGCATATGTTTGCAAAAGCAATATATTTTGAACACCCATTCAGTAATTATTGGGGAAAGAGTCTGCAATCAAAACTCAAAGAGTACTTTTTTTTTTAATCGTTAAAGTGTCATGCACACAAAAATAAATTTCTCACAATTTTTTTTTTTACTCATTTAACTCATTTTGTTTTGGCCACTTTTAATTAAGCCATATATTTACAGCTTGATTTTATGTTTTTTTAAGTGTTTATTTATTTTGAGAGAGAGAAAGCATGCAAGGGAGGGGCAGAGAGAGAGAGGGAGAGAGAGAATCCCAAGCAGATTCCCTGCTGTCAGTGCAGAGCTTGATTTAGGGCTTAATCCCACAAACCGTGAAATCATAACCTGAGCTGAAATCAAGAGTCAGACGCTTAACCAACTGTGCCACCCAGGTGCCCTATATATTTAAGTCTACTTTTACTCCCCCCCCCCCCCCCCCCCGCTTTTTTAGGTACTTTTCTAACTTCCATTTTTTTTTTTTCTAACTGGATTTTTTTCCCCCTCTTGTTAATTCTTCGGCTTCTCGTTCTCCTCATTCTTCTCCCCATTTCTCCTTCCCCTTCCTACTCATTCTTGTTTTCTCCCTCCCCACTTCTAAGCCCTGAATTTATAATGGGAACTTACATATGATTTCTTATTTTTGTTTTCACATACGGGTTTTGTTTCTAACCACATTAAATGCCTCTAGAGAACAGGATTCGTTTTTTTTTTTTTTCATGTGTGTAGTACAATTTCATATATAAAGTTATGTTTTGTATAGTTATTTATGCATGACTTTATAACTACATGAGCTAATAAGATAGTTGAAGATGGGTTAAAAGGTAATATATTATCCTTTATTACAGAGTTAAAAATTCACCACTTAAACAGTCTCCAGGTTATCAGACAGAACTAGTTATTCAGTTGGTGTGGGTGAGTGGAGAACCACCACAACAAATAACCAGCCTGGCAGTCAATTCTTCCTATGGATTGTGAGTATAATTTATGTGTTTCTCATACATTCTTTTATTTTTAAAAATAGAAAAGATGATCTTCATTATAGCATCAATTAAAAAGTTGTATAACTTTAATTTCAGATCAAATTCAGCATTTGTTTGGAATATAATTCTGTTTCAGATAATTTACTCTGAGTATGCTTATACTGCTTCCTAATGAATTGGGATAAAGGTTTGAAGTCAATATACCATCTCCTGGCTCTACTCTCAGAAATGATTTCCTTATTAATACTCAGCATAATGGAGGTCTAACAACATGAACTCAGAAGACTTTGTGCTAAGCTGATTCTGTAAATGTTGAATCAAACCTATATAATGTCTTCTTGCTACTTTCAAAGTTCACTTGTATAAATTGTAAAAGCATAGTAATAGTTTATTGAAGTATTTATACTGCAGGTGTATTATCGATTCATGCCTTCAAGTATTTAGTATTAATTAGACTTACTTTTTACTATAATTTGGTAGACTCATAAAGTATTTTTGGTTTTTTTTTTAAATCAGCACTGTGGTATCAGAGAAGCCACACATTCACTGTGCAGTCCCAGGGCCATTTGCTGGTATGTGGGTCTCCTTGATGCTAGTCCTAGGGACTCATTGATCTTTCTTCTTCCTCCTCTGTCATCACTCAGTCTCTTGCAGATGTATACCTAGCTAAAATTGACTATAGTCTGAGCTGGTTTTCTCTCATGTCTTTGGTTTGCTGCCTCACAATATAAGAACACAAACCTCTCCTTGTTAATATTTCACTGCCCACAACCATAAAGGAAGGAGGGAATAAGAAAAATAACTAGTAGGAAGTTTTAAAGGAAGTTGCACATCAGTTGATCACAGGCTCATTGGGCTCACAGTTAACATTGCATTTAGCCCTTTTTGTATATTTTTGACATTTGAACTACTTGCCAAGATAATTTACTATGCAATCCATATTTAGAACTTCAACTGAAAAACCTGATCATCTGGCCCATGTCTCCATTCCTCCTTAACAGTCGTCAGCAGAAATGGAGTTGAAGCTTTTTCTCTTTAGATGGGTCATACACTCTCCAGTTCACTCCAGCCTTTGTCTGGCCCATTCGTGTTACTTACAGAGCCCCTCCCTCTATACATTTCAGTTTTCAACTCCTGGTTTAAGACATCTTAAAAGAGTAAAATTTCTTTATTCATAATTGTTTGGTTTGTAGGTCCTGACTTATAATTGGGAAGGTATTTGGAATACTCCAAAGGGAGACCTCCAAGATTTAATGCTTTCTAGTTTTATTCTTGACTGTAGGGATTATCACAACTTTTGAGCTGCTCAAAATGCCCTTAAGTCAAAAAAAAAAAAAAAAATACATGTCACATTTCCTAGGATAGAGATTTATGACTATGATCATGTTTCACTTCCTATGCCAACTTCTTTTTTAATGATGTTGATTTGTAATCATTAATGTCTGCAGAAGATCTGTACAGTTCCATGAGAAGGCATATGTAATGTGTAACCTGTGTTTCCATGTCTCTGATAGTCTGCAGTTTCAGAGAGGAATTTTGTGAAAAACCCATCCTTCTTCTTTTTCAGCCTTCAAGACTACAAGTACGTATCCTCATACTTGTTTATGCTAAAGTATTTGCTCTTTTCCTATTCCCAGGGTAGTTTTTGGCAATTGTAATGGCATTGCTATGGTAGACTACCTCCAGAAAGCAGTACTCCTCAACCTGGGCACTATTGAATTATATGGCTCCAATGATCCTTATCGGAGAGAACCCCGGTCTCCTCGTAAATCTCGACAACCTTCAGGAGGTATAAAGAAAAAGTCCTGAGTTTTAGGATTTCTATAAATACTAAAGCTACTTCTGTGACTATAAGTACTTCAGTGAGATAAATAGCTTGTCTGACTTAGTCTATATATATAAACTGTCAAAAACTAGTAAAAGTTCAGAGCCTTCTTTGTTTTGTATTATTATTAGATTTTGCTTTTGTTTTAGGATTTTAATTAATGTTGGGAAAGAACCACAGTAGCAAGCTTCTTCAGCTAAATTATGAGATGAAAATTTGTCTCATTATTGTGAAACAAAAGTTAATTTCAAAGTTTTGCCCCTTTTATTACTTGGTATTGTGAGACCAAAAATTCATTGTTCCAACTATTTAATTTACAGGGAGCATTTCCTATGTGAAAAAAATGTAAATGCAAAAGTGAATTTGAATTCTATGAAAATACAGTGTTTTAGGTAGCTTTGATTCAATGCAAACCCAAACCCATTAAGAATTCTCTTTGTTAGGACTCTTTTGTGTTTTCTGCATAAGTAGTCTAATTTTAAATGTTTTCATATGTCTGGTTGGTTATCTATACCAGTACTCCTCACCCCCCGCACTTTTTTTTACCCCCATAGTATTGGATCTCTGGCACTTGGGGTATATTAGTGAGGCCTGCAGCAATTACTGGCCTACAGGTTCCAGTCTCCTCAGGACCTGTTCCACTGGACCAGGGATTAAGGGGAGCCGTATCTCTAGCTGACTTAGCCCGTTTGCAGAATGCCAGTGTGCAGTGGAACACTGGGAAGCTCACGTATATACTTATAACTCAGTCTCTCCGAATTAAAATTCTCCCTGAGATTCATTTCTCATTTTCTCTCATGACATAATTAGCTAATGCTACCTTTATCACAGTTCGTGACAGAAGAAGAAAAAGGTGGTGAGATATAGACCTTACTGTCACTTTAGCTTGATGGTTGAACTTTCTTTTCCATTTTTGTTTTTGTGTGTGATCATTTTGTCTCGCGTTATCTTCAGCAGAAATTTTCCCAACCATACCATTCTAGTATCTTTGTCTCCTTTTTTTTTTCTTCTTCGCTTTTCATTGCTTCACTAAGGTGGGCTGATTGTGACTTCTTGCATGTGCGGCCTTTCTAGCTTATATTCTGAATCTGTGAAAAAACTCCGTTCTTCCTTAAGTAAGTTATTTATTCCATATCAGTTAAGTCACAGCATGTTTGTTTGTTGTATGTAAAATCATTTTTTCTCATTTATTTTTAAAAGAGCTTTTAACAGCATTATATTTCTAAATTACATATCTAAATGTTTGCCCTCGTTACTTGAATTCATCTATAATATGTATGTGAAAATAGCCATTGAAATGTTTGCATCCGAATCCAGTATTTTTTATAAAGCAAAAGAAACTAATATTTAGTTTAGACTAATATGTATTTATAATGTTAGAAAGTTAAAACATTGTCATGGTAGAGAAGACAAGTACTTTTGGCAGTTTTACCACAGAGCAAGTAAAAACTTGCTCCTAAAATTCATTTATCTTATTCCTGATACCTCATCATAGTTTCATAAAATTTCCAGAAATTAAATACCTAAACTAATCCAAGGATAGAAACCAGTTTTACCATCTGATTTCAAAAATATTTCTTTCTTAAATTCTGTTGCATCTTATTCTAGAGTAAATCTTGTAATATTATTTATATTATTATTTGCTCTATTTGTATTGAAGAGTTAGATGTTTAGGCACAGGAGAACAATTCGAATTTTTCTTTTGTCATCTTAAGATACTTATTTATGCTCAGCAGTAATTACATTTAGGATTATGTATTAAATAAAATTAAAAGAAAGTTATTTTAAAATGTGATTTAACATTTTAAGGATATTTATGCCTTAGTTCTAAAATACTGTAATTATTTATATTTCAAATAAAATTAAATGTGAAATAATTGATACTAAAATTCTTTAATTGCATTGATAAAACATATATTCTTGCAAAAAAGGTGTGTTTTATAATATATTCTGGAAGTATAGCCCAAATACCACCAGGTTCTTCTATTTTTTTTAAAGATTAGTTTGGAAAAATGTTTTAATACTAGTAGATTCTAATACGTTTTCATAACAAGTAAGGTGTCACTGATGAAATTATTTTATAGGCATTACTAAGGGTTTTACAGCTGTATTAAAATATAGTTGAACCCATAACTAAAATATGTACAGTGTTTTCATAATAAAAATTATGAGACTGTTACAGGGGCAAGTAGTGATAAAGTATTTCAACCACCTGTGTATGTCTGCTGAAAGTCTTAATTATAACAAAAGTGAAACAGGCTAGTATGTGTCATGTTTTGCTGACCACTTTTTGACTCCGTGAAGGATACAAAAGGGAAATTTCTGTTCTGAATATAATTTTAAACCCTAATAAGATCTGCATAGTGATGTGAACGTGATAGACCCATGAGAAATAAGTTACTTAGTCTTAGAAGTTGATAATTATAAAGAAGGGAATTAGAGGGATGAAGCTGTTCCTGACTTTAGGAAACATATTTTCAAAAGTTTTGGAGAAGTGTCTCTGAAAATGAAGATTTGGGCTACAAAGTTGTAGTTAATTTCAAGTCTTCAATATTCTCAGTAGGATAGAAAAAGAGAAATAGCTATGGAGCCTAGTAATACTAGTTGATATTTTTGTGCATGTGTGTGTTGTAAGAAACAAAACACTATATAAGAAATGAGGGATATAATCAAGGATGCATAATAAGTGTTGCATAAATCAGTAACTACTGTGTTGAATATAGGTAGGTTTTCAAAAAATGGGAAATAGCAAAATGTTTGGTTTCATTGAAAATATAATTAAGGAAGGATTAGGACTCTAGGGATCAGTTGAAGTGATAGTTGAAAAGCAGAAGGTAGAGCTAAATAACTTTGTTTCTCAACACTCTCTTAATGAGAAATTATTTATGTTTCTGGAAAGTGAAAAATAATGAAGAGAAATGAAAATCTAAGCTACATTATGTATGCAAGACAGAGCTTGGTAATAAACAGTAATAAAGTAATAAAAAGATCTCAAGAGAATTTGTGAAGAAAATTTGTAAACAGTTTCCAAGTTTTCAAAGGTCAGATATTTTGTAAGTCATTAAATTTGATGTACAAATCAGTCAGAATTCTCAAATGATTTGTGTGCATATTGAAATGCCTTGTGTGCATATTGAAAATAGAACTGTCAATTGAAATCAACAGGAATTCACTAACAGTACGAAAAATCAGTGTTACTTTTTTAATCTCATAACTACATTAATGGTTTATGGCAGCCTGTTGACCTAAAGTTTCCTAAAGTTAATCAGATATTTGATAAAGAATTCCATGTATATTTTTTATGAACCGAGCAGATGGAAGCAACCTAGTTCAGTTTGACAATTGCAAGATTGATTAAACCAGAGTCAGCAAACTATGGTCCGTGGGCCAAATCTCTTCCACTGCTATTTTTGCTAATTAGAACATCATCCTTGCTTAGCTGGCCCTAAAACCAATCTAGGCCTTCACATTTGCCAATCCCTGGACTAAACCGTGGTATCTATTTAGTGGGTCAATTTATAGCCTAATACTAATTTCTGTGGTGTGCCTCAGTAGATATAGAATGCTGAATAACATGATTATGCTTGTTGTCCTTAAAGGATAACTACTACATCTGGTAGCGGAGTAAATACCCATAAAGATATTGGTAGGTAGAAATCATAAACCTAAATGATATACCATAGTCACATAGTATATACCATAGGATCACATATATCAATTAATGTAGGGTTGGACTTTGACTTTTACCCTAAGCCAGATGGAATGAATGGAAGGCTTAAAATTTCAAAATTGATTATTTTTATTCAGTATTAGGCTCACTGTAGTGCTAGAGTATATTAGAGTTTACTATCACCACTATCTATTATTGAGGTAAAATTGGCACATAACATTATTTTAGTTTCAGGCATGCAACATACCAATTTGATATTTGTATGCATTGCAGAATGATCACAGTAAGTCTAGTTAACATTCATCACCTTGCATAGTTACAAAATATTTTTTCCCTTGTAATGAGGACTTTTAAGATCTACTCTTTTTTTTTTTTAATTTTGTTTAATGTTTATTTATTTTTGAGAGAGAGAGACAGAGCATGAGTGGGGGAGGAACAGAGAGAGAGGGAGACACAGAATCTGAAGCAGGTTCCAGGCTCAGCTGTCAGCAAAGAGCCCGACTCAGGGCTCGAACCCACGAACTGTGAGATCATGACCTGAGCTAAAGTCGGACGCTTAACCGACTAAGCCACCCAGGCGCCCCTAAGATCTACTCTTAAGCAGCATTCAGATATCCAATATAGTATCACTAACTCTAGTTATGCTGTGTATTATATCTCTTATTTATTCTATAACTGGAAGTTTGTACCTTTGACCGCCTTTACCGGTTTCTCCCACCCTCCATACCCTGCTTCTGGCAATCACCAGTCTCTTCTCTGTATATATAGGCTTGTTTTTTATTGTTGTTTTGGGGGATTTTGGGGGGCTGCAGGGTTAGATTCCACTGTATTATACAAGTGATATCATACAGTAGTTTTGTTTTTCTGTCTTATTTAACATAATATCCTTGACATCCATCCATGTCACAAATGGCAAAATTTTATTTTATGACTGAATATATCTATTGTGTGTGCGAATGTATGTGTGTGTGTGTGTGTATCCCCCACATTTTTATAAAGCCTACATTTTCTTTGTCCATTCATCCATAGATGGACACTTAGATTGTTTCTGTATATCACTACTATTTAAAGATCTGCTGTTTTAGTGTTTATCAAAAAGAGTTCATTCGGGCTCTGTGCTCATAGCTCAGAACCTGGGGCCTGCTTCAGATTCTGTGTTTCCTTCTTTCTCCACCCCTCCCCCACTTATACTCTCTTTCTCTCTCTCTCTCTCTCTCTCTCTCTCTCTCTCTCAAAAATAAATAAAACATTTAAACAATTTTGAAAAGTGCTGCCTAGGTGGTTCAGTCGTTTAAGTGTCCAACTTCGGCTCAGGTCATGATCTCGTGGTTCGTGACTTCAAACCCCACATAGGGTTCTGTGCTGACAGCTCAGAGTCTCAAGCCTGCTTCAGATTTCGTGTCCCCATAAATATTAAAAACATTTTTAAAGGAGTTGATTTATATAAACAAATATTTTGTCAAAGATTAAATTCATACCTATTACATCCATCATCTTTGAAGTATAAAAACTAGTTTTGGGTTTTTGTTTGTTTTGTTTTGTTTTTCCAGAACAATTAGTGTAATAAGAAAAAAGTGTAAAAAGAAAAAAAAAAGTGGTTATCATTCAAACAGTTCCTACTTAATGAAGAAAAATATATAATTCAAAATAGAAAACATTTTTATAAACCCAATTCAGTACTCCGTGTTCTCTGAAAATGTTATTCTAAAAGGTTTCTTAGTGACTGGATTGTGACATTATGTCTTTTACCAAAAGATTGGAAAAGTAGATACTGGCCACACATGTACATATGTTGACATGATACCTGATTTCTGAGGTCTAGATATGTAGCCCCTTGTGTGTTGCCCAGCCATCCCAAACTCTTGACATGTGTTTGTTTGTAATTTTCAAAGAATTTTCAGGAATTCTTTTCATTCCAATCACTAAACAACTTACTGTCCCTATTGATTGTTTACTCTGCATGTTACCATGTCTTTTAATTCTTGTCCACAGCATAAAATACCTTGTTACAGTTTCTCCCAAGAATTTAGGCCATCCCCTAAGATAAATTCTATGTAATTCATATACATCTATGAAAAGAAAGTATTTCTTTAGAGCTCCTTTTAAAAATGTATGGTTTAATTATTAAGAGGTATAGTCCTATAAGAGGAGTAATGTACAATATTTTAAATATTGTAAATGTGGACGTACAAAATATTTTCTTAATTACTCATAAATATTCAAGGCATGTGTTTGAGACATACTGAGTGGAAACCACTTTGAGGTTTGAGTTGAGAGTTCCTATGATGTAAAAAATTACCAAATTTATTACCAAGTACTTATTTTCCCTCAAGAGAAGTCCAATAAGTCCATCATATACTCTCAAATTAGTTTTTTTATTTTAATTTTTTTTTAATGTTGTATTTATTTTTGAAGGAGAGAGAGAGACAGAACATGAGTGGGGGAGGAGCAGAGAGAGGGAGACACAGAATGAGAAGCAGGCTCCAGGTTCTAAGCTGTCAGCCCAGAGCCTGATGCGGGGCTCGAGCTCACAAACTGTGAGATCATGACCTGAACCAAAGTCAGATGCTTAACCGACTGAGCCACCCAGGTGCCCCTCAAATTACTGTTTTTCAACAAAGTTCTACTTTATGTCTAATGTCCTTGAAGAATAGCAGATTATCTCTCGGAAGTTTTCTTTTTGCTTAACTGATGACTACTGTATTATTTTGAGGTGATTTAATATCAAATGCTCCTATTTCCTGTCTCAAGATTAACAGGCACAATGGTATCAAGGCCAGTACGCTCCAGTCATCTGCTTTTTTAAAAATGGTCAGTCGTTAAATGTGTGCTGTAAATAGGCGATGAAACTGCTCTTACATAAATTTGTGTTGTGATTTGGATTTTGGTTTTGTTTTTTTTTAGCAGGTCTATGTGATATTAGTGAAGGGACTGCAGTCCCAGAGGATCGCTGCAAATCTCCAACTTCTGGTAATTTGTTTTTTATTTTATTAAGAATTATAATCTATAGAAACCATTGTAGTGTATCAAAATTCCTTTTTACAGATAAGTATTTAAAATAACACCTATAAGAAACTTTTGTGTTACATATTTATTCTAAAAACCATAACTTTTCTTTGCATTCTCATTAAGTGAAAAGAAATGCACTAGACAAAAATCCACAGCTCTTACCTGCTAAGAGTCCTATAGCTGTTCACTGGCTAATATTTACACTTTTTTAGAGAAAATATATTTTACTCCTCACCATTGGAGCAGATGGGTTAGTTAATCTGCAACCTTGTCTCTGCTCTAGGCATGCCTGGTATCATCTGGTAGAATAGTGCCCTAATTCTTGAAAAATGTCCACTTAAATATTACCAAAGATTTTTAACATTTATAATCCAGTGGTGACTGTAGACAAAATAATTGTAGGCCATATGTGTTTTTGTTTTTGGTCAAAGTGGTATTTGATATAATTTTATAGCTATATTATAGCTTTTTGTCCATATCATATAGGTTTTTATGTGATCTATGTATATATAAATATTTCAGTGCAACATAATTTTTGGTACCTTTTAAGGCTCCTTAAGATTAAGAGGATCCTGAATTATTATTATTTTCAGTGGGTAGAAACTTTGCCAGTCTTTACTAAGATCAACTTCACAATTTTAACTACCATATTAAATCATTATGGCTGGGAATATTTGTCAGCTTTGTACTGGAAAGGTTGTTCTTGGCATAAAGTAACACAGTTCTTACATAGATTTGGATCCTTCCATAGCTGGTTCTCCTACATCAGAAATCATTTTAAGCATGGGAAATATTGAGAAGGGCATTTTACTTCACTCCCTCCTGTTTCAGTTTAGCATTTTATTAAACCTAGAACTGTAAAAGTTTTGTGATAATTTTCTTTTTGAAATTCCTTTTCCTAATACACAAGTTACAGCTTTTCTTAAGATATATCCACCTTCTGGTTTTCTTAATCTTTAAATTTCATAATTAAATTCACTCATTATTGAAACATGGAGCCATCAGAATTGCATAGTTAGCACCTACTGTTAAGTCTGGACATCGGTACAGTAAACTTTGAATGATATGGAGCAAGTAATTCTATTTCTGATCTGACAGACCTAGAGTGATTTCTGAATTTGGAATTTAGAATTATAATATCTTTTCATTATTGCTGTTCTGTGTCCATCTACCTACAATACTGTTCTGGTCTTCTCACCTCTCTCTCCAAAGACCATGTGAATGCCATTGTCAATGTGTTAAGGCTGTAAGCCAAATTGGATGATTTGGACATGTAATATAGAACCCAAGTAAACTAATATTCCTCATTATCCTAAGCCAAATTTTCAACAGGTGTACAGGTGTGTGTGTGTGTGTGTGTGTGTGTGTATGTATATATATACGTATATATATATACGTATATATATATATACACACGTATATATATATATACGTATATACGTATATATATATATATGTTTGGAATAACCAAAAAGAGGTATTTATAAGTAAGTATTTAAGTATATTAAAATCTCATAAGTATATAAATATAAAAGTGCATAAAAGTAAAAACCCTCCAAATAGCTCCTTTTGTACCTGAGGAACTCACACATTGTTGAACATTTTCAAATATATTATGCTTTTTTGTCCATGTGAAAGGACAGTATAGTTTTAACATACAGATGATATGATACTGGGTATTGTTTCGAGTGAGTTTGAACTGCAAAGTAAACATTGTGACTGAAAAAATCATTGATAAATCACAAATTCTTATCTTAGATGTAAAACTTAATTTATTTAGTTTAGTCTTTGATTATGCTCTGAAAGATATAAGAATTTCTGAAGAATTATATCCATTCCTGCATATGAGGAAAGACTGCTTTCACAAAAAAAACATATCAAATTTTGGTAGATAGTAGTTGTGCTTGAAACGTGTTTCATAGAGCAGGAAATAGATCTCCCTCATGCATACATACTAAAACATACAGTAGAAACTAGAATAAAATTCTGGAAAACTAACCCTTTGACACTTTTTCTTACAGCTGTGTCTTTCACTACTTGTCCATTTTAAAATAGCTAATAGTAATTTTTGCTACCCGTGTTGGGCCAGTTGTCTTATTCTTTGCACATTTGTAACTTTTTTGCCTTCATTGCTTTTAGAATCCCAATAAAGGAATAATTTAGTATCCTTCCTCTCCCCAGTACATGAAAATTCTTTTAGTTTTAGAATGGTCAAAAAAGAAAAAATGGTCGGGGTAAGTTTGAGGTGAATCAGAGGAACCACAAGGCAATCGTGTTATTAAAACCATGGAAAGTAGTAATTAAATTACTAGCCTCAAATACTTTCTGCATTGTGATAGGATATCTATCTGTGTATCTATCTATCTATAATTAAGTGATATAATATAGACTATTAAAACCAATATAGTTAATAGAAAACAGTGTATCTATGAGAGAAAAAGAAATGCATAAAAGTGGGTTGGAAGTTAGTGAGTCTTTCATAAATACTAGGAGAACCACTATTATAGAAGTGAAAAGTAGCCATATGTCCTTTATCAAAATCAGTGTGTTTACTCAAAATAATAATATAGATGGAGAAAAACTTTTTTGAAAAACATTTCAATCCATGATCAAAATTGGTGATCCCAACAATTTGGCTGGTCAATATCAAAGCTCTATTCAAAAAGTATACTGAGAATATCCAAGTTATGAATATAGTTTGCCTTTTCCACTTATTTTTAAATAAACCAGGAGTCTCTCTGAAGTAGAATATTAATTCTGTCATCTTGAATTAACATAAGAAATCACTTCTTCTATTTCCATTTGATCTCTATTTCAAAGAACTCAGATTTCTTTACTGAGCACTTTAATAATGGAATTTTGTTTTAGTACTGCATCAAAAGAGTGTGTGTGTGTTTGTGTGTATGTGTGTGTGTGGTGTGTCTACACATGTGAAAATGATAAAAACATCTGTTAGGTTATTTCAGGTTGAAGAAGGCTCAGGGCCACATTAACCATGATATAAACAGTGCCTTCAGGAGTTTCCATGTACCCTAAAAAAAAAAAAAAAAAAAAGCTGTAGATAAGTTCGGTGTTTATTTTATCACAGTTATTTGGTAAATATATTCAAGTGAGATATGCTGAAAACATTTTTGGAACTTTGACAAAAATTCTGACAAGCAGTGATAGGCGTTTTCAGTTAGGGGAAAAATAAATCAGTTTGTTTTACATTTGTGGCTTCTGTTGCCTATTACGTTGGAAATAACTAAAAAACATTTTTATGATTTGATATTCATGTTTGGTATGTTACCTAGCTATTGCTCTAAAATGAAATATATCACATAAAATAAGTATTAATAATTTTTTTTACATTCCTGTGGCTAACCTCTTATAACCATTATCTTTGAAAAGCAAGTATATCCATCTCTACTCCTGAACATGTTCCATCGAGTTCAGTGTTACTTATGTGGTATTTTTTGATATAGGATTTATAAGGATTCATAAGTGCTATTTAACAAAAATAACATGGTTTTTAAGAATAATCTTTTAAGACTATTATAGAAGTAATTGGATACTGCCAATGTTGACAGGTTTTACTTGGTCCTTGGAGAGACTTCAAAGATATTTTCCACTTGGCCAAAGAAAGCATCATTTTGACCTTATTTATTAAGGTTCAGTACTTTCACTGGGATAAAAAAGAAAAACAGCCCGGTGTTTTAGAAGTGCAGTGCAGTCGGGAAAAAGACGTGTGTGTGAACTTAAAATATGAGGTATTAAGTGAAGTACACATCATAGGTGAAGTATACAAAGGGTTGTTGAAATTCAAAAGGGGGGAAGTGATTTATATCGAGGAGACTGAAAATTTATAGATGAGATATCATTTGAAATGTGCTATTATAAAGAATAGATCATTTAATAATAGAAGTTGTCAACTAGAGTGCTACTTAGTAGTACATTTATAAATGAAACATTAATGTCAGAAATCAAATATAAAAAGTTAGAAACACTTTTTTTAAGGAAAAGGCAAATAAAATCTTAACTGTAAAAATATTAGATAAACTTATATTAGAAGTCACAGCTGGAATAAAATTAACTATTTCTTACCTCATTAAACATAAGTATTTGAACATACCTAAAATTATAAGTATGATCCTCAGTTTTTTAAAGATCTCTATGGTAATAGTAGAATTTATATATGGTTTTAACATTGGTATCTGGAAAGCTAACTCTGAAGTAAATTTTGTTAGTATACTTCTTGCCCGAGATTCTTAGTTCTAGATGAAGCCTATTCAGTTAACTAATATCGAAGAAGTTTTGCATTTTCGTTCAGAAACTGTTTATTGCTGCTTATATTGTTCTTTACCTGTTCTCTAATGTATAATGTATACCAGGATTTTTCCAAATGGTTGTAATTTATGGAGAAATCATTATAGAGTTAATATTTACATATATTAAGGAATTCTGTACCATGAAAGATAATGAACTACTGATTACTTTTCTTACTGTAATATTATGAGAATTGTTATTGATTATATGCATGACATCTCGTGGCTAATAGTATGGAAACTTACCTTAGAGGTTACCAGATTATTTTGTTTGTACTTTTCCCTGTGACAACTCGTGTTTGTGACTGACTATGTGCTTGTTCCTTCCATTGTCTTGATTCGTGTAGGTTCTTCATCACCACACAATTCAGATGATGAACAAAAAATGAATAATTTTATAGAAAAGGGTATAGTATCTTTATTTTAAAGCATTTTCTTTTAATTATGTTTAATTTTAGTTTACTTTGAATAGATTTTGACATTTTATATCAAAATATTATTTTCAGTGAAGACCAAAAGCAGAAAGTTTTCCAAGATGGTAGCCAGTGATATAGGTAGGAAATAGAAATTTCTCTTTTGTTTCTAATCCTTGCTATATGCAGTGTTACTCAACACCAGAAAATGATCTAATGCATTGCATTTTGTATATATTAATTTGTCATTGCTATGCTAAACAATAATCTCTTGGGCTGTTTCTTCTAAACTCATTGGGGCAATAATTATTGAAAATCAGTTAAATTGGTGTTGCAGTTTTTCCTGACTTACAATGTGAATTATTCTGTTTTTATTTTGGCTTTATTTAAAATAAAGCAGGGTTCAATTTATGCCGTAAATAGTACAGTTTTATACCAAATTTTGAGATTTTTCCTTTATAGTTTTTATTTGTATTTTCTCCTACCTTTTTCCCATCCTTCTCAAATTTTTACAATCCCCAATTTCAATGGTTCTCTAAAATACTGACTCTGTAATCTGCACTGCCCTGGAGTTAAATGGGAATTTTCTTAAGACTCTCCCCCCAATCCCCACAAGTAAAACTAAGTGATGGAGAGTATTTTATATTAATCTCTTTGGCTGTTTTTATGAGTATACTTTGAATTGAATTGCCCAGTCTAAGGTTTTCAAAGTTTAAAATTAGAAGACAAAATACATAATCAAACTTTGGGGATATAATCAAACTCTAGGATTTTTAGTTCGTCATAAAAATTTGATTATTCTCTGAAGATTTTTAAAGGCTTGAGAAGTACTGTTTTACAAAAAGAATAAATTTAATCTTCGATTTAAACCCACAATTTTTATTATACTGTTTTTTGTTATTTATTTCCTCTGAAATGCCTATCACGTGTTCCTTGAATTATATTAAATGAGGAGCATTTCTAGGCAGCTGAAATAGATTTACCTTTGGTCAACTGATAAAGTTTAATATATAGTAAAATTAAATTGCCAAAATTCTCAGAAGTAGCATCTATATTGTCTGCATATTGTAAATTGAACCCTGTTTAGTCATGTTAACGTTGGCTGACTGTTAGCACGTCTCGTCATTTTTTAAATAAGATGGTTTATTCTTGGGCAAAGGGCTCTTCATATATGGGGAATTGATTATCTCTTTGTGGTTTTATAGTGAATCAGTTGGTAATAGTTAAATCGCTTTAATTATGTACTAGCACTATCGCATAATACTTTTCAACCAAATTTTTTATAGTATATTTTGTCTTAATAGTACTTACTGTCATATAATGTAAAAAGTTATAAGAGACCTTCCTACATACACTTTTGCAAAGAACCTTTATGATCTATCAATTATCTAGGAATTTTACCTTACATAAAAGGAACTTTGTATATGATTACATTTTTTTGAATAATTCCTCTGTCTGATTTTTGATCCTGTATTTGCTTTGTTAACTATGTGTTGACTAGCTCCTCTGTTTTTTTCTGTTGTGAATAGAACACATAACGTGGAATATCTGAGTTTGAATATTTGAAAGTTTTCAATTAACAAATTTCTTAGGATTAAGAACATTACTAGAAGGATAGTTCTTTGGTAATGTTCTTGCTTTTTATGTCGTTGGCAAGTTTTTGTTTTTGTCATGCCAGTTTTTATATTTTTTGGGAAACACATTAACTTTATTCACCATTTCAAAGGTTAGGTTAGTTACAGTTATACATAATTATTTTACATCTTCAGAAACTACTGCTCCTATTTTATATGTAATTTTGTTTGGTAATCTTCCAATATAGGTTTTAATCCCAACATATTTACAAGAAAAGCTCTCTTCTCAATTTTTCCTTTGTTCAAATGGAGACTGCTCCATTTTAGACTGTAAAGTTTTTACAGTTAAAAAAAAAAAAAAGGAGTTTATCTTCCTACATTAGTGTCTAGTTTTGTAATAAGAGTTAACATAAAATATGCTATTGAAAGCACAATAAAATGTCAGTGAAACATTTGGGGGGGGGCAGGTTGGAGAAACTCCTACAATCTCCTGAAGACCTCTCTGTCAAGACATATTTTCTGTGTAAAGTTTATGGTGTCAAAAGTGCTAGGATTCCTTGAGCATTCTGAGCTCACTGTGTTCCCTAGCATGCAGTCCTGTACTTGCTCCGAAGTTCCCTGGGCCTCATCAAATTACCACCTCTTTCTTCCTCAGTCTACAGACTTTTACAGCTTCAACTTTAGGAAGTTATGAAGTGGCCTCGTAAAGGAAGGCGTTAAGAATTAAGTCTAGACCCCTAAGATTGACACTGGTTAAAAAAAAAAACAAAACAAACAAACAAAAAACCCTCCTTGCATGGGAGACTGACTGAATGTCTTGGCTCTGATACTTTGTTTCTGAAGCTTTACCTTTTCTTTGAAAGTAACTGCTGCCGACATTGGAGGAGTAGGGAGCAAAATGTCATTCTTATTTAAACAATCTAACCCAAGCTTGGAAAATCAACCCCCCCCCCCTTTTTTTTTTTTTTTTTTTTACTGCCCAACAGAACAGCAGAGTTAGCTGAGATGGTAGCAGTATTTTAAATATGTGTGTGTGTGTGTGTGTGTGTGTGTGTGTGTGTGTATGTATGTATACATATATACTTAAAAATTACAATTTTTCTGACACTGTGCCAGCCCTTTATAAATAATATTTCTTGTTTAACCCATTCAATGTAACTGCATTGAGCTACTTACTATTTCCCTGTTTCACAGAAGGGGAAACTGAGAGGTAGAGTGTAAGTAATGTATCTGTTGGTTACATGTCTAGTGAATGATGGGGCCAGGGTTTACACCCAGGTAGTCTGACTTCACTGTTTGTCCTTTCAACACTGTACTGTATTACCTCTTAAGACAATTTACTGGAGTCTGGAAGGATTCAAAAACAGATCTGTTATGTGGTTTGTAACTAGATATTCTGGTTATGACCCTGTTCTATCCACATAGTAACCTAGAAAAAAAGGATGACTCATGCTAACTTATGCCCTCGTACCAGATCAAGGTTGTCATCTTGGTGCCTCTCACCCAAACGTAATATACCGTGCCTGGAAGTTTACCTTTCTCAAAACTCAGACTCAAGGAGAGTAACTACAGCAAACAGTAGAGTCTCCTAACCCATCTACCCAATGCCCAGCTTCTTTGTTTCCTGGCTGACAGCTAACTCAGGTGAACGATACTGACAGTGACTTCCTTATTCATGCATAAGAACAGCAGCCTAAAAAAGCATAACTTTAGCCTTAGGAGTTCAACAGCAAAAATACAGCGGAATATAATACAATTGCAGCATCCCTAAAGAAAGGTACATGTATGTAATACACAGATAGTGATTTGTTTTGCCTGTTCATACTTGATGATTAATTTTTGTTAGTAAAATCTTAATGATCAGTATTTCCAAAATCAGTCTTTCCTGTAGTGGTAACCATTTCTGTAAATCTTTTAGAAAATAAGAGTGGTTATCAATTTATTATTTGCTTATTATTTATATTTTACAAAGCTTTGGAAATGCAAAATTCTGTAAAACTTTTTGGTATCTTACGTTTGTATAAAAAGTCCTAAAATGTATGTCTTTGTTAAAGTGTTAATCAAATTTTTCATGGTACCTTATGAATAAAATATGGTCCAGATGCTAGCATTGTTTGGTAGATTTTGAAACTACATGATCAACCTTTTCTAAAGATTATTAGTTCTATTTCATTATGATTCTCTTTCATTGTGAAAGATAGATTTCTAGCTGGATCCTGTCCATGTTCCCTATTATTACTAATTTTCATACAGAAGGAATGATTACATGAAACTGTGAGGGGGAAATAATAACTAGAGATTAAAATATAAAGATTCAAAAGTATAGTGACTTAATGAGTGCTGTGCCAAAACAGATAGAAATCAAAGCTCCATTTAATGAGCACCGTTCCAGACACTATAGATATTTTTCAGGTTGTATTTGTTAACCTAGGGAGGATTGTACCTCTTTTTAATCTCTCAGATTCTAGGTTAGCAGTTACTTGGGTAATGAATGATTTTCTTTTTTAGCAAAAACTAATTTTTGAAGTCAATTGATCAATGAAAATAATGATCATTAGTCCAAGTATTGTTTTCATTAGTTCTCTTTTACATGAGTCCCAGTGATGCCTTCTTTAAAGTGTTCTAACCCAACTTAAATGGATTCATAATCATTATATTCTAAATCACTAACTCATTAAATTCTATACTTTTAAATCTGCTCAAGCTCCCTTGTTTTTCAAGAAGAGAGATTGAGCCTCAAAGAAGTTAAGTTGCATATCCAAAGTCATGTCCCATAGTAATGACCTAGTCGGGACCAGAATCCAGGTCTCTCGAACTCTTGTTTTACCTATAGCGTGTCTTCACTCTCATGCTTTCTGGCCTCTTTTTCTTGTGCTATTTTCCGAATTCTTTTATATTTACATTGAAAAATAAATTCTCAGAGGCCCATTTGGAGTTCGCCATGTGAATACAAAGGTATGCACCAACTTAATGAAGTAGAATTTTAAGTTATAAAATTATTCTAATTCATTATAAAACTCAAATTAGTACTGATACTTCTACATTATATTCCCCAATATTCAATCTCAAATGTGTGGCTGTTACTTCTGTAGAAGTTCATCTTTATATTTAATCCCTCATGTGGCTTTTAGAAGACTAGAAGCTCATCTTGAAAGAGAAGATGAAAGACGAGTCAAGTGTGCAGGTAAGATTACTCTTCCTCAGTTGGTGAAGAACTAAATTTTTTACAGTTAGGTACTTTGAAACTATTATACATGTCTGAGTTTTTCTAATGAGTTCTTTTTCTTTTTCAGGATGACTCAAATCTGAAGAGTATGGCATAGTGTGTATTGGGTTTTCATTTTGTTTCAGAATGTATTTTCTGTCAAACTTCATAATAAAATCTCAGCAAAGTCTGTTTGTCTTTTCTCTGTCAGTATTTCCTGTGTATGCATTTCTTTCTCCATAGAACTGTCTTTTCCTTACATTGGAAGAATGTAAAATGATCTTCTAGAAGTAACTTCCTGTTTGGTTCATAACATAAAATCAGTCCAAGCTAAAGTTAAATTAGTGAAATAATTTCAAACGTCATCTTTTTGATGAATAGGCCCGTGTTTAATTTGCGCTCTTTTTCTCTTTATTTCATTTGTGAGAAAATTCTGCTGCTTTCTGTAGAAGTAAAATTCCAGTGACAGTTTGTTTATTCATTTATTTACTCATTCATCACCATGTTCATTGACCAAACATTAAGTGCTATACACATACACAGACACAGTATTTTGCAAGATAGATTTTATTTCCAGACTCATGGAATTTAGATTTCAACATGGGAGATAGACATTGATATTATTAGGTCTGTTGGCTATTAAAATAATGTGTGATAAGTGGTGAGAATTTCTACTTCTTGGTCCTCCTTTTCCCTTGGCTTCTTTGCCATATCCTATAAGTTGAGTTTTAGTTTCTTTATTGTTAATGGTTTTTTTTTTTATTTAATATGCGTACATTTCAACATTTTGCTTGAAAAGAGTGGTTTCCACTCATAGGAGAGCAGAGACTCAGGCTTATAGCCTGCCAAGACACAGCTCTGATACCAGTTTTCTTCAGATTGAAGAAACTTTATTGTCATTCCTATCATTTCTTCTGTGGACAAAAGTATAGAAAAAGAGATCTGGTTTATACTCTCCAGTGACAAAAGATTTCAAAGCAAGGAAGATATTGGGTATAAAGAGCAAGAATTGAAGAACGCACAGTTGAACATGAGAGGAACAGACAACTTGTCTTCCAAGAACTCCTTCAAATTATGTCTTCAGTTTGAAAGCTGCGATGGAAGTTCAGTAACTTCAAAGCATGCCTGGCAGTTTCTATATACACGCAGTGAAATCAGCTGACAAGGTAACTGGGTTGGCAAGTGCTTCTGAGACTCCTGAGAAGTAAAAATGTGATCATCAAAAAATCCTGGATAGTCTGTGACTGCTTCATCCATAGAATGATCCCAGGGTACAGAGTGTCGGCCAGGAGGCCTGACCAGAGGTTCTCCGGATTGGATCTGCTGCTTGTGAACCTGCCATCAAGGAGGTTGACTAAACAGACCTGAAAACAAGTATACTTCCCAGAAGTCACAAAAATTCAAAGATAAAAACATTTGGCCTAAATTTCAACATTAGACCTTAGGTTTGGGACTTCGCCTTCCACAACTGTAAAACTAGTCAGACTGGATGATGAGCTCTTCTTGCTAGGCATTGAGCAATAGGCCGTGTAGGGCTGCCATCCTTGAAAGAAGGGGAAGTATGAAGCGAGCCCCACAACCTCTCCAGGTTTCTGTCGTGGAACACTTTCCTGTTGCGGTGCAGGGTGGGTAGAATTCAGGCGAAGGTGGAGTCCCATCCAGCTAGGGAGGCAGAGGTTAGAGTTCTGGGCTGCTAACATGGCTGCAGTGTGTGAGTTAGTGTGCTAGAGAGGAAGGAACCGCACAGAGGCAGACTCCTAGAAGTCTGTGTGCAGGTTCGCCTCCAGTTCAGCTCAGGCTAACACTGTACCTGAGCTAGACCGTACGTCACAAGGCCTAGCACCAGCCACCTGCTCTAAGGCTGAGAGCTGACGGGGATACCAGCAGTCACCCAGTTCTGGGACTTGCTGACATTAGACCCTGCTGAGCACCTTGGTGATTCTCTTGATATCCCAGCGAGGCCCTCCATAAGAGTAAGGATCACTTCTTAGCATAAAAGCCATATCCTAGAACTAAGTTCAAACTGAAATAGACCTGCTCTAACAAAGAATAAAGTGCAGCCTGATAAAACCAAAGGATTCTCCAGTAGTTTAACGGCAACGTGTAGAGCAAAGCTCACCACCTGTGAAGATGGATGACACAATACAGACTCCCTTCAACGTATTATCCACTCTGTCCAGCATTCAATCAATGAGAAGTTCCTGGGCATGTGAAATAAAGATTCAAAGTCAGAAGTAGGAAAATGTGACCCATAATAAAGAAGTTGGGGCATCTGGGTGGCTCTGTTAGTTGCACACCTGACTCTTGATTTTGGCTCAGGTGATGATCTCATGTTTCATGCGTTAAGCCCTACAAGACCTCTGCTCTGACAGCATGGAGCCTTTGGATTCTCTCTTGCCCTCTCTGTCTCTGTCCCTCCCCTGCTCTCTCAAAAACGGAAAGAAAGAAAGAGAGAGAGAGAGAGAGAGAGAGAGAGAGAGAGAGAGGAAGGAAGGAAGGAAGGAAGAAAAGCAAGCAAGCAAAGAAGAAATTAGAAACAGACTTCAAGATGAACTACATGCACAAATTAGCAGCTATGGGTTTTTAAAGCGGCTGCTAAAGTATGTTTTAATATTGAAAAGAAAAAAAAAGGCCATAAAGAGTGAACAGAGAGAATATCAGCAGAGAAAATAACAACTTTATAATGAATAAAATGAAGTCTAGTACTGAAAAGTTCGATATCTGGTACATAAAATTACCTGGATGAGTTCAGTATCACTGGATAGAGACTGTAGAAGAGAGGGCTATGGAACCTGACGACAAATCCAAACACAGTGTGCAATGCTGAAGATTTAAATCCCCTTCCCCCTCCTTTTGCTCTTCCCCTTGCCAAAAGATAGACAAGTTACGTTAAAAGGTAGGCGATAATCTGGCCTTAGATTTCTTAGCTATGTAGCTACATGCAAAGCTGTAAGAAAATGGAGCAGCTTGAGTTTTGAGGAGGTAGAGTTGTGAATTGGGATTTTCTCTGATTCATGTTTGTTTTTAACAAGTTTGTAAAAGATTATGTGCCTTTCTTTTAAACTTAAAAAAAATAGCTGCTACTTAAAGACATACTTTAGAAGACCTTGGGATGTGGGGACAGTTGTCCTAGAAATGATTATCCTTTATGGGACTCTCTTCTAAGGAAATAATCAAAATATGTGCAAATATTTTTGTACATTTTTTGTTGCCATATGTATTGGAAAATACCTTATTGCCGAGTAAGTGTTCATATAAGTAAATATGCAACCATTAAAATATACTAACAACTGACGTAAGGAAGTGCTTTTTTTTAATAGTGAGGAAAAAAGCAAGATACAGATTTGCATACTAAATAAAAATGTATATTAAGTGGCAGGAAATATGGCAAATTTTGTCTCTTGATTATGGGAATTCATGATGGCCTTATTTTCTGTTTGTATATTTTCCAAAATTTCTGTAAAGAACACATAATTCAAACCTTAAAAAATTAGATCCGTGTGTATAGGGGGACAGTTAGAAGAGATTAATCTGATAATGCCTGTGAATCTATTAATTGAGACTTTTTCATCTAAAAATTCTAATTATAAACATGGAAGAAAGAATGTAACCTTTAAAATGTTTTGGGAAGGTGCTCACTTTAGCACCACATGTTACTAAAATTGGAGTGACACAGAGAAGATTAGCACGGCCCCTGCACAGGGATGACACACAAATTCGTGAAGCTTCCATGTTTTAAAAAATAATAATAGAATATTTTGGGGAAAGATAAAAAACATTGTCCCAAGTGAAAGATGACTTACATGAGAGTTTATGCCTTGATATCATGCATATGAAATTCTAGAATAGGCAAAACTGATCAGTGGTGGGGAAAACATGTCAGAGCAATGGTTATTTCTAGGGACAAGGACAGGAATTGATTGGGAAGAATATGCACGGTCTTTCTTGGATCATGATGAATTTCTATACCTTGTTAAGGATTTGAGTTATGTAGGTGTGCACATTGTCAAAACTCAATATATATTTAAGATCTATTCATTTGTATGTAAATTTTACATGAAAAGAAAAATACTGCCAACAAAAAGGTGGGGAACAAATAGTTTTGTGAAAATGTACAAAGTCTACTCCTTGCTGGCTTTATCCTCATATCCTATGGTCTTAGATAAGTATTCCAGAGTTATAAATTCAATGTACTCTAGTTAGCACCTTGTGCTTGCTTCTCTTAATACTTGCTACATTGCACTGGACTTATTTCATACCTCGAATGGACTGTGAACTCTTGGAGGGCAGGAAATCCCTGCCTTCTGGCACATAGCTGGTGTGTGCCCAATAAATATTAATAGGTTAATAAGTAAGTATCCCTCGGCCCTTGTTTCCACCTCTTACCTGTAACAAAAATGTTTCTCTATTCATTACAATTATTAGTTCTGTATCTTTTATTTTTTATAATATTAATTGGTAAGTGGAATTAACAAAATAGCAAAGGTAATCTTTTAACATTTGTTATTTCAAGTTGTTTGTTCAAGGGGCTTGCTTAAAATTGTATCAAAATGTTACAGTAGTGTGGCTTAAATATCTGTCTTTGAAAACTATGAGTTTGTGGTCAGGTTGTGGGTCTCCAATTGCAAAGTGTTTTAGGAGGAAATATTAGACACTATAATTAAATCATTTTGTGACATTTATAGTGAAGTTACTACAGTAAAAAAAAAAAAAAAAAAAAAAAAAAAAAAAAACTGCCTTGTCATTATTGTGTGGTTCTAACCTCAATAAAATGTCAAAGTTAGACCAACGGAAGATTTATTTGAAAGTTGGTTAGTTATATTCAGAGATTTTTTTTACATGATAAATTAATGCTGGACAAAAAAAAAATTGTATTTTATGGGAAAGAGTAACTTAAGTTTTTTAAATATTTGAGAATTTTATATAAAAGGATTTCTAGTAGAAAATCCTGAGGGAGATTGAAAACATACACTTAAGAAATTCAGAAAGAAATTTCATGCTAGTGAAATTTTTTGGCAGAAATATGTATATGGTTATTGAGTGAAAACTTCAACAGATACATTTCTAATTGACAAAATAGTTACTTAATACATTTTAATTTAATGAGGACGAATGATATAGCTTGTAAATTATTCAAGTCACTTATCTTTGTTATGCTTAGCTATATATTGAATTTAGTTTTTGAAACAAACTTAAAAGAGGTTGAACTTCAGTGGTTCATTACTGTTCCATACTTATGTCCTAAAGTGTTTTTTGTTTTGTTTTGTTTTGTTTTCCATTTTGTTGTTTTAGTTACTCGGAACATTATCACAGAATTAGACTAAAGGAATGCTGGGTAGTTTACAAGTATATTAGTAGCCCATTAGGATAGCATTTTACAGTTTATTTAGAAATCATTGCATTTGTTTATTTTTAATAACTAGCATTTATCAAATCCGTATTGTGTGTCAGGTGTCACGCACAGCGCTTTGCTTACATCATCTTGTATAATCTTCACAGCTATGAAATTGGCATTATTATCTATCCTTTTTTAACAAATGAGGAAGTTTCAGGTTTAGAGAGGCAAAGTAATCGGCCTAAGGTCACACACACTTGGTAGTTGGATGAAGTGGCTTCCATCTCAGGTTTGATCTGATGCCTAATCAAGTCCTAACCACTACATTTTACAAACTAAGTATTGAAGCTTGTCCTGGGAATGTTTACAGTGAACTAACGTATACATATGCATACTGGGCTTGCTCAATTAGTTTTGGTTCCTCTCCTGAAGTTTCTTTTGGTCTAGGGATCTGGTTCCTCAAAGTGTGGTTCATAGACCAGAAGCATTGGCATTTCCTGGGAACTTGCTGGAAGTGTAAGATCTCAGGCCCTAGTCCAAGAGTATAGAATCCGAATCTGATTTAACAAGTTTGCCAGGTGATTGATGTGTACATTCAAGTTTTGGGTAAGCACTGGCCTGAAAGAATAACTGGGTCAGAGTAGAGTAGTGGAGTCTAGAGAGGCATCGGCATCATCCGAGTCATATCTTTATACTCTACCAGACTGATTTTTTGAATACTTCAGATTACATGTATATTATACCGATGTTATTTATCAGTCTATGTACATTGTACTTATGATATTTGGTGAAAACCTTTGAATTCTTTTGAAAGTATTAATACTATATTCTAGAAGATGGTTTTGGGAGTATAATATCTTCTAATTTTAGGGAATTGGATATTAAATACAACAGCAACCATTTATATAAAATCAACTAACCATAGGTTTCACTGGCTAGTTTTGTAGTACATTTTATCTTTTAACTGACATTGATTACATCTGGGTGAAAATGGGATAGGAGTGATTTTATATTTGACTCATTTTTATTTTTTAAAAGATGATGATTAATGAAGCTTGGAAATGAAAACTTGATTTCCCCCACCCCTTCCCAGTTTGCCTAATGCCTCTTGCCTAATACTGGATTTGTCATTTTTTTAGATGTGGAAGTTATATACTATGACTGGATTTCTCTTTGTTTACATGGCGCCCTTATGGACTAGCAGGGTCTGTGCTTTAAGTATCTCTTAACGGCCCGAAATTTAACCCAATATATGCATTCATGTATTAACAAGTGCTTTTTCGGTATTTTACATAAGAAGCACTATTCTGTTATGCATGCATTGCCACTAACACAATAGATATAAAGAACTCCTAACTTTAAGTCACTTCCTAGATTAAGGCAGTAACTGACTTTGAGGATGGAAAGTGAATTCCAGTAAGTTTAGAATAGGCTTTTTTATTATTCTGATGCTAAATTAGAAATTGACATACGCAGAGTTTATATTTTTGTAAATACCATAATTTTAGATTGAGCATGACTTTTGTCTTTCACTGACATGTAAATAGTGGTGTTAATGTATATCCAGAATAGGTGAACCCAGATAGTTTTATGATGTAGTCAAACACTTAAATTTAATCTTAGATAGAGGTTGTCCTATGTTCTAAAGATTAACTTAAAAAATAATGACCTCAGTGGCTATGAAGATGAGCTGGAAAGGTTTTATTATATCGATTACCCAAACTCAGTCTTCTGCCTCTGTTGTCCTTATCTGCATCTTCCTACTAAGAAATGACTTTGCTTCTCTTAGAAAAGCCTAACCCTTTCCTGTGAGCCTGAGAAATAATTAACAGTTAGAATTTAAAAAGCTTTCTTGAAGTAAGAGCTTCACGCACACAAAGATAGTGTACCAAGTAAGTACAAACTTCTTAAAAAATTGAAAATAAGATTTACTTTCCACCCATAATATTATTAATCATATTTTAATTATCTTAGCATCTAGATGTAGTAATAAAAGTATTCACTTCTATCTGGAAGAGCAGTTGGTATTAATATGAATCATATACTCTTCAGAACTTTAAAAATGCGTTTTATTTTTCAGCAAAGATGTCAAGGAAGTTAAGCTTGCCTACTGACCTAAAGCCTGACTTAGGTAAGTAAAATAAATAAATGAATAAAATCCATAGTAGTTAAACTCCCTTCAAGGGGAAGACCAGGAAATCAGAAGATTTAAAATTACGATAGACTAGATTTTTATCAGAAATCAAGTTTAAAAGGAGTAAGAAGTTTAAGGATTAATAGCCTCTAGAATGTCATCTGTAAATTATAAAAGATTATAATTTCAAGCAAACCAAAATAATATATTTTCTCAGTTCTCATACTTTATTCTAAACAAAATTTAGTGTAACATTGAAATTTGTGCAATTTCAGATTAAGTTCTATTAAAAGTTATTATGTCCCATTTAACTATCTGAAAACTTATTTGAACTTTATAAACTTACAACGTTTTCACAGTAAATTAGTTTTCTGTATTACATTGAATTTCTCGTATCAAGAATCATTATTACTTTTGGTGATAATAAATTGGGAAGTATTCCTTTTTCTATAGCACTTTCTTTACAACTAATGCACTAGGTAAACAGAATGAATTCATTCACACATTCCTTTTGCTTTATACCAGCTCAAAAACAGCTCCCTGATATCACAGAATAGGGACAAATGACATTCCAATAAAAATAAAAATAAACTTGCACCATTTCTTTTTAAATAACTCACCTTTTTTTTTTTAATTTCAGAGATTGCAATTATTTTTAATTTTTTACTTTTTTTTTTTACTTTTTTTATATTTTTACTTTTATTTTTAATAAAAAGTAGACTGGCTGAAGATGATTTCACCCATCTTTGTCATAGAAATAACTAGATTTCCTCCCTTGGATTTGCTCACACCCATTATCTTTTCACTATTTATTCCTTACATTCCCTGACTGTCTTTTTAAGTAATACAAACTTAGATATTGGCCCATTTCACCATTCTAATTTTAGCATTTCCATGTCATAGTCTTATCTCAGTTGTACTGATAGAGAGCATGTGATTATTAGTGAGAAGGCATAATATCTTCCGTTGTCAGAGTACAAGGTTTCATTCCTGAACATAAGGAAAAACAGTTTAGTAGAATCCTGTACTAACACTGATGTTAAGGGAACCAGAATTAATTCTAGAGTGTAGGATAACATGTTTTGAGAAGGGAATAGTTCCCTTCACTATATAAATGACAGATGTAATTTGAAACCAAGTGTATCTGAGAGGCAGAGTTTTCATCAGACTCTCTAAGAGGCCCGTAATTTCATTAACACTAAATACTGTGAGTTAAAATGTTTTTGTCTCTTCTAGTATCTTAAAAATATGAGACGACATATGTAGAAGTACTTTTAAAATTCATAAAAAGAGCATAATTATTTTTAAAAAGAATATTCACACTTATAAATTATGTAAGTAATGTAATCAGCAGGTATACTCCATACTTATTTATAGATCATCTTTATGAAGTTCATGTTTTAGCTTACATGCCCATGTATTTCACTGCCCTAAGCCAATAACTGATTGCTACATACCTTGGAACAGTCTCTGTGCTGCCTAAGTAATTTCCCTTCGTGTCATTGTGCTGCTAAACTATTTTTAGAGATTCTTAGCTGGTAATTGTTTTATATTGGCTGGGGAGTCAATGGGGAACAACAACTCTATTGATAGGCTCAAACTGTCAGATGTTCCCAAAGCAGCTGAAGCTGTTGGGACTATTCCTGCAGCTCTGGAACCTTCTGTGACTAGAATTCACTTTGGCTTATAAGGAAATTGTGCAACATCGCACTTGTTCTATATCTTCACCATCCTGTATTCTATGGCCCAGTCTCAGGAACCATGGGTGATATTGTTAGACCTCTGATGTTACTTTTCAAGTGTCAACCACCAGAGGGGGGAAAAAAATTAGACTTTTATACCTTGATGTGAATTAGTTTTATGTCCTAGAATTTACCCTGACCAAACTCATCTCTTGGCATTATGTTTTGACGGAGGGAATAAAATATTACATAAAGCTCTGTGTGGGAAGGAGAGGGGAATATACATAGGTAGAATGTTCTAAGCATCCAGAGTAACATGAAAGCAATGATTTTGTGACATGCTTATAACACCTACAGTTGGATGGCATTAATGACAAATGTTATCTGAGTTTAGATCTTCCAGAAACACCCCATGTTCAAATATATTTTTTGTATTTAAAGACTGAACTTTAATTCTCAATAATAATCCAAACCCTCCCTTTGTATATTGGTGGTGTGACTAATCCCTTGTTTATATGGAGTTGCCTAAGAAAGTTTTGGACTTGGACATGACTCAAGTCCTGACTCCTACTAATTAGCTTTGTCATCCTGGGAAAGTTATTTAACCTAAGTGTCTGTTTTATTATTTGTTATATTGTGGCCATAAAACTTTTCAGTTGTTAAGTGGATTCAATAGAATGATAAATGTAAAGTGTTAATGAGAGTATGTATCATATGGTAGGCCTTGCTTAGCGATAGCTATTTTCATTTCTGCTCTTAATAAAATTTCTATTCCGTTTGTTTAGCTTGCCCAATTTCTAAGATTCAAGCCACAAAGATCGACAACATGTGATTTAACAATAGTATAAATTATAATTCATGAACTGCTAAAAATTCTAACTGGTTTTCAAACAGTTCTGGGCATATAGAATTTTGTAAGTTCAGGGATGCCTGGGGGGCTCAGTAGGTTAAGCATCCAACTCTTGATTTCGGCTCAGGTCAAGATCTTGCACTTCGTGAATTGGAGCCCAGTATTGACTCTGAACTGACCATGTGTGGCCTGCTTGGGATTCTCTCTCTCTCTCTCTCTCTCTCTCTCTCTCTCTCTCTCTCTCTCTCTCTCTCCCTCTCTCCCCCCTCTGTCTGCCCCTCCCCCACTCTTTCTTGTGCCCGTGCACTCTTCTCTCTCTCAAAATAAATAACCTTGAAAAAAAGGATTTTGTAAGTTAAATATTGATTCTGATTCAGTTCATTTTCAGAGTTTCTTTGGTGATCTAATTTTTATAGAGAAGTCATAATACAAATGCAGTTGTAGCTTATGAATTTTATATAGTTAAACTATTCCATTAAATTAAAACACTGTTTATTTGTCCTGTAATTAACATTTGAAGTATAGATATGTTGTGAATCACCTATTGTAATTTTAAAGTAGATAACAGTAAGAAATTTTACACAGATTAATTTATAATGAAATTTATATTATCAAATTTTCTTATCAAATGTATATTTATATTAGATTTTCTTGTATTATCAAATTTTTATGGATTTCTGTCTTTATACTAGGTCACAACTGAAAATATATGTCCAATCACCTTGCATGTGTATGTTTCGTTAAATATTTTATTTATTGATTGATTTTTATTTAAATTTTAGTTAACACACAGTGCAATATTGATTTCAGGAGTAGAATTCAGATTCATCACTTAAATTCAACACCCAGTGCTCATCACAAGTGCCCTCTTTAATATCTATCAGCCATCTACTAAATTTAAATTTTCTACTATTTGGGGCACCTGGCTGGCTCAGTTGGTAGAGCATGTGACTCTTGATCTCGGAGTTATAAGTCTGGGCCCCACATTGGATGTAGCAGTCACTTAAAATTTAAATAAAATAATTAAATTTCTATTATTTTACTAAAATAACTTTGAAAACTTCAGAGTTAACATTTGGAATCAATTTATATATTTAACATTACCACACTCATCCAGTAATTAGCTTTTGCTTATGGAAAGTTGTCATATTTACAGGAAGTAGTTCTTTTTTACTGTGTCAAACAGGGTATAAAAGAGACATGTTTAGGAACTATAGTTAGAGATTGCCCATCCTGTTGCCATAACTAGTAGCTTTATTATTTTCAGAGGCCAGTGATAATCAAAATTCTGTTGTATATAATTATCATTTGGGGAAATATTGTCAATGTATGAATCTAAATTTGATTACAAACGCTTTTAGAGGAGGTACAGTTAGGATTCATTTATACATTTTTTATTTAATAAAATACATTTTAAAAGACTTGAATGTGTTTTTATTTTTCATGACATATGAAGTCATTTCTTTCATGATAGCACTGAAACTATGTGATTGGAGGAAATAGTTATTAGATATGAACAGTAGAAAGTACTAGAAGTTTTAATATCCCAAAGTTGTTGCACCAGCACATACCATTTTAGATACTTTCACCTACAGATCTGTCTTCAGCAAGTATTTGTTGGATATTAGTATATGCCAGACACTATGCTAAACCTTATAGGGCATCAAAATGACACAGCACCTGTACTCAAGAAACTCAGAGTCACTTGAGAGTGAGGCCTAAGACAAGCCCAAAAGAACTACAGAACAAATGTACTCTTAGTGCCATGGGAGAGAAGAAGCTATCAAGATTCAAAAAAGAGAAAAACCATATACAATTTTCGGGGTCAAGATAAACTTCATGAAGATGACAGTACCTGAGATAGCAAATAAGCACGATCTTGATAGGTAGAGAAAAGAGTGAGACGCAGGAACCAGTCAGAAAGAAATCACAAGCAAAAGTCTAAAGTAGGTGCGTGCAAGATAGGTCTGGAGAACAACGAATGACTCATTTTGTTCTCTCAAGGTTCTGAAAGCAGGGTAGCATTGGAAGATAGGGCCACCAAGGAGAGTTGGAAATATTTTGTGGAGAGTCTTAAAAACCTGAGTAAAATATTAAGCATGCTCAAATAAAGAGCCACTGAAGAGTTTTTAAATAGAAGTGATAGAATTATGACTGTACCTTGTAAAACTCAATTGAGTTATGTTAGAGCAGTGACAGAGTGAGGGTGGGGAGACTACTTGGGAATTGTGTGGTAGTCTATGAATGGTAATGAAAGCCTGAATGAAGGGTGATGGAAGTTGATTGGTAATGGAAAGAAGGGAACAACACTGGGGTAAAATAACTTAGGACTTGGCATCCCACCAGATGTATGTAGGTAAAGTGAAAGGGAGTAACCAAAATGAAATGCATCTTAAGCGTTGCTCCCTAGAACAGGATTTATAATTTCGATTATAAATAATTGAAAGTAACCATGCTTTTCTAGTTCTGCCAAACCATGACACTGTATCACCAAAGGAAGAAACAGCATCAAGAGAAAAGATGGTACTGGTAAGGGCCAAGATTCAAAAAACAACCAGGATACCAACAAAGCACATCACCAAAACCTGTACAGATCACACATCCACAAATTCACTGGACTGCACCCAGCTCGCTTCTAAGAAGTGTGAATTTATCTGTTTGTATTTTATATTTCAGCAAAGGAAAATAATTATTAGCATAGAAGTGAATTGTTTTTCTTTTTAATTAAAAGAGACTAATTAAATAATTAATTAAATATTAATTAAATTAATTAAAACATGCGATAGGTTTTGTCTTTTTGCAGATTAACTCTTTGGCCAAATTTATACCAAATAAGAAAATAGGATACTTTATAACTTGGACAATCTCACAACATTTTAAATCATTTCAGATATAAAAGATAATTCCTTCAGCCGATCACGGAGTTCTAGCGTAACCAGCATTGATAAAGAATCCCGAGAAGCCATCTCTGCTCTTCATTTCTGTGAAACTTTTACTCGAAAAGCAGATTCATCTCCTTCCCCATGTTTATGGGTTGGTACTACTCTGGGAACAGTACTTGTCATTGCACTGAACCTTCCACCCGGAGGAGAGCAAAGACTTCTTCAGCCAGTCATTGTGTCTCCAAGTGGTATGTATGCTTTCATGCTGTACTTACGTTAAAGATCGGACTTTTGGTAGAAGCCCTTGTTCTTCGTTTTGGGATCGATCTAAGAATTCTAAGTGGAGAAATTTAGTCTTGTGTTTTTAGCGACAGAATACATGGAATAAAGTTCCAGAAAATCATGTATTTATACAGCCATTCTGGTCTTGCTGCTTTTTTTTTTTTCCCCTTAAGTCTAGAATCATGTCTATAATGATTACTATGTAAGAAAATGGAAAAAAAAAAACAAAAAAAAACCCAAAAAAACAAAAAACCTGTTCTTCTAATGCATTGTAGGATACCTTAAAATACTGTGTTCTGTAAGCAAAAGGATGGTACCGTAGTTAGGAGAAAAAGCAAAAAGCATTTTCTAAAACATCATACAGTTGGCTATTTTTAATCTCTAAATGTGAACTCTTAAAATAGGTTATTTTTCTCCTTTGAACTATTAGGAAAAGCTGACTTAATAGCAAATTTTAAGAAGAAAATATTTATGATCTTCATATGTTGAAAATGAGATTGAATTTCATCAAATGTATATGGAATCTGAAAGACCTGGAAATAACTGAGAAACCTGGTTTTCATTACTAATTTATGCTGATTTAGATAGAAAAAAACATGATTGAGCTCATTAGTGTATCCCTTGTTTATACAGTGGACTTTAACATTACTTGAAATTTAAAATATAATTTTGATTTTAATGATAATTTGTAAAATACCAAAGAAATAGTTTGATTTACTCATTCAACTCAATAAATATTTGAGTATATTCTATATGCTTCACTGTTAGAAAAGCTTCCATAATGATAATCTTCTTACTAATCTTGTTTCTTATTAGTAAACAACAAATATCTGTATAGGAAGAAAACCTGGAAAGAGAAATCACTTAAAGAATTTTAAGTACTCTAGTAGTCATATTAAAAACGTTTAAAAAAAATGAAATTAATTTTCATAACACTTTATTTAGCCTAATGTATCCACAATGCTATCATTTCAACATGAAATCAGTATTTTTAAGTTGTCAAGGTATTTTACTTTTAACTTTTTTTGTACTAAGTCTTCAGAACCGGCACGTGTGTGTTTGATTCTCAGAGTGTGCCACCGTGTGGACAGGCCGCATTTCAAGGACTTTGTAGCCACGGTGTCTGCCATATTAATGCAGCTCTAGGTGTCACCTACCTGCTCTCACACTCGTTGGTAGTACACTTGCCAGATAGGAGAGAAGACATAGCTCCAGACATATGGTGTGTCTGTCCGGGGCATGTAGTTCTGATACCATTTTCCACATTCAGCTACATGCTTGAAGATTGAATCCCTTCGGGAAGCCGGTATACAATTCCAGTCTAATGTCCATTCTGTGTGTTTTTGAGTGTCTCCTGTGTGTCAGAGTTGGAGTAAATACATTTGCTGTGGCGATTCAAGTGGTTGTTACTTACGTGTTTTAGGTACTATATTGAGGTTGAAAGGAGCGATCCTGAGAATGGCATTCCTGGATACCACAGGCTGCTTAGTACCGCCTGCATATGAATCCTGGAGAGAACACAATGTTCCTGAAGAAAAAGATGAAAAGGAGAAATCAAAGAAACGACGGCCTGTCTCCGTATCCCCCTCCTCTTCTCAGGAAATTTGTGAAAACCAGTATGCAGTGATATGTTCTGAAAAGCAAGCAAAAGTCATCTCACTGCCATCTCAGAACTGCGCTTACAAGCAAAACATTACAGAGACCTCGTTTGTGCTTCGTGGAGACATCGTAGCATTGAATAACAGTATCTGCCTTGCCTGTTTCTGCGCCAACGGACATATTATGACTTTTAGGTGAGTTACACATTTTCCTAAAACACAAATAGAGCATATACACCCTCAAAACACAACATTACAGAGTTATATTCCATTGAAATGAAACGCTTTTGTTTACGGTCTTATACACTGAGAATTTATTGTTATTCACTTAATTGTGAACAACTTTATGAGGAATACAAATCAATTTTATCTCCCTCTCAAGTATACTAAATCATCAGGTTTGCAGGATCCTGCCATTTTTGTCTTCTATAATACTCTGTTCAAGTCGAAAACCTACTCTGTTATTTTTTTGAATTCCAGTTAGTGAACGTACAGTGTTCTGTTAGTTTCAGGTGTGCACCCTGGTAGTTCAACACTTCCATATGTTACCTGATACTCTTCATGACTAGTGTACTTCTTCATCACCGTCACCTATTTCACCCATCCTTTGACCCCACTCCCATCTGGTAACCATCACTTTGTTCTCTGTAATTAAGAGTCTGTTTCTTGATTTGTCTCTCTCATTCTTATTTTTTCCTATTGCTTGTTTGTTTTGTTTCTTAAATTCCACACGAGACTGAAATCATACGGTATTTGTCTTTCTCTGACTTATTTCACTTAGCATTGTACTCTCTAGTTCTGTCCATGTCCTTGCAAATGACAAGTCTTGATTCTTTTTTATGGCTGAATAATATTTGTGTGTGTGTGTGTGTGTGTGTGTGTGTAGAATATATGGAAGAAGATGTGGATCTTCTTTATTCCATTCATCAGTCAGTAGACACTTGGGCCGCCTCCATATCTTGCTGCTGTAAATAATGCTACTGTAAACATAGGGGTGCACGTATCCCTTTGACTTGGTGTTCTCCTATTCTTTGGGTAAATACCCAGTTGTGCAGTTGCTGGATCATAAGGTAGTTCTAGTTTAACCTTTTGAGGACCCTCCATACTGTTTTCCAAAACCTACCTTGTTTCTTATTAATGACTTTTCAATATTTTTCTCAAGTTTGCCTAGTTTAAGACCTCTACTGGATGTGTATTACTTGCCCCTCACCAACATGCGGATAGCCAGAACATTCTGCTTCACCAACAATGGACAAGCATTATATCTTGTTTCACCTACAGAGATCCAGAGACTGACTTACAGTCAAGAGACCTGTGAAAATCTTCAGGTAAATAACAAAAATATTGCTATAATCTCTTCAGAGGTGAAATACTCTCTAAGGTCCCTTATTTTTGTTCACCTCTTACACTCTCAGGAGTATGCAAATGAACCTGCATAGGAAAATTCAAAGCCTGACTTTCATACCATATGCTTTGAGACTTGTTATAAAGTATCTTCATCAGACTCTTGTTACAAGAGGGACTTCTCTCATTGATCCGTATTTTTTCTCTCCAGTGATGGCAAAGAAATATGAAATGTTATATACATTTTATACACACTCTCCATGTATAATAAATATCTATTATACACATAGGAAAATCTTTTTGAAGGAAGTAGGTTAATGTGAAAATAATTATGTCTGTTTTATGGCTAATCGTGTCATCCCTTCTTATATACTCTATTCACGAGGATATATATACGTAAAAGAAAAAATAAGGTTTTGTAGTTTTTCTCTGAATATTTTGGTTGATCTGACATTGTTTAAATACAAAATGGTTTCTTGTTTTAATATTCAAGTGCCTTATGTGCTTGCATATACAGTTGACCCTTGAACAAGGTATGTTTGAACCACACAGGTCCACTTAAATACACAGATTTTTTCAATAAATTCAGTATATTAGTGCAAATGTATTTTCTTTGCCTCATGGTTTTAACATTTTCTTTCCTCTAGCTTACTTCAGTGTAAGGATACAGTATGTAATATAATACGTAAAATATGTGCTAACCCACTGTTGATGTTGTCAGTAAAGCTTCTGGTCCACAGTACACTATTAGCAAAGTTTTGGGGGATTCAAAAGTTATACGTGGATTTTTGATTGTACGTGGCAGTTGGCAGTTGATCCTTCACACTGTTCAGGGGTCAACTGTATATTAGAAATGACCAGTCTAGAGGCGCCTGGAGGGCTTAGTTGGTTAAGTGTCCAACTTGTGATTTCAGCTCAGGTCATGACGTCGTTGTTCATGAGACCGAGCCCCACATCTGGCTCTGCACTGACAGCACAGAGCCTTTTTTGGGATTCTCTCTCTCCCTCTCTGTCTACCCCTCCCCTATTTGTGCACGCTCATGGGTGCACTCTCTCAAAATAAACATTTTTAAAAATGATCCATCTAGTTTCACATTTTAAAATAAAAATGCTATTGAAATACTGAGCTAAAATATTATTTGATATTTAGAGGAAACCCTTATATAAGGGAACTTTTCTTTTTAAGGGAACTTTATAATGTAAGATTTTACAATTAATTAGCCCTGTTTTATTTATTTGTAAGTTTAAATTTGTGGCTTTTTTCGAATATGAGCTTTAGAGTCAAGACTGAATTTAAGTCCCATTCTTGATAATAATTACACAATTATATGACCTTGGACAGGTTACTTACTGCCTCTAAGCCTCATCATCTTTAAAAATAGGATTACAGGGGTGCCTGGATGGCTCAGTTGGTGAAGCGTGCGACTTCGGCTCAGGTCATGATCTCGCGGTTTGTGAGTTCAAGCCCCGTGTTGGGCTCTGTGCCGTCAGCTCAGAGCCTGAAGCCTGCTTCGGATTCTGTGTCTCCCTCTCTCTCTGCCCCTCCCCTCGGAGCTCATGCTCTGTCTCTCTCTGTCTCAAAAATAAATAAAACATCAAAAAAAAATTTTAATAGGATTACAAAGAATATGGGGTGAATTAAAGAAGACAGTGCACATAAAGGGCTTAGCATCGTGCTTGATAAAGAGTTGGTGCTGTCAGATGTTAGTATTTTTCAGTAAGCTAGACGGTCCTGGAAATGTCCTTCTAATGATATTATAAACCTTGAGAGTGAAATAGAATTACATACATGACATTTTAGATATAAATTTCCATTTACATTTGGGTGGAGTTGTTTTTACAAAGATTCCTCGGTTTCTGAACTAAACTTTTGCTTTTTCTGGGAAAGGTAAAATTTTTCTTTAGTTTACTTTCACTAGTAAAATTGTTACAGTATTAAGTACAATATTAATTCAATGGACAATTGAATATATTCCTAATTCATTTTCGTCTGAAGTGTGGCCTTAATTCAACTATTCAAAATTTTAAACTTCATCACTTTTTGGGAATCAGATCTATTCTTTGGTCAGTGTTTTATTTCAGTAAAAATCAGTAACAGCTGCAGTAAACTTTACCCATTTACTTTTTAATGAAATGGTCATTTAGTAGTACACTCAATTTATTTTAATAACTATCTGCTGTCTGCCTTCATGATATAAATGAAAAAAATGAACTCTAAGCAGTTTGTGATAGAATGTTCTCTTTGGACATTACTGACATTTTATTTACTTCTGTGTTTTCAGTGCTTAAAAATAATGCTTTGGTAAAAGTCTGATTTAAATACCATGAACTTTATAAACACTAATCCTTGGTTTCCAGAATGCCCTAATACATTGTGCATTCATTTTGCTTTAACCAAAAAAATAAAGAAGATGCCTACAAACATTAATGGAGTTTCCAGCCCACAGGGAATAATAGGGACCAGAGTAATAACCCTCCTGCCTAAAGCCACCCAAAAAGAGCAGACATAAACACGAAACAACAGTTTTCACAATCCTGGGCATTAAGCAGTGAAGGAACGTAATCCCCGAGAGACAAGAAACAAAGAAGTACCCCAGCTTTAATGCCTTGATAGAGGTTTCAGAGCATGGCATAGAGGGAAGGTACTGAGGCGGAGTCTGAACAACTTCCCATGTAGAGGAGACAGAACCAAGAGTCTGGGAAGACCAAGTAAGTTAAGAGTTCTTAGAAGACAGTACCAGAGAGGAGAGAGCTGTATATAGAGAGAACCCTGGTCCGCTGAGAGTACTCAGTAGAGTATTATCGAGCACATGCACGTGGATAAACTCTCCGGCCTGGGAAAGAACCATCTGAAAGGAGGGGAGAATTAGAGGGAATTGTGCCTGGTCCCAGGGCCAGAAACAAGTGCCTGTTCTCAACAGCCAAGCTAAAAAAGTTTATAATTCATGAATGTGTTAGTTTCCCGTAGCTGCTATAACAAATCACCACAAACTTGGTGGCCAAAAACAACATAAATTTATTCTCTCACACTTTGGGAAGTCAGAAATCTGAAATGATTTTCACTAAGCCAACATCAAGGTGTAGAGAGGGTCATTTTTCTTTTGAATGTCGGACTCTTTTTTATTTTTTTAATTTTGTTTAATGTTTATTTTATTTATTTTTTGAGAGAGAGAGACATAGCGTGCTAGCAGGTGAGGGGCAGAGAGAGAGAGACACACCCAGAATTTGAAACAGGCTCCAGGTTCTGAGTTGTCAGGACAGAGCCCAACATGGGGCTTGAGCTCACAAACCGAGAGATCTTGACCTGAGCCGAAGTCAGACACTTAACCTACTCAGCCACCGTGGTGCCCCTAGGATTAGAACCTGATATTTTAGATGGCCATTATATTCAGACTACTTCAGTGAGCAATTAGGTAGAGTACTCAGGACGGTCCAGGCTCATTATTTGAAGAATAATTAGCCTTAAAATAATCACTGCTTGAGACCTGCCTAACAAATCATAAAAGGAAAACCCAAAAGGATCGAAATGTTTCCTAGTATCCCGGAATGAAGCTGAAGATGACTTAGAGAAATGAAAGATATCTAGTACTTAACAAGACAAAAATCAAAAGGTCTGGCATCCAGTCAAATCAATAAGAAAATATCCATAATGAGAAGAAGAATCGATCTTTAAAAGAAACCAAACCAGAACTGACACACACATTAGAATTAGTACAGAAGGGCATCAAACCAGTTATAATATTTCACATATTCAAAAAGTTAAGTGGAAACATGGAAGGTACAGAAGACCAAAATCAATCTTCTAGAGATGAAAACTGTAGTTTTTGAGATGAAAAATATACTGGTTGGGATTAACAACAGGTTAGACAATGCAGAAGAAAAGATTAAGTAACTTGAAAACATAGCAGTAGAAAAAACAACTGAATGTTTAATTTTTTTTTTTTTTACATTTATTTATTTTTGAGAGACAGACTAAGCGCACGAGCAGGGGAGGGGAAGAGAGAGAAGGAGACACAGAATCCGAAGCAACTTCCAGGCTTTGAGCAAGCGGTCAGCACAGCGCCCGACGCCGGGCTCAAACCCACAAACCATGAGATCATGACCTGAGCCGAAGTCACACACTTAATCGACTGAGCCACCCAGGTGCCCCAAAGCAACTGAGTGTTTAAACTTGACAAATTTGTAGCACTAAACCACTTATATTAAAAAAAAAAAAAAAAAAAAAAAAAAAAAAAAAAACACATCAAATCAGTGACCTCAGTTTCCACTATAAGAAACTGGAAAGGAAAAGCAACTTAAACCCAAAGTAAGCACAAGAAAGAAAATAATAAATATCTAAGTGGAAAATAGTAAACAGAAATAGAAACAAGGAAACAGTAGAAAAACATCAATAAAACTAAAACTTGATCTCTGAAACCAATAAAATTGATCTCAGGCCAGTCGATTATTAAGAGAGAAGTTACAGATTACCAGTGTCAAGAATGAGAGAAGTGGCATTACTGTATTCTACAAATATTAAAATGGGTAATAAATATTATGAACAACTTTATGCCAATTAACTCAAAAACTTAGATGAAATGGACAAATTCCTGGAGAGACACAAATTACCAAAGATCACTAAAAAAAAAAAAAAAAAAAAAAAAGATAACCTGAAGAATATCTATTGGAATAATTGAGAAGAAAATTGCAGGCCCAGATGGCTTCACTAGTGATTCTGTCAACATTTTTAGGGGGAAAAAATACCAGTTCTACACAAAACTCAAAACTCAAAGTGGAAAAATCCTTCCATACTCATTCTAGAAGCTACAATTAACATGATATGAAAAATAGATATACATTACAAGAAAATTCTATATAGACCAATATACTTCACAAATACAGGTTTAAAAATTCTAAATAAAATTTTAACAAATTGAATCCAACAGTATTTTGAAGGATAATTCTGGTCACAATTCATCATGACCAAGTGGGATTTATCCCAGGAATGTAAAATTGTCTAAATCAATCAGTGTAATTTCATCATATTAGTAAGCTAGCAGCAATTGACAAAATCCAACATCCATGCCTTAATTAAAAGAAGAAAAACCTCAGCAAAGAAGGAATAAAAGGGAGCTTAAAGGACGTCTAGGGAAAATCTACAGCTAACATATTTAGTGATGAGATACTGAATTATTTTTTCTTAAAATCAGGAGCTAGAAAAGGATGCTCACTCTCAAAACTTCTATTCATTGTTGTATTTTAAGGTTCTAGCCAGTGCATTCAGGCCAGAAAAAGAAAGAAAAGGCATCTCAGTTGGAAAGGAAAAGTAAGCCTGCTGTTACTCATAGATGACATGATCATCTATCTAGGAAATCTATCCAAAAGCCTACTAGAAATAATGAGTGAGTTTGACAGGGATGCAGGGTATGAGATCAATATGCAAAAAAAAAAAAAAATTCTATACTAGCAATGGGCATTGGGAAATTGACATTTAAAAAGCACCACTATAATAGCAACAAAAAATATGAACTACATTGGGATAAATCTGACAAAAAATATCAAAGACCTGTACGTTGAAGATCACAAAACACTGAAAGAAATTTTTAATGACATGAATAAATTGAAATATGTACTTTGTTCATAGGTCAGAAAATTCAATATTGTTAAAATACCAGTTTTCCCAAAATTGATCTATATTGAGGCAATCTCAAACAAAATACCAGTAGGATTTTTTTATAAGAATTGGTAAGTTTATTCTAAAATTCCTATAGAGATTCATGGACCTAGAATAAGCAAAACAACTCTGAAAAAGAATAAAGTTGAAGGACTTACACCACCTGGTTTTAGGAGTTATAATGCTACGGTGATAAAAAGAACATGATACTGACATCATATTAGATAAATGGAGCAATGTAACAGAATATAGAGTTCAGAAATAAACCCTCATATATATGGACAATTGATTTTTGATGAAGGCAATACACCTGAGAAAGGAGTGCCTTTCCAACAAATTATGCTGGAAAAATTGGAAATTAAAATAAAAAAAAAAGAACTTTAATTCGTGCCTCACAATATATACAGCATTTGATTCAAAATGAATCATAGACTTGCATGTAAATCCTAAAACTATACAACTTTTAGAAGGAATATAAGAGAAGATTTTTGTTAACTTGGGTTAGGCAAAGATTTCTTAGCTACAACACCAGACTCACTGCCCATAAAAGAACAAATTGACAACTTCAACAAAATGTAAAACTTTGCTCTTCAATGACATTTAAGAAATAAAAAGATAAGCCACAAGCTGGAAGAAAGCCTTGACAAAACATATATCCATAAGGGACTTAAATCCAGAATATGTAAAAGATTCTGTAAAAGTCCTCAGAAAGTAGATAAAACAACCCAATAAAAACATGGGCAAAGTATTTGAACAGATGCTTCACCATGAAAAGATGTTCAATATTCTTAGGCCTTACAGAACTGCAAATTATAACCACAATGAGACACCATTAAACACTTACTAGAAAGGCTGTAAAAAGAATACCATGTCACGTTCTCACAAGGATGTAAAAGGTCTACACTGCTTCAGTACACCCACTTTGGAAGACAGCTTAGAAGTTTCTTAAAAAGTTAAACATTCATAAACCAAAGACCCAGCCATTCTACTCTTAGTTTTTTAACTCAAGAGAAAAGGAAATTATATTCATATTTATTTTATTTGTACTAGCCAAAAAACCAGAAACTACCCAAGTGTCCATCAACAGATGAATGAAAAATCAAATTATAGTATATCCATACAGTAGAATACAACTCCGCAATAAAAAAAGTGAACTGTTGATAACACTATTATGAATGAATCTAACAATAATTTACTGTTACTAGATGTAGAAAGATATCATAGGAAATACAAACCTAATTTAGATTTCACCAGCATCACCAGAAATTAAAATTAATCATTCTAAATAGTAAATTTAATCATAGGTAAATCCTTACTTTTTTTAATAATTGTTTTTAAGTTCATTTATTTATTTTGAGAGAGACAGAACATGAGCAGGGGAGGAGCAGAGAGAGAGAGAAACAGAGAGAATCTCAAGCAGGCTCTGCAGGGTCAGCATGGAGACTGACAAGGGGCCTTGAACTCACAAAACTGAGATCATGACCTGACCTAAGCCAAAATCAAGAGTCAGAAGTTCAACCGACTGAACCACCCAGCTTCCCCAGTAAAATCCTTATTTAAGCACAAGCAAAAAAAATCCACAGACACTATTTAATAGTTTCGTAATATATACTTTTTTAATATCAGTGTTTCTCCCCAAATCTTAATACTGAGACTGCAGACTCTAAGAAATCCCTATTAACCTTCCTTTAAAGATAATCTATTCATATTGTTGATCTCTTGATAAGTAATTTCTGTATTTTATAATTTGTTTCATCTTTAATTGTGTGAAAGGAGTTTTTTCTCTAATTTTAGTGTTTATATCATTGAGTGTCTACTCTTGGCTCTTTATATGTTGTTCATTATCTTTAATCTTGATAACATTCTTGAGGGTAAGTGTTATTATCTTTTCTTTTTAAAGTTGAGGAAACCAGTTCTTTGAGAGATTGATTTGCATAAGATTCCTCTGTGAGTAAAAGGCAGAGATGAGAATCAAACCCAAGTCTCTGTGGTTCCAAAGTTTATACTGGTTCTAAACAGTCATTTCTCCACTATAAGTGACTCTTCATTTATAGCTATAATCTGTTTTTTTGTATTTCTTACTTTATATTTATCAAATCGTAAGCTTATTAAGCACCAAATAAATTCAGAATTCTAAACCATGATTTTAAAATAAACTTTAAAATGCATATCTTTATACTGTCACTCATTATATGTCATATTACTCTTGATTTAGCATAAAAGACACTCAAATGGTAGCTGTTTGCCATTTTTTGTTGTATCAATTTAATAAATATAGTTTAAATGGGAATCTGTATAGCACAGTATAAAAATGATTGGAAATCACCTTTGTTATATCATCTAATATAAATTTGAATTAAATAATTATCAGTTTCTACGGTGAGTTTTAACAAGTTTGTTTTATTGACTAAAGGAAATTTTACATTCCAGTTTTACTCCACTTTGTAGAAATTTGGAGGAAAGAAAACTAAAATGTATAGGTTTCAATCCACTTCAACATTGTAGGTGAAACTGTGTTATATAGTGTTAACAATTCTCTCTTCCGTTTATAATCTGGTTGGAGAGACAATATTAATATGAATATGTTTAAAAGTAAAGTCTTTGGACATTCATCGTTAACTTTCTTAGCCCAGCCCTAAGGAAATCAAAAAATACATACTTCATTTTCAACTATAATAATGTAAAATCAGATACAGCAGAACTCCTACCTGGAACCAATAATGTACTTGTCTTTTTTATCATAGCTACTTCTCATCAGTGGGCAGAAGTGCAGCCTCCAAAGTTCACTATAGTTTTATTTTGCTTCTAAAGCTTCCCAGAGCTGCCTTATATAATGTTGCTGCTTTCCTTCTTTTATAGAACTTCCTCTTCCCTCTCTATGTATTTATCTACAAAATCATTAATATGTCAGCAACCTTTCTTGTCTCCTGAGATAGTTTTACCATTTCTGTGCTCTGAAGAGTAGTGACGGTAATTTCAGACAAGGCAGAAAGAAGCCTTTCAATCTCCCTACCAGAATTCTGAAGTTCCAGGTGTATGTTGGCATAATTCTTTTCCTGGGCTATATTTATGAAAACAGAAGTTGATGTGTCTTTCTAAGTTATTAATTTTCTGACTCAGCTGAAAGTGATAATTCCAAAATCATGTATCATCATTACACTAAACTTCTCATCTTCCTAGTAGCTTTTCTTCTTTCTAATGTAGGAAGACCTAATTATTAATCCAGTTATCAATTCTTGATATTAAGAATTAAGGGGTAATGTCATAAAGATTGGAATCCTCTTACAGTTTAAGCAGGAATATTATCTTTGCTTGAAGTGTGATGAAGATAATCGAGACAAAGTAGCAAACAGCAAGTTCATTTTAGTCAATTTAGTCTTAACTGTTTGATTAAGTCAGTATGTACTAGATCTTAGATCTGATCACTTGAAATATGCTCATTAATTGTTTCTGAATCTCAACAGGTAATGTTATAAGCTTAAGTTGAAGAATTTGCAGTGATGGTTTTGTGAATTATAGTTTAGTCTCCCTGTAACTTTACCAATTACAATTTGTTTTGATTTTAAAGGAGATGTTGGGCGAACTCTTCACTCCTGTAGAAACACCTGAAGCACCAAACAGGGGATTCTTTAAAGGCTTATTTGGAGGTGGTGCACAATCTCTTGATAGAGAAGAACTGTGTAAGTTGACTGATTTAATTTGGATATTATATCTGTAAAACTGAAGCATTCAAGCCATGTAGGCTTTTCTTACATGCATAAATTATGTTCACCTTTTTCCCTTTGTCACAACAATTAATATATCCATGTTTTTCGCAAAAGGACATTTTTTTTTTTGGTCATTCTAACCAGTATCAGGGGAATATATTGCTCAGGGAACCAAGATCAGAATAGGTTCGGGTGGTTAAAAATGAGTATTCACAACTTAATGAATAATTTAGAAAGTGTTTTCTTTATTTTCATTAAATATGATCTTTTATTATTTCAATTCTATTATTAACTTCATTTGGTGACCTTAACTTTGAAAAAGTGTTTTACCTAAACATTTATCTTAGGAAACCCCTGGTACTATTCTCATTGCAGTAAAAAGTTACTTAAAATAGCAAAATCTCGTTCATTTACTACCTTCCACATAATTGGCACAGAGTAGAAATTGGTCCTTGAATGAGCTAATGAATCCTTGAATGTTTGACCTTTCTTTCAAATAGCTGTTATCTATCCTTATTTTTTTTTTCCTTTTATTCTCTTTCTGTTTTGCAAAGATACGTTAGAATTTTCCTTTTGTGTTTGCTTGACTAATTAGAAAAACTATAAGATTAAATATCATTAAGTTGCAGTGCAGTGCAATTTAACTTTCAGGACTTGTCCAGATGATTGATCAATCATCTTCGTTCTGGGAATCAGTCAGTTTTAGTTCATTGTGAAAAATGAAGACTGTTCTTCAAGCTATGGGCAGCTGATAATTTGGAATAACAGTCTCGCCAAGGATAATTGATAGAGTAACACAAAATTTTAAAAATGTATTTTTTTAAATTCTTTAAAATATCAAAGAGCTAATGGTATAGTAAAGAACACTATTCATAGGGAAGGATGGGAACCCAGAGTGCTGAGCCTAAAAAACTGAAGACAATCTTCCTCTGGAGTGCTTTGCTAATCTGAAGCAGGAGGCTGAGATACTAAACTGTGTTCATATGAGCTAGGCAGGCTCCTAGAACAGGCAAGGATGGGATCTTTTTTTTTTTTTTTTCCTTTTTTTACAGTTTTTACTTTCAATTTTTTTAATTCAAATTTTAGTTAATATATAGTGCAGCATTGGTTTCAGAAGTAGAATTCAGTGGGCGCCTGGGTGGCTCAGTCAGTAGAGAGTCTGATTCTTGATTTCAGCTCAAGTCATGCTCTCACAGTTTCGTGGGTTCAAGCCCCACATCGAGTTCTGCACTGGCAGCACAGAGCCTGCTTGAGTTTCTCCCTCACTCTCTCCCCTCCCCTGCTCACAGTCTCTCTGTCTCCCTCAAAATAAATAAATTTTTAAAAAATAAAAAATAAAAGAATTCAGTGATTCATCACTTACATACAACACCCTCTGCTCATCACAACAACTGTCTTCCTTAATACCCATCACCCATCTAGCCCATCTCCCACCCACGTCCCTCCATCAACTCTCAGTTTGTTTTCTGTCCTTAAGAGTCCCTTGTGTTTTTTTTTTTTTCCCTTTCTTCTCTTCCCCTCTTTCCCATATATTCAGCTGTTTTGTTTCACATCAGTAAAAATTATATATTTGTCTTTCTCTGAAAGGTTTATTTCACTTAGTATAATACATTCTAGTTCCATCCAAATCATCGCAAATGGCAAGATTTCATTCTTTTTGATGACTGGGTAATATTATATATATATATACATACATATATGTGTATATATATATATATATATATATATATATATATATATATATATACATATGTATATATGTATACACACACACACACACACACACACACACACACACACACACCATGTCTTCTTTATCCATTCATCAGTCAATGGACATTTGGGCTGTCTCCATAGTTTGGCTATTGTTGATAATGCTGCTATATAAACATTGGGGTTCATGTGCCCCTTCAAATCTATTTTTGTATCCTTTGGGTAAATACATAATAATGCAATTGCTAGATTGTACAGTAGTTCTATTTTTAGTTTTTTTGAGGAACCTCCACACTGTTCTCCAGAGTGGTTGCACCAGTTTGTATTCCCACCAGCAGTGCAAGAGGATGAGGATGTGGAGAAAGGGGAATCAACACCTGTTGCTTCTTGTGTGATTCATTTTAGTCATTCTGACAGATGTGAGGTGGTATCTCATCATGGTTTTGGTTTCTATTTCTCTGATTATGAGTGATATTGAGCATCTTTTCATGTGTCTGTTAGCCATCTGGATGTCTTCTTTGGAAAAGTGTCTATTCATGTCTTCTGCCCATATCTTAACTGGGTTACTTGTTTTTTGGTTGTTGATTTTGATAAGTTCTTTATAGATTTTGGATACTAATACTTCATAGATACGTTGTTTGCAAACATTTCCTGTTCTGTAGGCTGCCTTTTAGTTTTGTTGATTGTTTCTTCACTGTGCAGAAGCTTTTTATCTTGATGAAGTCCTCATAGGTCATGTTTGCTTTCATTTCCCTTGCCTTCAGTGACATGTCTAGTAAAAAGTGCTACGGCCTAGGTGAAAGAGGTTGCTGCCTGTGTTACTCTCTAGATTTTGATTGTTTCCTGGCTTACATTTAGGTCTTTCATCCATTTTAAATTTATTTTTGTGTATGTAAGAGAAAGTGATCTAGTTTCATTCTTCTGCATGTTGCTGTCCAGTGTTCTCAGCACCATTTGTTGAAGAGACTATCTTTTTTCCATTGGATATTCTTTCCTGCTTTGTCAAAGATGAGTTGATTATATAGTTGTGGGTCCATTTGTGGGTTTTCTTTTCTGTTACGTTGATCTGTGTCTGTTTTTGTGCTAGTACCATATTGTCTTGATGACTACAGCTTAGTAACATAGCCTGAAATCTGGAATTGTGATGCTTCCAGTTTTGTTTTTCTTTTTGAGGATTGCTTTGGTTATTTGGGGTCTTTTGTGGTTCCATACAAATTCTAGGATTGTTTGATCTAGCTCTGCAGTAAATGCTGGTGGTATTTTGATAGGGATTGCTTTAAATGTGTAGATTGATTTGAGTAGTATAGACATTTTAACAGTGTTCTTCCAATCCATGAGCATGGAATGCTTTTTCATTTCTTTGTGTTCTTTTCAGTTTCTTTCATAAGTCTTCTATAGTTTTCAGAGTACAGATCTTTTACCTCTTTAGTTAGGTTTATTCCTAGGTATCTTGCTGTTTTTGTGCAATTGTAAATGGAATTGATTCCTTTATTTCTTTTTCTGTTGTTTCATTATTGGTGTATAGAAATGCAACAGATTACTGCACATTGATTTTACATCCTGCAACTTTGCTGAATTCATGTACTAGTTCTAGCAATTTTTTGGTGGAGTCTTTTGGGATTTCTACATAGAGTGTCATGTCATCTGTAAATAGTGAAAGTTTAACTGCTTCCTTGCCAGTTTTTATGCCCTTTATTTCTTTTTATTGTCTGATTACTGAGACTAAGTCTTTCAATACTATGTTAAATAAATAGTAATGGTGAGAGTGGGCATCCTTGTCTTGTTCCTGTCTATAGGGGAAAGGCTCTTAGTTTTTCCCCATTGAGGATGATATTAGCTATGGGTCTTTCATATATGGCATTTGTGATGTTGAGGTATGTTCCATCAGTTCCTACTTTGTTGAGAGTTTTTATCAAGAATTGATGCTGTATTTTGTCAAACACTTTCTGCATCTATTGGCAGGATTATATGGCTCTTATCCTTTCTTTTATTAATGTGGTATATCAAATTGATTGATTTGTGAATATTGAACCAACCCTGCAGCCCAGGAGTAAATCCCTTTTGATCACAATGAATTAGTCTTTTAATGTACTGTTGAATTTGATTTGCTAATACCTTGTTGAGAATCTTTGCATCCAGTTTCATCAGAGATATTGGCCTGTAATTTTCCTTTTTAATGGAATCTGGTTTTGGAATCAAAATAATTCTGGCTTCATAGAATGAGTTTGGAAGCTTTCCTTCCATTTCTATTTTTTGGAACAGTTTAAGAAGAATAGGTGTTAACTCTTCTTTAAATGTCTGGTAGAATTCCCTTGGGAAGACCACTTGGCTCAGGATTCTTGTTTGTTGGGAGATTTTTGATTACTGATTCAGTTTCTTTGCTGGTTATGGGTCTGTTCAAATTTTCTATTTCTTCCTGTTTCAGTTTTGGTTATTTGTGAGTTTCCAAATTTCAAAAAAAATGGAATTGTCCATTTTTTCCCAGATTTCACAGTTTGTTGGAATATAATTTTTCATAGTATTCCCTTATTATAATTGTTTATATTTCTGTGGTGTTGGTTGTGATCTCTTTTCATCCATGATTTTATCTACTTGGGTTCTTTCTCTTTTCTTTTTGATAAGTCTGGCTAGGGGTTTATCAATTTTGTTTATTCCTTCAAAGAACCAACTCTTAAGTTTCTTTGATCTGTTTTACTGGTTTTGTTTCTGTCATTTATTTCTGCTGTAATTTTGTTTATTTCCCTTCTGCTGGCTTTCGGCTTCATTTGCTGTTTCTTTTCTGTCTCCTCTAGGTGTAAGGTTAGATTGTGTATTTGGGACCTTTCTTGCTTCTTGAGATAGGCCTGAATTGCAGTATAGTTTTCTCTTAGGACTGCCTTTGCTTCATCTCAGAGGATTTGAGCTGTTGTGTTTTCATTTTCATTTGCTTCCATGTATATTTTTATTTCTTCTTTAATTTCCTGGTTAACCCAATCATTTATTCTTTAGTAGGATGTTCTTTAACCTCTATGTATGTGAAGACATTCCAAATTTTTTTTTGTGGTTGATTTCACGTTTCATAGCATTGTGATCTGAAAATATGCATGGTATGATCTCGATCTTTTTGTACCTGTTGAGGGCTTATTTGTGACCCAGTATGTGATCTATTCTGGAGAATGTTCCTTGTGCACTCGAGAAGAATGTGTATTCTGCTGCTTTAGGATGAAATGTCTGAATCTATCTGTTCAGTCCATCTGGTTTAATCTTGTTACGGTCTTTATTGTAAAATCTAGTTTGTCTGATACAAGGATGGCTACTCTGACTTTCTTTTGACATTCATTAGCATGATAGATGGTTCTCTATCCCCTCATTTTCAATCTATAGGTGTCTTTAAGTCTAAAATGAGTCTCCTGTAACCAGCATATAGATGGATCTTG